>NC_134092.1:94042636-94365818 GCF_000715075.1 Nicotiana tabacum | reverse complement strand
CAAGTGTTAGCCCAAATCGTAATATTTAAAAAAATGAATGAGGTCGTACCTTAGCAGTAGTACCGTTTTAAGCGGTCACGTTCTAGTTGTTTGGTAGATGTGCACCATTTCCTGCTTCGAGTTTATATGAACCCTTACCGGTAATACCGATGACTCGATATGGTCCTTCCCAATTTGGTCCCAACTTCTATTCGTTCAGGTTCCGGGTGTTCAGTGTTACTTTTCTTAACACCAAGTCCCCAACATTGAAGTGTCGGAGGTTGGTTTGGTTGTAATATCTTTTTATCTATTGTTTCTGGATGTCCAACCGGACAAGGGAAGCCCCGCGCCTCTCATTCAATAGTTCTAGGCTCGTGCTCATGGCCTCACCGTTTGATTCTTCGGTTGCATATCGGAACCCGAGGCTCGGTTCTCCCACCTAAACCGGTATTAGTGCTTCGGCACCATAGACCAACAAAAATGGAGTGTCCCCGGTACTGGATTTTGAGGTCGTAAGGTATGCCCACAAGACTTCGGGCAAAATTTTCTTCCATTTTCCTTTGGCATCAGTCAACCTTTTCTTAAGGTTTTGAAGTATGGTCTTGTTTGTAGATTCCGCTTATCCGTTCCCACTAGGATGATAGGGTGTTGACAAGATCTTTTTTATCTTATGGTCCTCAAAAAATTTGCTTACCTTGATGTTGATGAACTGCTTTCCGTTATCACATACTATCTTTGTCGGTATAACGAACCGGGATATTATGTGGTCCCAAATGAAGTCGATGACTTATTTTTCCCTGACCCTCTCGAATGCTTGAGCTTCGACCCACTTAGAGAAATAGTCAGTCAAAATAGTATAAATTGAGCCTTACCGGGTGCCCATGGCTGGGGACCGACAATGTCCATTCCCCATTTCATGAACGGCCAAGGCGAAAGGACCGAATGTATTAACTCCCTGGGGTGAAGGATCATTGGTACATGCCTATGGCATTTGTCGCATCTCCGTACAAAGTCATTCGCATCTTTCTCCATGTCAATCCAGTAATAGCCGGCTCTGATTATCTTACGAACAAAAGATTTTGCTCCCGAATGGTTTCCGCAGGTGCCTTCGTGAACTTCCCTCGAAACATATTCGGTGTCTCCCGACCCCAAGCATATGGCGAGTTGTCATCAAACTTTCTTTTGAACAGGGTACCTTCGGATAGGCTAAATGTGGCCGCCTTCATGCGCAGAGCTCTCAATTCTTTAGGATCCAAGCGCAGCTTCCCGGTCTTCAGGTAATCTATATACTTGTTTCTCCATGCCTAAGTTAAGCTTGTTGAGTTTATTTCGGCATGTTCTTCCTCCACTACTGATTTCATGAGTTGTATTATTGTTCCTGAGCCGAATTCATCGTCATCGACCGATGACCCCAAGTTAGCCAGAGTATCGGCTTCGCTATTTTGATCTCGGGGGACGTGTTGTAGGGTCTATTCCTTGAATCGATGCAGCGTTACCTGTAATGTATCCAAGTATCTTCGCATTTGTTCCTCTTTTTACTTCGAATGTCCCATTGACTTGATTTATCACAAGGAGGGATCGCACTTTAGCTTCGACCACTTCGGCCCCCAAGTTTTTAGCCAATTCGAGACCTGTAATCATGGCCTCATACTCGGCCTCATTGTTAGTCAATTTCATAGTTCAAATAGATTGCCTGATTACGTTACCCGTAGGAGGCTTCAACACGATACCGAGTCCGGACCCCTTAGCGTTTTAGGCACCGTCCGTAAACAGGGTCCATATTCCCGAGGAAGTCCCCGAGGTTAACAATAATTCCCTTTCGACTTCGGGTATTAAGGATGGCGTGAAGTCGGCCAAAATTTATGGCAGTTCGAGGTCGATATTCGATATCGTACCTGCTAATTTCTATGGCCCATTTGTCCAATCGTCCCGAGAACTCATATTTTTGCATTATGTTTCTCAGTGGGTAAGAAGTTACGACACATATAGGATGGCATTGAAAATATGGCTTTAACTTTCTGGAGAAGCTTAGCAAAGCGAGGCCAACTTCTCTAGGTGAGGGTACCTTGTTTCGGCCTCACCTAGAGTCCTTCTAGATGGGAAATTGCGTACCTTATTTCTCCCGGACTAAGACTCCACTTACCACTATCTCAGATACCGCTAAGTGCAGGTACAGCTACTCGTCTGCCTTCTGAGTATGAAGCAAGGGTGGACTCGAAAGGTACCGTTTGAGTTCTTCCAAAGCTTGCTGGCACTCCAGGGTCCATGAAAAGTTATTCTTCTTTAATAATGAGAAGAACTTATGGCTCTTATCGGAAGACCTTGATATGGATCGACCCAGGGCGGCTATGCGCCCGGTTAGCCTATGAACGGCCTTGACATTGTCCACCACTGTGATGTCTTCTATAGCTTTGATTTTGTCGAGATTGATCTCGATCACCCAATTGGACACCATGAATCCAAGAAACTTCCCGGACCCGACCCCGAATGCGCATTTCTCTGAATTCAGCTTCATATTGTATTTCTTCAGTATGTTGAAGGTTGCCTACAAATGTTCCAAATGGTCCTCTGCTCACAGGGACTTAACTAACATGTCGTCAAGGTAAACCTACATTGATTTTCCTATTTGTTCTTTGAACATCCGGTTTACTAGATGTTGATAAGTGGCACCGGCATTTTTTAGTCCGAACGGCATTACATTATAACAATAGGTGCCGAATTTAGTGATGAATGAAGTATTTTCTTGATCTCTCGGGTCCATCCGAATTTGGTTGTACCCGGAGTAGGCATCGAGAAGGCTGAGTATCTCGTGCCCGGTCGTTGCGTCGATCATACGATCGATATAATGCAAATGAACAGAATTCTTGGGGCACACCTTGTTCAAGTCTTTGTTATCTACGCACATTCTTAATTTATTTCCCTTTTTAGGCACTACTACTACATTAGCCAACCAATCTGGGAACTTAACTTCCCTAATTGAACATATTTTAAGGAGTTTGGATACCTTGTCTTTGATGAACGCATGCTTGACTTCGGACTGAGTCCTCCTCTTCTGTTTAACCGGGTGGAATTTTGGGTCCAAGCTTATATTATGAGTGGTTACTTCTTATGGGATCCCTGTCATATCTAGATGGGACCAAGCAAAACAATCCACATTAGCTATAAGTAATTTAATGAGTTTTTTCTGAGCTTGGGAGTCAACCCCGTGTATAGGTATACCTTCCGATCAGGCAAATGTTCGATCAATATGACTTGCTCCAGCTCCTCGACCGTTGACTTGGTGTCATCAGAGTTGTCAAGGGCGATGAACGACCTAGGAACTCCGTAATCATCATCCTCGCCAATTTCTTGCTTCTCCGGTTCGGCCAGGGCCGGTGTCGATGATTGCTATTTATTTTCTTCCTTCCTAACCGACCCCGAGCTCATTAATGTCGAGAGTGCGGACATCGGGATCACCTTATCGACCGCGAACATTTTGTTTGCAGCCGGTTGTTCTCCGTAAACTGTCTTGATCTCTCCCGGCGTGGGGAACTTCAACACCTAGTGTAGTGTCGAGGGTATTTCCCTCATGTTGTGAATCCACGGCCTTCCGAATAGAGCGTTATACCTCATATCCCCTTCGATGACGTAGAACTTCGTTTCCTGAATGGTTCCCGCGGTGTTCACTGGCAGGATTATATCCCCTTTAGTAGTTTCACATGCCATATTGAATCCGTTTAAGACCCGGACTGCAGGCACTATTTGGTGTTGTAGACTCAGCTGCTCTACGACCCTTGATCTGATGATATTTGTCGAGCTACCTGGATCAATCAACACATGCTTAACTCGATATTTATTTATGAGTACAGAAATTACCATTGCATCATTATGTGGTTGCACGATGCCTTCAGAGTCTTCATCGTTGAAAGAGATGGTCCCCTCCGGCATGTAATCTCGGGTTTGTTTTTCCCTTATGATGGACACCTTAGTACGCTTCAGCATTGGCCCCTGGAGGATGTCGACTCTACCGATGATCATGTTGATGACGTGATGAGGTTCCTCTTGCTCAGTCTTCTTGTTGGAGTCCCTATTCCTGAAGTGATTTTTGGCTCGATCACTCAGAAATTCCTGTAGGTGTCCGTTATTGAATAACCGAGCCACTTCTTCTCTTAGTTGTCGACAGTCTTCAGTCATGTGGTTGTGCGTGCCATGATACTTACACATCAGGTTGGGGTCTCTTTGAGCAGGATCGGACTGCAATGGTCGATGTCACTTGGTATATTTGATACGTCCGATGGCTGACACGATGCCGGCAGCATCGACGCTGAAGTTGTATGCTGATAACCTCGGTGCCTCCCTGGCCCCGATTGGCCTGTCGAAACCATTTTTGCTCATGAGTCCCCAGCTATTATGACCTCAATTGCTTTTTTTTCATTCCTCACAGGGTTACGTCCGGATCCGCTGCCCCTTCGATCCCCAATATACGGTTGATACTGATATATGCTTGGTCTTGGTTCATGATCGACGACTCTTTTACACATGTCATTAGTTCTTATGGGATACACGGACCCAGATGGGGACCCGAGCTGATCATCTTCGACTCTGATTTTCGATTGGTACCTGTTATGGACGTTAGCCAAAGTTACCACCGGGTACTCTATCAAATTTTGTTTCAGCTGCTGTGAAGCCAAAGAGCTTTGGGGGTTGAGTCCTTGTGAATGCTCGAACGGACAAATCGTCCGTAATCGGGGGCAGGTCCTTCATTTCCATTTGAAACCTCGATACGAATTCCCTTAACATTTCATTATCTCTTTGTTTCACTTTAAAAAGGTCTGATTTTCTGGTCTCGACTTTGATGGCCCCGGCATGAGCTTTTACGAAGGCATATGCAATCATAGCAAATGAATCAATGGAATTAGGGGGAAGGATGTGATACCATATCATTTCTCCTTTAGACAGGGTTTCTCCGAACTTTTTCAGCAGAACCGTCTCGATTTCGTCATCTTCAAAGTTATTCCCCTTGATGGCACACATGTAGTAGGTCAAGTGTTTATTTGGATCTGTTGTCCCATTATATTTTAGAATTTCGGGCATACGAAACTTCTTTAGGATCGATTTCGAAGCCCCGCTCGGAGGGAAAGGCTTTTGAACAAATTTCTTGGAATCCAGGCCTATTAATAACGGGGGCTCTCTTGGGATTTGATCAACCCTGGAGTTATAGGTTTCCATTTTTTCGTCATTGGATTCAATTTCTTTTTCTCCTGATTCTACCCGTTTTTTCAGTTCCTCAAGCATCTTTATTATCTCGGGGTTGGTCCCGGGTTCAACTTTACCCAGCCTTTTTGTGGCTGGTTCATTTCTGTGGGTGTTTTTCCGGGATGGTTCGAGCACAACTTTGCTGGGGGTGCGGCTTTAGTTCTACAACTGGGCTATTGCTGCCTATTGAGCCTGTAACATTTCGAAGATCACCCGTAAATTGACCATATCACTTTCGCCATCGTGTGTACTTAGGGCTATCGATCTGGCTCCCCCTCGAATGTTGTTTTCGGGGTCGGTAGCTAATTTTGCATCGATAGCCACATGTGAGTTAGCATCGATCGGGTCCGCGACTGGAACTCCGTTGGGGTCAACAGGAGACACCTCGTTGTTGGGCACTACATTGTTTTTCTCGCCATGGTGGACAGACTCAGCATCAACGTTCAAATGAGCAGATTAGGAGTTCGACATTTTTAATTTGACCTGAAATTAAAATCTCAAAGAAAAAGTGTAAAACAGAGTAAGTTATGGAAATTTATATCAAATTACCACTATTATCCCTATCCCCACGGTAGGCGCCAAACTGTTTACCCTAAAAACGAATAACAATTGAATTTATATATATTTTTAAGGATATGTGAATTAATTCAATACGAGTGATTAATGACGTTGGATTAAGCAAATGAAAGACGTAATAAATGGCCAAACCAATTATAAGGGTGATTTCGAGCTAGGTTGATGGCTCGATGAGGAACCTGCCCTCGATTCCAAGCTTGTACTTATGAAGAACTTGAGAACAAAAATAAGAACTTTGAATAACAAAGAGAATTAAAATAAATTACCTTGATATGCGTGTTATAATGTGTCCCGTGAATAATAAGCTTCCCCTTTATATAGTAGGGGAGTTTTACCTTAAGTACAATTCTAAAAAAGGTAAAAATCTTCTGTTTCGCTAATCACTTATTTCCTGCTGATACGGGCCGAGATTCATGTCGTGATATCCGGTTGTGCACGGACATCACGTCCCTTTGTTAGTCGTGTGCAGTTGTTTGGTAATGCACTCCGAAGTCTTGATCCTCAAACTGGACCCGGAGGACATGGCCTTGATACCCCCGAGGGCAAGCCTTTTGCCCGAGCCCCGATACGAGGGGCTCCTCGCTTTAACTCTGATTCATTACTGTCACGTTCCTCCTCTATTTGATTTACCGGGGAATCGAGGTGTTCAGTGGGCCCAGTTTTACCCGTATACACTCACCTAAGTAAGTTTCATGCATATCGATGCATTCAAATAGTACTTAAAAGGATTATCAAGTAGTATTTATATAAAATGCATCAACAAGAGCCTAATATCAGAGATGTATGATAAATGCAACCTTTACAATAAATCAATAATTCTCATGTGCCCACAACCTGCTAACAAGTTCTATGCATGTATAAGAATACATCAAAAGCATATATAGATGATATGCATGAATAGAGCATGTAAAATTGCATGAATGTGCATAAATCACCACTTAAATAAAATAAATCTTTCATCTTTATACTCAAACTCATCATCTTGTATCATAATTAAACTAGAAATCCGTCAATTTCCTACAACCCGCACACATACACAGTCCAAGGTAGCATGGGTAATCACGTGACTCAAGAGGGATGGATCCAAATCCATATGCCCTTTAGGAACATTTATAACATGCCCTTAAGTGATATCTCAACAAGAACATTAAATTTATACGCCCTTCAAGAACATGTATTAACATGCCCTTAACTGACACCTCAACAAGGACGTAAAATCCATACAACATAACAACTCAACGGATCACAACAGTTTGAAATAAGTAATGAGAATAAGATATATATAGCAAGGTGCATATAAGATATAACATATGACTAAACAATTCTATCATATAAAATATGTACATGAAATCTATAATGTTAAAGCAGCATATGAATAATGCACACAATAGTATACTCGCATGAATAAAATACTCAAGTAGTCATATAACAATTAGTCATGGCATACAACATCCTTTCATGTTAAGCTAGCATATAAGAGATGCCTATAATATGATACTAATATATGAAGATGCACAAATAGTCATGACACAAGCAAGTCAAGTAAAGCATTTGAAGCTTTCCTTCTATACAAGCGTAGAAGCATATGGCATCCCCATATGCGCTTGTTATCTCGCATATATGTTACTCCCAAACACATAGCACGTAGCAAACAAGACAAGTTTAGAAAAATTATCCCATTAAAGTTAAAGTTTCAACTTACTTCGAGTCCGAGCTAGCTCTATTTCTCAAAATCTGATTTTTCTTCTCCCAAATCCATCAAACGAGCCCGATTTAGCAAAAAAACATGCTCCACAAGTCAATCTAAGTTATAAGGCTCAATTCCACAGTAACGGATAGGCTTAGGACAAAAGTCAACAAAATCAACCTCTAACTCACATAGTCAAATCCCAAAATAATAGTCAAATTATATTTACCCATAACCTCACAAATCCAAATATGTAAATAGATTCTCAATTCGAGTCTAAGTTGGCGTTTAAATCATCAAAAATACTTTTTTCCTTCAAATCAAAAACTCTCTTTTTTATCTTTTGATTCCTTGAGTCTAAGACAAAATTAATGTTAGATTCGTATTATAATCATTGATTTGAGCGAGAATCACTTATCCCATCATCTTAGGTGAAAATTGCTTCAAAATATACCTCAATCCAAGCTCTCTAACCCCTAAAATGGTAAAGAATAACTTAAAATCACAAAATGGGGTTATTTATAGAAGCGTGAAATCTGGCCTTGTGGTTATATATAGGCGTGTGTCGCATGCTTAAGTTCCCTTTAGATATGAAATTTTGGCCTGATTTTGCAAGAACATAGCTTCTAATTTATAGTGAATTATATTTATGTTACCCTTGTAAGGTACAACAATTATAACTCAATAACATTTATTTTCATCGTAATATCGAAAGAAAGAGCCTTACTAGTTACGATGATAGCGAAAGAGTGAAAGGGGATAGCGCTCAACCGACTAATAAGGTCTGGAGCTAAGTGAACACTATCCAAAGCAAGAAGCTGAATAATTGGCATAGAGCTGGAGACACTATAGTGTTCTTGTCAAGCGAACTGAGGTTTTGTTTTTTGTTAGATTGATTTTGATGTATTTTTGGTTTTGGCTCTACACTCATTTGGGCAAGAGCGGAAAAAAGTATTTATATGGACTATAAAATGAGATTTTTACCTAACTATACTATAATAAAAACCTATTTATCACATTTATTTAGGTTTCTTATTAACTACTTTGTATATTTATATTTACTTTATATACAAAACCATGAAAAAGAAGAAATTCAAGATCCCTTAAATCTAGCCCATCAGTTACATGATATCCAACCCCCATATCTAATAATCCCCCCTATATTTAAGATTCTTTCCTTTTTCAAAGGATTAAAAAAATATCTTCTCTCTTTCTTAACAATTACCCAAAATTGTTCTTACCCACAGTAAGAAATTGTGCTTACCCACTGTTATCCAAAATCTTGCTTACCCAAAATCTCGCTTACCCACTGTTACCCCCCCCCCCCCAAAATTGCAGATTCTTTTACTCTTCCAAAGCTTTTCAAATTCAATTTCTCTTTTTTACTAATCACCCAAAATCTTTATTTCTTATTGATACAATGCAGATGAAATTCGAAATATTACTCTAGAATCAAGTTGTGGGTAAATTTTGAATCTTGATTACTTTCTTTCTAAAAATTTTATTGTAATTAAATTACTTAATTGAAGGCACTAATAATGGGGTGGGAGCCTTTTAAAAAGAAATGTATACAATTTGTAAGAAAAATCTAGATACTTATTAAAAACTGCAAAACATAGAGTAGGTAAATATATTTCTTATATAATATAGCTAGGTAAAAATCCCTTATAAAATTGAGAAACTTACGAAAATATTCAAAATAAGTCCAAACTTACCGACCAGAGCTATTAATCATAGACTAACTAAAATTAGCCAAGCATAAAAAATTGAGAACCTAGATGAATAAGAAATTTTTTTCTCTCCAAAAATTACATGCAAAAATCTTTTCTCATATTTTCAAGTGTGTCAATAACATTAGATGCAAGACAGAAAGAAAATTTTATGGATGAGGTTGCAAACAAGGTGATGAAATAAAAAGGAAAAAAATATACAAGATTCTAAAAGCCTAAGCAAAAAGAGACTTTTTCAATGGGTATGGTTGAAATTCATTGAAAATATATAGATGAGTCAACATACGGAATTTGAGGAAGATTAATTGGAGGTGATTTAGACTGATTTGGTATCAAAATTTGTTGTTAAAATCGAGTTTAAAAAATTTGTATGCGACACATGTATCAAACATGTATCACGCATGTATCTCACACACCGGTATATGTGTATATACATGTGATAGACACTTCATACAATAATGATATATATGTGATACACAAATGATACACAGTGTGATACACATATCATCTTTTTCTGTTTATCTTCTACTTCGACTTTTCAATTCAAACTACCTCAAAATCTCACCAAAGCATCCCAAAACTATGATTCAAACTCCTTAAGATGTATCCAATCTATCCCAACAATATTCACTCAAAAGGAAGCAAAAATTTGATATTGTTTTGGCTACAAATAGCTAATTGGCTAATGTTTATAGCATTTGTCTAATAATGATAATATTTTGTGAACCGGCTAATTTTTGTACTAATTTACTTATGGGCTGACATAAGTGGTAGCTTCTCTAAAATCTATTGGACCATTCAAATATTGTAAGAGTAAACTTGAAATATTATGTTAAAATAAAAAAAATATTAAAAGTTTAATAAATATTTATAAACTACATTCTAATAAATATTTTATGTATACAAAATTTTAACATATATATATATATATAAAATGTTGGGTTGATTTGATTTCGATTTGACTTTTTTTAGTTAACACCAAATCAAACAATTATGGTCAATTTTTTATTCAATACCAAACCAAATCAAACTAAACAACTAGTCAATTTTTTTTTTCTCGGTTTGATTTGAATTATCGATTTAGTACAATTTGTCGATTTTATTTGTACACCCCTACCTAAGGCTGTCCAACGGGACGGGCCGTCCCGTCCCGTCCCGTCTCGTCCCACTTAATTCTAAACGGGATGGGCCCATGTTAAATGGGACACGGGATGGGACGGGATAGCCATTTCGTCCCGTTTGTCCCGTCCCGCTTGTCCCGCGTCCTATTTATTTTTGTGCATTATATACAAGAAACTTGTAATCCTTCTTTTCAAGGTTTTCCTAAGACCACGATTAGAAATGATGTTTTTAAATTTCAAACCGAATATTTTCAGTATATTCATTGTGTATTGTTTTACTTAGATTGTAAAGTGTCTATCACATCTGATATAGGTCGTAGTTCTAATGGTTGTGATTATTTAATTGTTACATGTCATTGGGTTGATCATCACTGGAACATGCAAAAACGTATTATTGGTTATAAATTTGTTGATTCAAAACACAGTGGAGCATATATTGCAACTATTGTTCTACAAATTGTTAATTTTTATAGACTCATTGATAAAGTTTTAACTATCACCTTAGATAATGCTTCTGCTAAGTGCTAACACAACTGCAGCAACTAGCTTAATGAAATGATTGTAAAATTAATCCAACTTATGCACCAGCCATTAATGAAATGATTGCAAAATTTAAAAAGTATTTTTTCCCTATTCCCCAAGTTTATTTAATTTCTACTATACTTAACCCATCTTTAAAATTAAGAGGTGCAAATGAACTTGTTCGTAAAATTTATGAGAATTTAGCAATTCAAGAAAATGAACAACCATCTCTCGAAGACTGCCAAGCTAACATATATTTTTATGTTAGATCAATGTTTGATAAATATAAATCTATGGAAACAACAAGTGGTGAAACTAGGGAAGAAGAAGAAGAATACAATGAGATACTTAGCACCAGGAGCTATGACGGCATGGAACTCATGGAACATCAATCAACATTACCAATTCCAGAACAATGTCCGAGAGAAATTATAGATAAGTTACAACGAAATTATATAGGAGCTTACAAATATTTGTATGATAATTTGTAATTGGCTACTAAGAGGCCTAATTTAAACAGAACCTTTCCTAGAAGGTGGCTGCGTAGATTAGGTGCTCTTCAAAAGAAATATATTTGTATGTAAGATTTGAAAGTTCTATTAATAAAATAAAAGGATTTAAGCGTTGAATTATTTTTATGAATTGTCTTACACTCTTACTTAATTAGTTAATGGCTTGAAATTATATTAAATAAATTATAACTCTATTATAAATTTATAATTACTAGAATATTTCATTACAAGTCTTTTGCTTTAATATTTTATAATTCTTTACTTAGTTTCCTAATTTTCGTTTAATTTTTAAGTTTATTAAATAACTCAAAAAACTAGTTGTTGCAAACTTTAAAAACTTAGTCATTGTCAAAAGAATAGCGGTTTCCAAACTCAATGCTTAAATAATTATTTTTTTTTAAAACGGCACTTAAGGCCGGCGAACCCGTCCCGTCCCGTTTGTTAGCAGGACGGGATGGGCCTACCGTCCGTCCCGTCTCGTCCCGTTTGTTAGCGGGACGGGATGGGCCTACCGTTTGTCCCGTCCCTTTTCGTTCCGTCCCGTCCCGCCACCGTCCCGGCTAAATGTCGTCCCGTCCCGTTAATTCTGTCTCATCCCGTCCCGTTAGACAGCCATACCCCTGCCTGATACGATTAAGGAATATAGCAAAAGCATTTTGATATAGAAATAGAATTACTCGGTAAGAACAAAATGATAATGCACTCCTAACCTGCTAGTAGGATGTCAAATATGCAAATTTTTTGTTTAGGTTTGCCTGTAAAGAATCTGGATTAATTTACACGTAAATTTTAACTAGATATATCTAACAAATTTTACACAAAAAGCTTGTCGCATTGCATACTTCAGAAAACCCTATAACATGCTTTTAGTTTTGAGGATATATTAAATTTGCAGTCGATAATTAAGGATGGATGCAATCAATATCTTTGTTGATGCATTATGACTCTTCTTCTATGCAGATGAAAATGATATAACAAATGAGTATTTTGACTCCTAATATCCAGTTGTTGGAAGCACATGCGTGTTTCAATATTATTGCATTTTCTCACTGAAATTTTTGCATTTGTTTTTCGAAAAAAAACCACATATTCATAATAGGGGCAGCATCTGTAGAATGACAGAAGAAAATTTTCTCTCACTAACTAATGCAAAGATATACTCACATTTAGCTCTGTGGATAAAATGGGATAGACTCTGTAACTCCGTGTAATTTTTAGTTATGTCGAGTTTTTCAAATAATACAGTAATATGTCCATATATGAATTTGTCATGTCGTGTTCAGATTCCAACTTATGCCACATGAAATTATCGATTATCTGTTTGTCGTTCACCCACTTGCAGATGCCGAGACAGTTACTCACGAACTACTATTCGCCTATCCAAGATAAATTAACACATATATTTCTATAAAATTAATCTACCAAAAATGCTTTACGATCACGGTATTAAATTGAGTACGATGATTAGGTATATTCCTATCCTAACCAGAAATTCGCCCCCAACCCTAAGGATAAAACGACGCTCTCTTTAATTCTTCTCTAATCTAAGAACAGCTTTCCCAAATATATCATAAATAGTTGGCCAAACAATCAAGTAATTATGCACAAAACTAAAGAAACATCACAAGTATCGTTGTACAATCTTGCTCGTTCAATAACGAAGCATCAGTTTATAAGGTCGCTTGCAGTTTTTATAAAAGGTAAAAGAATTGCTTTAATTTATCCAGAAAGTAAATACAGATTAATTTCACCTTTTTAAGATGGCGATACTGCTACTCTTAAAGAGTTATGATGCTTCCTAAACTTTTTCTTCTCTAAGAAGCCTCTTGCAAGGAAAATTGAACATTTCTATAAAAGAAAATCATAAAAGGGTGCATCCGTATATAGTTTGCACTGATTATTTACAACACAAAACAAAAAAAAACACTAGCATTTCATTGACTTCACTTGGAAAATGTCAGATTCTCTAAAAGAAACCAAGAGGGGGAAGTCAAACAAAAATAAAATGAAAGAACATCAGAACTTACAGGAGAAAGGCACAAAAAAATGCAATTTCCGCTAAATAAAATTCACCCTACTTTGGGGCATTAAGCTTAAATTATGTACCTTCCTACTGTAATAAAGTGAACATGCATTTACAATTAACATAGACCAAGTGCCGTATACCATATAGATATGTTATTTGAGGATTTCATATGTACAGCACTCCAGGCCATAATTAGAGTGCAATGGGATGTTTCAAATTTCCAACACTTCAGAAGCTAACCCTACAGCGCGATAGACGACTTGTGGGCAATGTCATAAACCGAAATGAGGATCCCTGCACCTATCAATATAATAATGAGCCACTCGAGGAAATCTGACTTCCTATTCTGAAGAATTTCTTGAAGGAATCGTATATTATGCTGCACACAAATATCAAAATGTTCATTCGCTCATGACGGAAATTCAACAATTTGCTTTTATTTATTTATTTTTTGGGGTGTGTGTGTGTGTGGGGGGGGGGGGGGGGGGGCTGCTCTGCAAACATGGAATACTACGTCAATGCAGGAAGTAAGATTTAGTGAATTCCGTTTTAACATAACGCAAATCTATGTATAAGCAAGGAATGAATTTAGAGCTGAGATTGAAGCGTACTTGATGATTGAGATATCAAATACTATACCTCCACAAACTTCAACTTAAAATCAAGGCTCGCGAATCTTTGAGTCAACTCAAATTCATCTCTAAGATATTCCCAAATTTGAGCATATTTCGCATCCTTCCATGCGATATCCGATCTGAAAACAGAAGAAAATTTAATCTGATATTACCAAACACAGAGCAAAGAAAGCATTATCTACTAAAAAAGCTAGTCCATGTAAAAGCAATGTTGCCTTAAACACAGTACGTCAAAACAGAAGTTATTCTAATTCCAAGAAAGACATGTTTTTCCTTTTTCTGTAACAATGTCGTTCAGGCCAACTTACACGCACCTCGAAAATTCTACCAAATATCTACTACATCCCACCAACACAGGTACCCGGGAAACTCTGCTCAGGCAGATGAGAATAAATCACTCAAGTTTTTTTTTTGTCTCTACTTGGATTTCAATCCTAGTCTCCGAGGTTCGCCCCCACTTCATTGACCACTAGGTCGCACCCTTGGAAGCAAGGCGTGTTCTAACATGAATTACTATGATTAGGCATGTTTACCGGTATATATAGATAGTGTGTTTAATGTCTGTACTTAATATAATTAGCTTCTCTGCAGCAATCAAACTCCAACTAGAATTGGGAACGAGGGGTGTTGTTGTAAGAATGGTCAAATTCTCCACCTAAATCAATATCCTTGAAATTCCCGGTGAAATTCATGATATAACCAGATTCAAAAGGATTTCTACTACAAAAGTAGAAAGATTAGGAAGAGCAGACCTGGAAAGATGATGAAATTAAAACATTCTCCAAACCATGCATGACATTAATTGGAGTGCAACAGTTAACTTCTGTTTCTCATAACTAACAAGGACCCCCAGTTCTTGAATTGAAATACTAATAAATAAATAAAAAGGCAGACTTTTAGGCCACTTTCACTTCGCAAAAGTTTCCTAGTTCCAAGATAGAAAAGCTTATTTTACATAACATACTCTTCCAAATCACAATATTGATATAATAGGGAAACAGAAAAAGAAAAGAAATAGAGAAACTCGTAACATAACTAAATAGATGCAAGAATACCTTTCAAAAAGTCCTAGCTTAAGAATAACATCAGCAAGATTAGAATTTGCCTTGCCAACCAGTTGGAAAAGCTTTTTCCTCTCCATAGTGAAAGTTCCAGTCTTTTCCATTCCACGATTGATGTCTGTAAACTCAGCAACCATTCCGTCAACCTGGAATGGCAGAGAATACCAGTCAGAAAGTTACTACAAATAAGAACCTTCTCAGGCTGATCACATATAAGTTTGTAGACACCTACTTGGCGGACATAGTAATCAAGAGCAATACTTTGACCAAGAACACTGCCAATGGTTCGGATACCGTCAATATTCATATACTGCAACATTATGTAGTCTAATCCACCTTGCATCCACGTGGTCAAAGTTGGCTTCTCTCTCACCTCATATTCTAATATTCCACAATATAGACATCAGTGAGAGTACAAAAAGCTTTTATTATTATAAAAGATGACAGAATGTAAATCTCACTCAAAGTTAGTACAGAAGCACGAATGAGATGACTTGAATATTCCAAAAATGAAAACACAATTCTACAGACTGTGAACAGAAGCTCAAAGCACAAGCAAAGGAATGATCATTTACATATGCCACAGATCACCAAAAATTGTCCAATGGACTTAATAACAAGACATTACTTCACGCAGCCAAACATTGCTAGACCAAAAACTAACATCCAACTTCAGTACGAAACTCACTTCGGTCCGTTAGTATACAACAACAAAAAACCCAGTGAAATCCCACAAGTGGGATCTTGGGAGGATAATGTGTACGCAGACCTTACCTCTACCTTATGAAGGTGGAGAAGTTGTTTTTGAAAGACCCTCGGCTCAAGAACAGTGAAAGGAAGCAATAACCAATTAATAGCAACAAAAAGGTAAAAGGCAGCAGAAGCAAATGGCAAAACATGTAATAACCAAGATCCAGGACAAGTGCTAATAGAGAAACTCTCGACTATCTGTCAACCCACAACCTTAATTCTAGACCTTCGTTAATATAAAAGAAGACATTAAGATGCACTCCTAACAACCCTGAAAACTCATTCTATTTCTGCCACTTCCGATTAAGGTCATCAATTAATGGGAAAGTTAGTTTTAGGAAGTTAGAGAGAATTCCAAGAAACTCTTTAATTTTGTGTGTTCTATTAAAAATGGGCCTGAAAAAGCATGTTAGAAGAGAAAAACTGAGGTTTGCAATTGATAATAAAATCACTAATAATATAACTGTTCAATTCCCACACACCTCCGCCCCTACCTGGGGAAAGTTAAAATGCTTTTATCTTTGTTCTCTTTTTTTTTTTCCTTTATTCTACCAGAAAAATCTCTTCAGTGAAACCTTAGAGAGGAGAGCAGAAGTTAGATCCAGGCTCCTTCTGTTCCTTTCTTTTTTTTTAGGCAAAACCAACTCAAATCCAAATCCCTAACAACATAATGACATCACAAGTGCCTTTCGATAGGCATTTTATAAATATATTCTTTACTACCTCACAAATCACAAATATATAGTTTTAGTTAGTCATGTTGTCCAAAATACAAAAAGACAAAATAGGAATAATACACTTGGTAATCAAAAAACTAATTAAGAAATATGATCAGACTATATAATAAATTAATAGAGCATTTTCTATTCTTCCTTTCTTTTTATAAGGTAATAAGTAAATTTACAAAGCATCTTGTAACTTTAATTATTTTAACATAAACTCACCATCCTTTCTCATCTCCGGTAATAACCCCGAAGCGTGTCTCTCGACAATCTTCAGGTACCCATCAACCTCGTGATCAGAGACATTAAACAAGACAATCGAGCCATACTGGAAAACTACCATGTAACAGCAGTCACTGCCACTTAAGTTAGCACCTAAAGCCTGAAAACATAACACATAAGAATTATATTAGGGAAAATGCCATAACACCAAGTAACGTTGAAATTTCTTAAATGCTTATTAATCAAGGAGCAACAATTATTACACCTCAATCGGAAAACTTCCTAACAAAATCAAAAACAGGAAACCTCAAAAAAACCTGCATACAGGATCAAGCATGGAAAAAGAGTATAATACGGAAAAGGAAACGAGAAACTCAGACCAAAAAACTTTTAACCAATGCCTTTGAACAGAACCACAGCAACCAATCAACTACACCTTCGTTGCAAACTAGTTGGGTGTCTATATAGATCTGCTATATCCATTCTGTTGTAGTAACTGGATCCATTCCATTGCAATACTAAAAGATTAGTCTCTTAAAGGCAAATGAGGAGTTCTCTAAAACTATCTAAAATCTCACATCCATCCCTACACCGAGATGCAACTCCTCTAACAAATGACAAAGAGTCTTAGTATACAAAATTTCAAATGAGGCAGAGGTGGTGAATCAAAGAGAATTCAAGTTCAACAGGGGTCATTAGGTGGAATTGTATATTGTGTATTTTCTACCCGATGAAAACAGATAGAAAAAGTCGATTGGCTGGCAGCATCAGGACTATTCCTATTTCTGATAAAATTAGATCATCAATCTGGAGAGGCAATAGATGATATCTCTGTCAGAACCTAACCACAAACAAAATGCTGTATGAACCAATGCAGATGTCAGATTGCAAGAATGCATTAACAAAATGACCTCACTTACAAACCGAAGGAAATCATTCACATCATACATGCAATGGAAATAAAGCAACTACGCATATACGTGCTTCACTGTAACCATGACAATCTTTAACATTCAAATTTTAAACACTTGAAGAACAAATTACCCAATCCATGCCTCTTTAAGGAAAACATATATTTGAAGCTGAAAACATTGAAGATGCTCCTATAACTCTTGTGCGTATCTCATTTGTACTCGCCCATGATAGAGGACATAACACTCTCGGCTACAATAGCACCCAGTCTAGCACCAGAAGAACAGAGGAGTAATTTCTATCTTTTGTCTTGCTGATGCTTTAACATTGTCAGTGTTTAATAGTGCTAAACATTACAGATCCATACATGTTCCACTCCATAAAAATCTATAGCTTCATGCATAACAAAATTCACAAATCAAGAGCCGAAGATTTAGAGATAATAGTGAAAGGATGATGCAATCTATCAGCAACTATTCTATTCAATAAAAGCATATAGCATCATGCATTACAATATCATTTATCAAGTGCCTAAGATTTAGAGATAACACGTGAAAGGAATCTATCGGCAACTTTCTAGGCAATCTACGCAGCAAACACCTCTACAGTAATTTATCACTTTCTTGCAAAAACTAAAAAACTAGTGATGTTTGGTTGAAAAATATTCAAAAAGTTTTTGCTCTTTCCAAAGTGGAAAGGTTTCCGGAAAAAAAATTCAACCAATTGAAACAAACGCCACCTTATCCTGGACGAATAAAAGAGATTGGTTGATGAGCTAACTACCTCCCCGTGACTCAACCTGATATTATCTTCTGAGCACTGTGAGTTAATTCTAGATTCTCCTTGTGATACTCATCCAGATGTAGTGATTAGTAACCTTCGATATATAAATGTGCTCCAACAAAGGGATTACTCTACAATGGCCGAGGACAGGAGAAGAGTGTTAAGTACATAAATGAAGATTGAGAAGGATAACTCTCTGACAAAGATGTACTCCTGGATACTCTATCTTAGTTGGAGAGAATTTCGTGTCTTGGAAAAGCAAGAAACATAAGTGTTTGCACATTTTCGTGCAGGGCAGAAGGAACTACCCAATTGCATGTAATATTATAAGGCACTTCAGTTTGTATCAAAACCAATGTTTTATAAGAGAATTAATCAAACAATTGACAGTGGCTTTATTGGGTAAAAGATAATCTCAGCCGGCGTAGTCATAAAGTTTGCAATTTCAAATAATCAGCTTGCAGCATCATTCAGAAAATCTCTCTACCACGAACTAGTTTTATATGTAACAAACATGATGCACACATTTTCGATGCACCAAACTTGAAGGGTAATGTTAGGTAGATGGTCTACATAGATTAGAATTACATAACAAGGTGTATACACGCATCCCACATCGAGAAATGCAATATAAACACCAGGAAGCTCAAGACATTCTTCTTCACCCATTCTCTGAACCTTCTCTTGCATTATACTTCTAACACATTTTATTTTCATAAAATCAACCAAACAAGGTCCAAAACACCAAAATGAAATTTTAGACAATTTGACCCTCATGATATGAAATGTTATTCGTGTAGGTGTCCAACTATCAGAGCAATTTATGGCGCTTAAACATAAGTACAGTACATATAAAACTCCATGTACTATCAACTGTAAACAAAACTATTCAAACACAAAGGCAGAAGATACACAAAAAGAGACACTCACACTAGGTGCCTTCTTGGTGTCCCCAAATCTTAAAACAACATAATTGGTCATTCGAGAAGTCGGTGGAATAAAATTCTGCTTGTTCTTTTCCACTAAGCTCCTCAAATCCACACTGCCAAACAATCACAAAACCATTCAATTAACGTTTCATATATTGTACAAAAGAGGGGGAAAAATAGAAAGACGAACGAACCTAGTAGAGAAAAAGAAAGCCCTAACGGGGACATATGGCTTAATAGCAGTAGCACTAGCATCATCATCCTCTTCCTGCTCCAAAGCCAATTCTTCAGCTTCACTCAGCCCAATCTCCGAGCACGAAACGGCGTCGTTCCAGTCCACAGTGTGCGCCGATGAGGATATAGAAGAGATGCATTTGACGACGGCGAAGTTAGGCTTCTTACGAGAGGAAATGAAGCCGTGGTTCACAACAGAATGCGATTGGCGACGGAGAATGACTGAGAAAGTGAGAGTAATCGGCCGACGGCATAGCGGAGAGTTCTGTAGGGTTAGGCCTGGGAGAACGTGGAGAGCAGTAGGATTTGTTGTGGCGGAGGAGAGAGTGAAGAGAGTTCGGAAAGCTTTGTTAAGAGAAGGAATGGAGGAAGAAATAGCAGTGACAGACTTCATTGGAGCAGCGTTATTGGGTCTCCACACAGTCCTCAACATCTCATTTCAGCCCCATTTGCGCCTCCAAACCTATGGCAGGGTGGGCGTTATATGGGGTTTTGCTTTCCCTTTGATTTCCTCTTCTTTTTATCTTTTTCGTTTTATTTTCCGAAAAAATGGTTTCTTCTTCTTCAAGTTTTCTTTTTTTTTTTTTTTTTTTTTTTTGCTTTTACAACTCATTCCCCTTGATGTGTTTATAGTAACGGGTGTTAAACGGGTCGGGACAGCTCATTAACGACGTATTCGATCCGGTTTAGCCAGGTCAGTCCGGCCCGATAAGGGAAGGGATGGGTTGACTTAGGGTAGGGGTTGTGCTGGATGAGGTCGGGCCATTTTTGGCTACCAGTGCACCAGAACCGGGCTAGTCCGGTAACACGTTCACGGGTTTTTACCGGATTCCAATGCGGTCCAGCACGGTATTCGTTGGGATTTTTTTTTGTGCCAACGGTCAAGATAAAAAATGACTGTCGGGCAACGGCCATTTCTTGTACTATTTTTTGGGCTTAAAAAAACTTTTGAAGTGATAAGCTTAATTTAAAAAGAAGTAATTACGTGTTTGGCTATGAGTGTTGAAAATGAAATTAAATAGTTGATGTATTTGGTAAAATAGTATTGATAAGTATTATTTTATGTTTAAATGACTAAAATATCTTTAAAGATGTTAACTCTAAAAATGAACAAATTACTGCAAGGAAAAAATAAACCAAGGAAATATATGTTAACTGGGCTTTAAAATTGATTGGAATTTTTTTTGCAAGTTCAGAAGTTTCATCGATTATCAAATTTATGGTCTATGCATTTTGCTCTATCTGCTTATGCGATCAATAACAACCGCAAGGAGATGAATTATTGGTGCTCTCGTTCATCTGGGTCTAGAAGTCGAGACACTTTTTTATGGCATTTGGTAGTTTATACTTCATTAGTCTAATTTTTCACATGTTAAATGATGAATATTGTGCAATAAAACCGGCATTTGTCCTTTGGCAGGAAAGAAGAAAAAACTAATAAAAATTAGTTAGTTTAAATTCATATGGTACTTTAACAACTGTTAATAGAAAGGAAAATCTAATAAATTATTAAAGGTTTAGGAATAAAATTTTAAAAAAAATAGCAAAATCCAACGGAAAAAAAAAAGTTGTTTCCAACTTAACAAAGCTCAAAATTGGCGAAATAACAGCTGGGAGAATGTAGAAATGGAGGAGAGGTGGAGGAAAGAAAGAAAAGAAAAGAAATAGGAGTATTTGAATTAGGCTTGTTTTGTAGGTTATTTTTGAAATTATAAAAGGTTATAAGGGATAGAGTAGTAAAATACTTGGTCAAACATGGATAGTTTTTAAGCTAAAAAGTAATAAGTTGGACAACCTAATTTTTTGCTTTATCACTTTACAAGTTAGCCAAACACCAAAATAAGGCAAAAATATCTTAAAAGTTGGTTTGACCACCTTATAAGTCCATCCAAAAACCCTCAATATTTCCCTTAATCTTTTTGCAGTTTTCTAGACCATATGATATAAATCTTAAAAGAATATGATGATTTAGGGGCAGGGGCGGATCTATGTATTGAGTTGGGGGTGGTACACCACCCGGTCGCTCGGATAAAGTTTTATATATATATATATATTAGTATTTTTCACAAAAATGCCTACATAAGGAACAAGTGGCACCCCAAGTCACAAAATGACAAAAGGTGCCATGATTAAAGTGCTGAAATTCCATGCACAACACCTAGGATCGCGACTCTTTGGATGCAATCGTTTTTCCCTTTCTGTTGTTTTTGTTTATTTTTCTTATTTTCTTCATCTTAAATATTCACTTTTCTGAAAGTTCATATTTTATTTGGATGGATGTAATCTAATCATTTTTTTTTATCCATATAATATTATTTTATTAATTATAATTTTTTTTAATAGTGATGCATCAAAGACATAATATAATATTAATCAGCTACATGTAGATGGAAGGGGTATATCGCATATTCGTTTATGCATAAAAAAATTAAAATTGGATTGAATAAATTCAAAATGGATCGAACCGAACCGAAGTAATTCAAAACGGATCGAATCGATTAAATGTACACCCTAATTCAATCTTCTTCACTAGTGGTCGTTTTACATTAAAATAGTGGCACCCGTAATCATAAAATCATGGATCCGCCTCTGTTTAGGGGTCGTTTGGTAACTGGTTAGGAGTAAATTATTTATGTATTAGGAGTACCATAACTCATATCATATTTGGTAGCTTTTACTTACTCTGTATAAAAACCAGTATAAGAAGTTAATCACAGTGTACAATGTTTGGTTGGCATTTTCAATTCTACATAAATAAAATATGTATGAGTTATGAGTTAATTTGTGTATTATTTTATGGGGGACGGAAGATACAATGACTAATAAGTGTATGTATTAGTACTACTACTTCCGTTCTAGTTTATGTGAACTTATTTTCTTTTTGGTCCGTTCAAAAAAGAACGACCATTTTCTAAATTTGGAAACAATTTTGCTTAAACTTACAATTCTATCTTTAATGAGAAACTTTTATAACCACACAAATACTCTGGCCCCCTTTTTGAATTGTTTAGGACCACAAATTTCAAAAGTCTTCATTTTTTCTTAAACTTCGTGCTCAATCAAATAGATTCACATAAATTGGAACGGAGAGAGTATATGGATTACTTAAATGACATATTTACCTTCCGTCACTTCATGCATAAAGGCTTTTCTTTTTGATAGATCCATCTATATCAAACTCTTTGGAGGGTAAGAATGAAGATAGGAGATGTTGATGTTACTCACTGTTAAGCTTTTCTCTTCTCAATATATCAGTAAATCAAAATATATTTCTCTCGAGTCAGCACCTGCAGGTTGTTATGTCCTTGAGGTTAAAAAATTTTGAAACCCTGCTTTTTCCTTTTCCTCTTATTCTACTTTAGTTTTTTCCTCTTGTAAATTTGTCGGGATACGAGTTTCTAGATGAAATCCTAGATTTTTTTCAATATTTTATAGCAAAGTTAAAATTTTGAGTACACTTTTCACCATTCAAAATTTCAACCCGTCTTGATAGCGCCTAACACACTTACTAGGCAAACCGAACATAACAATAAAGAACCAAAATAAAGGAAATATATAGAAATAGCATAAGTCTTAAATCTTAATGTAACAAAATACCACAAATACATGATAAATCCCCCAGAAATCGGTAAACACGGAGTCATGAACTCTACAACGAAATTCAAGTATGAAAACTATATAACAATACTGTCTGAACTAAAAACAACAGTGCGTAAGAAAAGACAAGCCGAGACTGTGAACGAAAAATGCAGCTCTACCTCGTCTTTCGATACTCAGCTCAACAAGCAACGCTGCTACTAATAATTGTTACTAACTCCTAGATTTGCATAATTAAATGCAGAGTGTAGTATGAACACAACCAATCCAATGTACTCAATAAATATCGTCACTAACCTCAGCGAGGTAAAAGAAGAAAGAATTATAAATGATACCTACTATAAACTCTATAGTTTCATCAATTTAACAAGTAATGAACAATAATGTAATCACGTCATAAAGCATATAAAGAACCCCATGTGTGCGCGTGTGCAATTACCCAATTTCTCTGTTCAACAAATGTACAACATATAAAGATGATAAATAAGTAAATCATGCAATTAACCATGGAAATTACAAGTAAAGATGAAACAGAAATTCGGACAAAACACTGACCAGACTTTCCTCAACCTTTCAATATCCGTACCAAATCACTGATCAATTTTTCTCAATATCCGTGTGTACACCATCAAGAGAGAAACGTGAGAGGGTGACCATTGGGGGATGGATCCATATACACACGCAAGCATGGCCAATTCAACGTGCTACCAGCCCAACGTGGTCATAGGCTCAATATCATAATCCGACCGGCGTGGTCACACACTATATCACAATATACCCGGCAGGGTCACATGCATAACAACACAATCCGCATAGCGTGGTCACATGCATAACAATATAATTTGTCCGACATTGTCACATGCATAACAACACAATCCACCTGACGTGGTCACATGCATCCAGTCCAATCATATCACACAGGAGCAAATAAACAAGAATACATATATATGATAAATGAATAAGAGATCTCATGCTCATGTAATTGTATAAATGACATGCTAAAGTGTAGGCATGTGAAAAGTATGCTATCATAGCTCAAATCGATAATTTCATCACAGAAATAGTATGTATCAAGTTCATTAAGAGATTTAGCCTCTATGTAGCCCCAAACATGGCTCAAATAGTTCACCACGAGGTTCCAAATATGAGAAACATTATAGCTTAAACCTTAATGGTCAACTCTAGGCATATTATAGCCTAAGCACTACTCGAGCATAAATAAATACCCGATGTTAGCACATGGGCTCAAACCCTATACATATGTGCACCGATAGCACGTAACTATCACAAATAACTCAAGAAGCTAGTGCCTCAACCAAGTTTATGTATATACTTACCTCAAGCAAGCCAAATCACTCCTCTAACAAGCCTTTTCCGCGTGTATCAATCTCTGGACAACTCAAATTTAGCCAAAATAATTTAATACCATCAATAATAACTATAGGAAATAATTCAAAATATAATATAATAACTCTAACCCTCGAAATGGGATTTGAAACATTCTGCCCAGTTATTACCCTTCGCGATCTCGGAAAGACCCTCATGATCGCGAAGAACAAAAATCTCCAGTAGAAAAACCCTTCTTCGCGAACGCGATAACCAAGTCGTGAACACGATGCCCAGTTACCAACACCTAAGTGATCGCGAATCACCACACGCGATCCCGATGAACAACCACGTGAAATTCCTTAGGCCTCCCCTTCCTTCTTCGCGAACGCGTCTCCTCACTTGCGTCCACGTTGAACAAACACCCAGAGCTTCGTAATCGCGTCCATCTCCTTGCGAACGTGATGAACAAAAGTCCACCCGCCAGAAATAACTCTTAGCGACCGCGACCCTCTCCTCGCAATCGCGAAAGAGGAAACCAGATGCATAGAAATCAGCAGCTCCTCTAAGTCCAAAATGAATCCGAACTTGATCCAAATCATACTTGAGGCCCACAGGACCTCATTCGAATATACCAACAAGTCCTAAAACACAATATGAACTTACTTAAAGCCTCAAATCACATCAAACAATAACAAAATCATGAATCACACCCTAATTCAAGCCTAATGAACTAATGAATTTTCAAAGTCTAAAATAATGTCGAATCATACCAAACCAATTCCGAATGAACTCAAATTTTGCATGCAAGTTTCAAATGAAACAACAGACCTATTCCAACTCTCAGAATCAAAATTCTAGCCCAGCATCAATAAAGTCAATTGTTGGTCAAATCTCTCAACCTTTCAAACCTTTAATTTTTCAACTTTCACCAAAAAGCCTCAAACTAACCTACGTACCTCTAAATCAATATGCGGACATACACCTAAGTCCAAAAATCACATTACGAAGCTATTGGAACCATCAAAAACCTATTTCGGAGTCATCTACACAAAATTAAAATTTCGGTAAACTCTTCCATCTTAAGCTTCCAACCTTGGGACTAAGTATCCCAATTTACTCTGAATCGTCCCCGGAACCAAACCACCCACCCCGGCGAGTCACATAACCACAAATGAATATAGAAGAAGCAATAAATAGGGGAACCAAGCTATAATACTCAAAACGACTAGCTGGGTCGTTATATTCCCCCCTCTTAAACAAACATTAGTTCTCGAACGAGTCTAAATTTATATTTGGAGTCTCAAATGGGTGTAGATAAATGCTCCGCATATCCCGATAGGTCTCCTAAGTAGACTCATCGAGCGATTTCCCTCTCTATTGAACTTTCACTGATAATATTCTTTGATCTCAAATTTCGAACCTGGCAATCCGAAATGGCCATCGGCTCTACATCATAAGTCAAATTTCCATCTAACTGAACCGTGTTGAATCCAAAATATGTTATGGATCACCATAATATTTCCGGATCATAGAAACATGAAACACGGGGTGAACACCCGATAGACTAAATGGCAAGGCAAGTTTGTAGGCCATCTCCTCAAGCCTCTCAAGCACCTCAAAAGGACCAATATACTGAGGGCTCAACTTTCCCTTATTCCCGAACCTCATCACACCCTTCATGGGCGAGACTTTGAGTAACACCATCTCACCCACCATATATGTAACATCATGAATCTTCCAATCAGCATAACTCTTCTTCCTAGACTGCGTTGTACGAAGCCGATCCTGAATCAACTTGACTTTCTCCAAGGCATCCCGAACCAAATTAGTGTCTAACAACCTAGCCTCTCCCGACTTAAATCAACCAAATGGAGAATGACATTGTCTTCCATATAAAGCCTCATAAGGAGCCATCTGAATACTCAATTGGTAGTTGTTGTTGCAGGCGAGCTCTGCAAGCGGCAAGAACTTATCATGAACCCTCGAATTCCATAACACATGTGCGTAGCATATACTCCAAGATCTAAATGGTGCGCTCGGACTACCTATCCGTCTGGGTGTAGAATGTTGTACTCAACTCAACCCGTGTGCCCAACTCATGCTGCACGGCCCTCCAGAAGTGTGATGTAAACTGCATGCCTCGATCGGAGATAATGGATAACAGCACACCATGAAGATGAACAATCTCACGGATATAGATCTGAGCTAGTTGCTCTGAAGAGTAAATAGTCACAATCGGAATGAAGTGTGCGGACTTAGTCAACCGATCCACAATCACCCAAACTGCGTCAAATTTCTTCAAAGTTTGTGAGAGCCCAACAACAAAATCTAGTACGCTCCCATTTTCACTTGGAAATCTCAAGTCTCTGAAGCAAACCGCCTGGCCTCTGATGTTCGTACTTCACTTACTAACAGTTCAAGCACCAAGCCACATACTCCACTATATCTTTCTTTATTCTTCTCCACCAATTGTGCTGCCTCAAATCCTGATATAACTTAGCGGCACCCGGATGAATGGAATACCGCAAACTGTGGGCCTCCTCAAGAATTAACTCACGTAACCCATCCACATTGGGCATAAAAATCCGACCTTACATCCGCAACACCCCGTCATCTCCAATAGAAACCTCATTGGCATCATCGTGTTGCACCGTGTCCTTAAGGACAAGCAAATGGGGGTCATCATACTGACGCACTCTGATGCGCTCATATAAATAAGACCGAGAAACCACGCAAGCAAGAACCCGACTAGGCTCTGAAACATCTAACCTCACTAACTGATTGGCCATAGCCTTACCATCCAATGCTAGCGGACTCTCACCAACTAGAATATATGCAAGGCTACCCATACTCTCATCATTTCTACTCAAGGCATCAGCCACCACACTGGCCTTCCTGGATGATACAAAATGATGATATCATAGTCTTTTAACAGCTCTAACCACCTCTGCTGCCTCAAATTTAGATCCTTCTACTTAAACAAGTGTTGTAGACTCAAATGATTTGCGAATACCTCACAAGACACACCGTAGAGATAGTGCCTCCAAATCTTCAATACGTTAATAATGGCTGCTAACTCTAAATCATGAACAGGGTAGTTCTTCTCATGGGGCTTCAGTTGATGCAAAGCATAAGCGATCACCCTACCTTTCTGCATCAAGACACACCTGATGCCAATCCGCGTAGCAGCACAATATATTATATATGAACCCGATGCTGAAGGCAAAACTAGGAATGGAGTTGTGGTCAAAGAAGTCTTGAGCTTCTGAAATCTCTCTTCACACTCATCAAACCACCTGAATGGGGCACCTTTCTAGGTCAATCTAGTCAAAGGTGGAGCAATGGACGCGAAACCCTTTACAAAACAGTGATAATAACCTGCCAAACCCAAGAAGCTCCAAATCTCTGTAGCTGAAGACTGTCTAGGCCAACTTTGAACTGCCTCAATCTTCTTCGAATCTACCTTGATCCCCTCACTAGACACCATGTGGCCCAAGAACACCACTAAATTAAGCCAGAGCTCACACTTGGAGAATTTAGCATATAGATTCTTCTTCCTCAAAGTCTGGAGTACAATCCTCATATGTTGTTCATGATCCTCCTAGTTGCGTGAGTACACAAATATGGTATCAATGAATACTATAACAAAAGAATCAAGATATGACTGGAATAAACTATTCATAAAATGCATAAAGGCTGATGGGACATTGGTCAGTCTAAATAACATCACAACAAACTCATAGTGACCATAGCGGGTCCTAAATGTTGTCTTCAAAATATCAGAATCCCGAATCTTCAAATGATGATACCCTGACCTAAAATCACTCTTCAAAAATATCCTCGCACCATGAAGTTGGTCAAATAAGTCATCAATAACTTTGTTCAACTATCTGTAATCAATGCACATCCGTATAGTACTATCCTTCTTCTTCACAAATAGAACATGCGCACCCAAGGCGACACATTGGGCCTGATGAAGCCATTATCAATAAACTCTTGAAGTTATTCCTTTAAATCTTTCAATTACGATGGTGCCATGTGATACGGTGGAATAGAAATGGGCTGAGTTCCCGAGACCAGATCAATACCAAAATCAATATCCTTGTCGGGTGGCATGCCTGACAGGTCTGTAGGAAACACATCTGGAAAGTCTATCACTACCGGAACAAACTTAATGGTAGGGGTATCAGCACTAACATCCCTCACAAAGGCGAAATAGGCTAGACATCCATTCTCAACCATCCGTTGAGCCTTCAAATATGAAATCACTCTACTAGGAACATAATCTAGGAAAACTCTCCACTTAACCCTAGGCAACCCCCGCATCGCCAATGTCACGGTCTTAGTGTGACAATCCAGAATAGCGTGACATGGTGATAACCAATCCATTTCTAAAATCACGTCAAAATCAACCATGCTAAGTAGTAAAATATCAACTCTCGTCTCTAATCCCCCAAGAATCACCACACATGACTGATACACACGGTCCACGATAATAAAATCACCCACCGGTATACATATATGAACATGCATAACTAAGGAATCACGGGGCATATTCAAATAACGATCAAAGTATGATGACATATATGAATAAGTGGAACCGGGATCAAATAATACCGAAACGTCCCTGTGGAATATTGAAATAATACATGTGATCATGGCATCGAAAGCAACTGCCTTTGGCTGGAAAAGTGTAGCAACATGCCTGACCACCACCTAATCGACCTCCCCCTCTAGGGCGACCTTGAGCTGATTGAGCCCCACATCGAGCTAGTTGTGCGAGTGATGTAGCTGTTGGTGCAGAAGTCATAAGCTGAGAGCTCTATTGTGGGATCCTACTCAATAGTCTGGTCAAGTCCCTCTTGAGATGACTCAAGTCTCCGCACTCATAACAATCCCTCCTAAAAGGTTGCTGAACCTGATAGCCCGAAGAACTGCCTGTGAAAATCTGAGCAGATGGAGCATAGTAAGAACTCTATGCTGACAACACATTGAATGATGACTGAGCAGGGCGTGCGCTGTAGGAATTGTGGCTAACTGAAGAACCACGAGGAACATGACGAGCTGCCTGAATGGGTCTAGAAAGATGACATATACTATAATAGGACTGGCCTCTAGATGAGGCACTACTGAAACCACCTTAACTATGAGGCCTCTTGGCCTCCATCTCCTCGTGCTCCTGACTGCGAACCAGCTCTAAGCGTCTAGAAATCTTGACCACCTGGTCAAACCTAGCATCCGTCGCAACCTCTCGAGCCATAATGAAGCATAACCCATAGTTGGGGCCATCAATGAACCTTCTAATTTTCTCCCTCTCAATGGGAACCAACCATATCGCGTGACGAGCCAATTCTGCAAACCTAATCTTATACTGAGTCATTGTCATACCCTTATGGCGCAGCTGCTCAAACTGCCTACATAAATCCTCTCTGCGAGTCTATGGGACAAACTTCTCTAAGAAGATAACTGAGAACTCATGCCATGAAAGTGGCGCTGCGTCGATTGGCCTGCTCAACTCATAAGCTTTCCACCATCCGTAAACTGCCCTTATCAGCTGAAAAGTAGTAAAAACAACCCCACTTATGTCCAAAATACCCGTAGTGTGAAGAATTCGCTGACACTGGTCTGTAAAATCCTGAGCATCCTCTGACTCTTCTTCGTTGAACTCTGGAGGCTTTAGCCTCCCAAACCGCTCCAGACTCTTCTGCTCCTCATCACTTATATGGGGACCAACCTCGGCCCGAGCGGCAGTAACCAACTGAACTAGCAATACACCCGGTGTCTGGTGACCCTGAGCTAGCTGCTCTGGAGTACGGGCGACAAGAGTCTGGGCACCTCCACCAGCCTGTAAAGTGGCTGGTGCAGCTGGAACTGAGACTGCATGAGCCAGGCTACTATACTGAGTCAAAATCTTGGCTAAGGCCTCATGAAGGCCAGGAATTACAATGGGCACTACTGGTGCTTGAGTTGGTCCCACCGGTTTAACAACCTCTAGTACTTGTTCCTCAGCTGGAGCGACTAGTGACTCCACATGTGCTGCTTTGGCTGTAGTACGAGCCACACCTCGGCCTCTTCCGTGGTCCCGGCCTCTCGCGACCCTAACTAGTGGTACTGGTGGTTGTTCACCTAATCCGGTCGCACGTGTCCTTACAATCTGTGAGAGAATAGAAGAGTCAAGTTCAAATTTCGAAAATAACAAATTCGCACGACAAGAATACAAAAAAATGAAGTTTCCTAATAGTTCGGTAGCCTCTCGAAGATAAGTACAGACGTCTCCGTACCGATCATCAAGGCTTTACTAAACTTGCTCATGATTCACAATACCTATGAACCTAGGGCTCTAATACCAACTTATCACGACCTAAAATCTCAATCCGTCATGATGGCACCTAACACACTTACTAGGCAAGCCGAACATAACAATAAAGAACCAAAATAGAGGAAATATATAGAAATAGCATAAGTCTGAAATCTCAATGTAACAAAATACCGCTAATATAGGATAAATCCCCTAAAAATTGGTAAATACGGAGTCATGAGCTCTACCATGGAATACTAGTCTGAAAACTATATAACAATATTGTCTGAACTAAAAAAACAGTACGTAAGAAAAGACAAGCCAAGATAGCGAACGAAAAATGCATCTCTACCTTGTCTCTCGATACTCAGCTTAACAAGCAACACTGCTACTGATAACTGGTACCAATACCTAGATCTGTACAATTAAGTACAGAGTGTAGTATGAGTACAATCGATCCAATGTACTCAAATCGTAACTAACCTCGGCAAGGTAAAAGATGCAAGAATTATAAATGATACCTATTATAAATTTTACAGTTTCATCAATTTAACAAGTACAAAACAATAACATAACCAGGTCATAAAGCACAGAAACAACCTTGTGTGTGTGTGTGTGAAATTACTCAAGTTCTTTGTTCAGCAAATGATACACCATATAACTATGATATGCAAGTAAATCATGTAATTAACCATGGAAATTTCAAGTAAAGATGAAATGCAAATCTAGACAAAACACTGGCCAGACTTTCCTCAACCTTTCCATATCCGTACCAAACCACTGATCAGTTTCCTTAATATTCGCGTGTACATCATCAAGAGATAAACATGAGAGGGTGACCCTAAGGGAATGGATCCATATCCATACGCAAGCACGATCAATTCAACATGCTATCAGCCCGACGTGGTCACATGCTCAATATCATAATCCGCTTGGTGTGGTCAGAGGCTTAATGTGATGGATCCGCCCGATGTGGTTACATGCTATATCACAATTCGCCTAGCATGGTCACATGCATAACAACACAATCCATCCGGCGTGGTTACAAACATAACAACACAATTTGCCTAGCGTGGTCATAGGCATAACAATACAATCCGCCCGGCGTGGTCACATGCATCGAGTCCAATCATATCATACCCGAGCAAATAAACAAGAATACGTGTATATAATGAATGAATAACATATCTCATGCTCTTGGAATGGTATAAATGATATGATAAAGTGTTGACATATGCAAAGTGTGCTATCATAGCTCAAATCGGCAATTTCAACACAAAAATAGCATTTATCAAGTTCATTCAAGCGATTAAACCTCTATGTAGCCCTAAACATGGCTCAGATAGTTCACCACAAGGTTCCAAATATGAGAAACATTATAGCTTAAAGCATAACATTCAACATTAGGCATATCATAGCCTAAGCCCTACCCGAGCATGAATAAATACCCCGATGTTAGAACATGGGCTCAAACCCCATACATGTGCTCACCCATAGCACGTAGCTATCGCAAATAATTCACGCAACTAGTGCTTCAACCAAGTTTAGATAAGATACTTACCTCAAGCAAGCCAAATCAATCCTCTAACAAGCCCTTCTCGTGCATATCGACCTCCGGGCGATCCGAATCCCGATCTAAGATGTGAAAATTCCCTCCAAAATTGAGCTCTACTCCTCAAAATATGATATAATAACTCTAACCCTCGAAATTGGATTTAAAACATTCTGCCTAGTTATTACCCTTCGCGATCGCGAAGAAAACAAATCTCTAGTAGAAAAATACTTCTTCGCGAACGCGATAACTAAGTCGTGAATGTGATGCCTAGTAACCAACACCTACACGACCGCGGATCACCACACACGATCCCGATGAACAATCGCGTGAAATTTCTCAGGCCTCCCCTTCCTTCTTCGCGAACGTGTCTCCTCACTCGCGTTCGCGTTAAACAAACACCCAGAGCTTCGCTATCGTGTCCTTCTCCTCGCGAATGCGATGAACAAAAGTCCACCTGCCAAAAATAACTCTTCGCGACCGCGACCCTTTTCTCGTGATTGCGAAAGAGGAAACCAGATGCACAAAATCAGCAGCTCCTCTAAGTCCAAAATGAATTCGAACTTGATCCTAATCATACCTGAGGCCCTCGGGACCTCGTCAGAATATACCAACAAGTCCTTAAACACAATACAAACTTACTCGAAACCTCAAATCACATCAAACAACATCAAAATCATGAATCGTACCCCAATTCAAGCCTAATAAACTAATGAACTTCCAACTTTTAAAACTAATGCCGAATCATACCAAACCACTTCTGAATGACCTCAAATTTTGCATGCAAGTCCCAAATGACGCAACAGACCTATTCCAGCTCTCAAAACCGAAATCTGAACCTGACATCAATAAAGTCAACTCTCGGTCAAACCTCTCAACCTTCCAAACCTTCTACTTTCCAACTTTCGCCAAAAAGCCTCAAACCAGCCTACAGACCTCCAAATCAATATCCAGATATACGCCTAAGTCTAAAATTACCTCACAAAGCTATTGAAATCATAAAAAATCTATTCCAGATTCGTCTACACAAAAGTCAAATTCCGGCCAACTCTTCCATCTTAGGCTTGACAAAAGTAGGTTGATCTAGTGGTAACAACTCTCCACTTCCAACCAAGAGGTTGTGAGTTCAAGTCACCCCAAGAGCAAGGTGGTGAGTTCTTGGAGGGAGGGAGTCGAGGGTCTATCGGAAACAACCTCCCTACCTTAGGGTAGGGGTAAGGTCTGCGTACATACTACCCTCCACAGACCCCACTAGTGGGATTATACTGGGTTGTTGTTATTGTTGTTGTTGTTGTCTTCCATCTTAGGCTTTCAACCTTGGAACTAAGTGTCCCAATTCACTCTGTATCATCTCCGAAACCAAACCAATCATCCCATCGAGTCACATAACCACAAATAAACATAGAAGAAGCAATAAATAAGGGAACATAGCTACAATACTCAAAACCACCGATCAGATCGCTATAACACTTAAAATTGATGTGGGCATTATTTTGTTTGTTCAATAAAAAAAATTCTTTCCAATAAAAGGAGATTCTTGGATAATCAGTTCCTTTAGCTTCAGAAACTGCAAGATGAGAGCAACCATGATGTTGTGTTTGAAGTGGCGTCACTTTTCTTTGAAGATTTAGAAACATCGAAGGTCTAAATCTTTGTGAGTTATCAAATACCTAAATAATGATACTCTAATAAAACTCCTCTTAGTAGATAAGACTTGAAATTTATCTATTCGAGTATAACAACAGTGAATTTTATTTGTCGAGATAAAAATATTAATACCGTTGAATCATATGGTGAGTGGACCACTTGGAGGGATGAGTTAGCTCAGTCTATATGGTATGAAAGATTTGGCGATTAGTCTTTATAACTTTTAAATTATGTTATCATTTTTTGGTGCCTCTGCACTTTAATTTTTAGTTTTTTGCTCGCTGCAAATTGTAGTAGCTTCGATTTTTCTGTGAAGATAAATGATGAATCTTTTTGTATGTGATCACATTGTTGTTTGTGGAGACAAATAGTGAATTTTAATGGATATTTGATAATATTTTTTTGAAGACAAGTAGAGAATCTTTATATACGTCTCACATTATTTTTTGAAGATAAGTAGTGAATCTTTATGTATGTCTCGCATTATTTTTTCGAAGACAAGTATTAAATCTTTCTATATGTCTCACATTGTGTTTTTCTGGACAATTTAACTATATTATAATGTCACGACCCAATTCTTACCATAGGTTGTGGTGGTATCCAACACTAGCGTCAGGCAAGCCAATAATAAAATAACACAACGATCGATAGTTCATAACCCTTTTAAAAACAAATGGTGAAATAAATAAGCAGAATCATTCCATTATCATAGTAAAATACTAACATCATCTTCAAGATTTGAACATGATCAAAATATTTTAAAAAATGAATGTCATAACAGTAACACAACTATGAAAAACAGTCTAAAATTCCTAAAACTCGATGTTAAAAGTGCACGAGCATCTACTAGAATATATAATAGTACTACAAGAACTGTCTAGAATGGAAAGTAGACAGAATACAATAAATAAAGAGGAAGGAGACTCTGTGTGGTGAGGACCGAAGCATAGAAGTCAACTCACTACTTTCCTCAGCAAATACACCTACGCGTCTATGTGACCACCAAATGGACCTGTCTCAATACCTGCATAATCAGTGCAGAAATGTAGTATGAACACGTAAATTATCACGACCCCAATTTTTCTCCGTGGAGTATCGTGATGGCACATAGTCTCACTAGGTAAGCCTAACAAATAAGAGATTATGACCAAAATAAAGGCTAAAAACATTATATAAACTAACAAATCTCATAAATATCTCGAAAACTGAATCACAACTACAATACTCCAAAAACCCTGCTAGACTGAGTCATAAGCTATATAGAATGTTCCAAAACACCTACTACAACATTGTCTAATAAAGGAAACAACAATACTAAAAAGATAACGGAAGGTGACTCCGTGGCCTGCGGACGTCGAGCAGGTATACCTTGAAGTCTCCGGTAAACAGCTACAAATCAATCACTAACGTCCAGCATGGGCAGACGTACCTGGATCTGCACAAAAAGATGTGCAGAAGTGTAGTATGAGTATACCACAACGGTACCTAGTAAGTATCAAGCCTAGCCTCGATAGAGTAGTGACGAGGTCAGGTCAAGACACCTACTAGGACATAATAAACAAAATGAAAACATAACAACGAGAAGTAATGGAGGGCGGAGGAATAAATAATATGAAATAAGTTAATAACATAGACTAATGACAAAATTGTAAGCATAGAGATAACATAAGAGAAGCAATTAAAGAGAACCACAATAGTCAAATACGGACAAAATCTGATAAGACGAGGAAGAATGAAAGCAACAAGAAATGTTCCACCAATAACTCTTTACAACATAAGATAAACAATAAGAATCACAAATGAGGTACTGCCTCGCATACAACAAGAATCACAATCGAGGTATTGCCTCATATACAACAAGAATCATGACTAAGGTATCGCCTCGTATACAAAAATGAATCACAACCAAGGTACTGCCTCGTATTCACATTTCTCACTTTCAATCACAATCTTTCCTTATATCGTCGCGTGAGCCTTACAATTAAATAATTTTGAAAATATTTTTTTCGAAATTGCTACACGTATTTTAGCCCACCTTATGATGCCGCGTGGCTTCAAGTAATTCCCTTACTAGCAACATGCACATAAGTCCCACCTTATACTGCCGCATGTACAGTAACCCCTATTCATAAACGCATACGCATCGATGTCACAACACAATCACAACTCGCACCACATATGCTCATATGCCACAACTTTCCAATAATTAAAAAATGTTAATGTTTCCACAACAATAGACCATGGCTCAACCACAATGTGTATAAGAATATCAACAACAACAATGAATGTAAATTTCTCAACAAGGAAGATTTCTCAATAATTAACAACTTCGCCTTAATGTGATAACGACTTTCACAATTTCAACACTAATAACTCAACAATGAGAGAGATAATATGTAACCACGATATCAAATAAGAATAACTCACAATAGGAGAGATAACATGTAACGATAACTTCAAATAAGGATAAATCAACAATGGAAGAGATAACATATAACAATGACTTCAAATAAGGATAAGTCAACAATGGAAGAGATAACATGGCAATAAAAGAGACAACAACTTCAACTAAAGTATAAGAGCAAAGTATCAAGTAAGATGTAGAACAAGTGTTAAACAAGTCAAATAACGCATGGTAGGATAGACTAACACAAGTAAGAGTATATTGCCTATGAGAATTTATAAGATGACATGGCTATTCAATGAAGGCATGGAAATAGTCTAAGTAGCCTAAACCGGTCAAATACCACTTTTAACCCGTGTACCTACTCGTTGCCTTGCATACACGGCTTTCACATAGTACAAATAATACAATCAATCCCAAATCCTAAGAGGTAGCTTCCCCACACAAAGCTAGGCAAGATATTTACCTCAATTATGCCAACTCAACCCTTAAAATTTGCTTTCCCCCTAAAATGCGCCTCTACACGGCTCAAATCTAACCAAAATTGACTTAATATTATCAAACAATGCAAGGGAGAACAATTACAATAGATAAAGTTATGATCTTTACACTTTTTCCAAAAAGTCAAAAAAGTCAACTCGGGGGCCGCCATCGAAACCCGAGTCCAAGGGTAGATTCCGACTACTCATAACCTCACGAGTCCATATATATGATTAGTTTCAAAATTCGAGTCCAAATCGACTCTCAAAACTCAATTTCTCATTTTTTAAAAACTTGACAAAGTTTCACAAATTTTCACTTTGATTCACATGAATTTGATGTTAAATCTAAGATATATTAATGAAATATGGTTGGAAATTGATTAGAATCACTTACCCAAAGTTTGTAGATGAAAATCCCCTCTCTAAATCGCCTTCTACCGGGTCTAGGGGTTCTAAAATGTGAGAAATAAGGTGAAATCCCAACTTCTCAACCCCTTATAACCAGCTGCAGATATCGCATTTGCAACACAGGGTTCGCTTTTGTGAACCCTGACAGCCTCAACAAAAGTCTCAATTGCGACAAAGGCTTCGCAATTGTGAAGCTGGCCATTATCGCAAATGCGACCAAATGATCGCAATTGTGAACTAGTCCTCAGGCCTGCTGACTCCACAAATGCGAAGGGGAAGTCACATTTACGTCATCTGACCACCCCCTGGCACCTTCGCAATTAAGAGGATGGTGCTCGTAATTGCGATAACTAAGCACCAACATACAAACAATTCCATTTTTAGTTCAAACTATTCTGAATCATGTCCGAAACTCATCCGTGCCCTCGGGGCTCTAAACCAAACATCCACATAAGTCTAAAAACATCATAAGAACTCGCTTGCACGATCAAAACACAAAAATAATATCTAGAACTATGAATCAGACATCAAAAAGCATGAATTTCAAAGTAAATTGCAAGAACTTCTAGAATTGCAACTAAGCGTTTGAATCCTATCAATTTAACTCCAAATAATACCAAATTTTGCAGACAAGTTCTAATTAGCATAACAGACATATTCCAATTCCCAAAATCAAATTCCGAACCCAATAGCTAAAAGTCAACCTACAGTCAAACTTTTCAACTTTAAATTGCCAAATTTCGGCAAAACAACACAAATCGACCTACGGACTTTCGAATTCGATTCCAGGTATACACCCAAGTCCAAAATCACAATACAAAGCTATTGAAGCCATAAAAATACCGTTCCGGGGTCGTTTTCACAAAAGTCAACCATTGGTCAACATAAATAACTTAAGCTTTTAAGCCAAGAATCAAAGGGTCCAAATCAACCCGAAATCTTTCCAGAATGAAATTAATCAACCTCGTAAGTCATAAAACCATAAACACATATGCGTGAAGCATCAAAAGGGGAAACAGGGCACAATTACACAAAACGACCATTTTGGTCGTTACATTCTCCCATCTTAAAATAAACGTTTGTCCTCGAACGTGCATAAGGACATACCTGAAGTGGTGAATAGATGAGGATAATGACTCCACATATCGTGCTCGGTCTCCCAGGTCGCCTCCTCAACCGAATGACCCCTCCATTGAACCTTCAGCAAAGCAATGTTCTTTGATCTCAGCTTCCAGACCTGCCTATCCAAGATAGCCACCGGCTCCTAAATATAAGTTAAATCCTTGTCCAATTGGTCTGTGCTAAAGTCTAAAATATGAGACGGATCGCCATAATACTTTCGGAGCATAGAAACATGGAACACCGGATGAACTGCAGATAAGCTAGGTGGCAAAGCAAGCTTGTATGCCACCTCACCAATCCTCTCAATGATCTAAAAATGACTGATATACCTAGGGTTCAACTTGCCATTCATCCCTAACCTCACCACACTCTTCATGGGTGAAATCCGGAGCAAGACCCATTCTCCAACTATAAATACTACATCGCAAACCTTCCGATCAGCATGACTCTTCTGTCTAGACTGAACTATACGTAGCCGATCCTGAATCAACTTGACCTTTTCCAAGGCATCTCGAACCAAATATGGGCCCAAAAACTTAGCCTCTCCCGGCTAAACCAACCAACTAGAGAACGACATCGTCTCCCATATAGGGCCTCGTAAGGAGCCATCTGAATACTTGATTAGTAGTTGTTGTTGTAGGCAAACTACACAAGTGGCAAGAACCCCTGAATTCCATAACACATGCACGAAGCATATCCTCCAATGTTTGAATGGTGCTGTCAGATTGTCCGTCTGTGTGGGGGTAAAATGATGTACTCAACTCAACTCGTATGCCTAACTCACGTTGTACAGCTCTCCAAAAATGTGATATAAACTGCGTGCCCCGATCAGAGATGATGATACCGGCACACCATAAAGTCAGACAATCTCATGGATATAGATTTGAGCCAGCTGCTGTGAAGAATAGGTAGTCACCACCAGAATGAAATGAGCCGACTTGGTCAACCTATCCACAATCACTCATACATGTCAAATTTCTTCTGAGTCTGTGGGAGCCAAACAACGAAGTCCATGGTAACATGCTCCCATTTCCAGTCGGGAATCTCAAGTCTCTGAAGCAACCCGCCTGGCCTTTGATACTCATACTTCACTTGCTGACAATTTAGGCACCGAGCTACATACTCTACTATGTCTTTCCTCATTCTCCTCCACCAATAGTGCTGCCTCAAATCCTGATACATGGATCTTAGTGGCACCCGGATGAATGGAGTATCGCAAACTATGGGCCTCCCCAAGGATCATCTCATGCAACCCATCCACATTGGGCATACATAATCGTCCCTACATCCGCAACACACCGCCATCTCCGATAGAGACCTCCTTGGCATCGCCGTGCTTAATCATATCCTTAAGGACAAGCAAATTGGGGTCGTCATACTGACGCTCTCCGATACTATCATATAAGGAAGACCGAAAAACCATGCAAGCAAGAACCCGATTGGGCTCCGAAATATCCAATCTAACAAACTGATTGGCCAAGGCCTACACATCTAGATCTAGTGACCTCTCTACTGCCGGTAGATATGCCAAACTACCCAAACTCTCCGCATTTCCATTCAATGCATTGGCCACTATGTTGGCATTCCCTGGATGATGTAGATTAGTGATATCATAGTGTTTAAGCAACTCTAACCATATCTGCCACCACAAGTTAAGATCTTTCTATTTGAACAGATGTAGTAGACTCCGGTGGTCGGTATAGACCTCACAAGGGACACCATACAAGTATTGCGGCCAAATCTTCAATGCATAAACAATAGCTGCCAATTTCAAGTCATGGACCAGATAATTCTTCTCATTGGTCTTCAGTTGACAAGACGCGAAGGCAATCACCCTACCGTCTTGAATAAACACCTTGCCAAGGCCAACACGTGACACATCACAATACACAGTGCAAGACCCCAAACTCGTAGGCAACACCAACACTGGGGTAGTCAAAGCAGTCTTGAGCATTTGAAAGCTCACCTTACACTCCTCGGACCATCGGAAAGGAGCCCCCTTCTAGTTTAATCTGGTCATAGGTGCAACAATGGATGAGAAACCCTCTACAAAACGGTGCTAATACATGGCCAACCCAAGGAAACTCCGAATTTCAATAGCTGAAAAAGGTCTGGGCCAATTCTAAACTGCTTCAATCTTCTTCAGATCAACCTATCCCCTCACTCGACACCACATGACCCAAAAAAACTACCGAATCAAGCCAGAATTCACACTTTGAGAATTTTGCATACAACTTCTTCTCTCTTAAGGCCTGGAACACGATCCTCAGATGCTTCTCATGATCTTCCTGACTACGGGAGTACACTAAGATGTTGTTAATAAACGAATAAATCAAGATATGGTTGGAATACACTGTTCATCGGATGCATAAAGGTTGTTGGGGTGTTGCTCAGCCCAAATGACATCACAAGGAACTCGTAGTGACCATACCGAGTCCTAAAGGCAGTATTTAGAATATTCGGATCCCGAATCTTCAGTTGATGATACCCTGACCTCAAATCAATCTTCTAGAACACTCTGGCACCCTTAAGTTGGTCAAATAAGGCATTAATACGCAGTAATGGATACATGTTCTTCACTGTAACCTTGTTCAACTACCGATAATCAATACATATATGCATAGAACCATCATTCTTCTTTACAAACAAAACTGTAGCACCCCAAGGCGGCACACTAGGCTAAATGAAACCCTTATCAAGCAATTCTTGCAACTACTCTTTTAACTCCTTCAACATCTATGAACACATATACAGGAGAACTCAAAGAATCTTGAGATATATCCAAATACGAAGCAAAGTAATATGACACATATGAATAAATGGATCCCTGATCAAATAAGACTGATGCATCCCTATGACAAATCGGAACCATACCTGTGATGACTACGTCTGAAGCAACTACCTTTGTCTTACCCGAAAAAGCATAAAAATTGGCCTCGCCTCCACTTCTAGGGCGACCTTTACCTGCCCGTCCCCAACCGCTAGCCGGGTCTGTAGGTGGAGCCACAACTGCAGCAACAACCATGGCCTGTGAAGTTGTGGACCTGACTGAATTTGTGGAGCTTGAGTAATATGTGGAGGTGTACCCCTCCTTAGTCTAGGGCAGTCCCTCACCATATAACGGGTATCACCACACTCAAATAAAGTTCTCGGTGGGCGTGGCTACTACGACTTGCTCAGGCCTGGTCGGCTGGACTGATTGCTGAAGGCACCCCATGCAGGAGGTGCACTAGAAAGTGGCGGAGCAAAGCGTGCAACCTGAGACCTCAGAATAACCGGAGCACCACTAGAAACTAGAAGTGTTGAATGAACTGGACGGCTCACATAGCCTCTACCATGACGGGTTGTAGTTGCAGCATGACCACCACTAAATCCTCTAGTACCTCGAGGCCTTTTAGCCTCCCTATCCTCTCTCTCACGGCTCCGTATGCCCTCCAACCTCCGTGCGATCTCTACCACCTGCTGATATGGGGTATCTGTCTCCAACTCTTGAACCATGCTGAACCTAATAACAAACTTTAGCCCCTCGATGAATTGGCGGACTCGCTCCCTGACTGTAGAAACCAAGGTAGGTGCATGTCTGGATAAATCACTGAATCTGACAGCATTCTCTGACACTGACATAGTACCCTGGCGCAGCTGCCCAAACTTCGCGCGCCATGCATCCCGAAGGGTTTAGGGAGCAAATTCTCTCAAGAGAATCTCTAAAACTGAGTCTTTGTAAATGAAGTTGCATCGGCTGGGCTACCCTCCTCGTAAACCTGCCACCACTGATATGCTGCTCCTGACAGCTAGAATGTAGTGAAAGCAACTCTGTTCATCCCCACAATACCCATGGTGCGGAAAATATAGTGGGACTTCTCTAGAAAATTTTGTACATCATCTGAAGCTAAGTCACTGAAAGTAGGAGGATGATACTTCTTAAACCTCTCAAGTCTAAGCTTCTCCTCCTCAGATGCCACTGCCCTAACCTCGGGCTGAATCGGAATAACATGTTGCGCTGGTATAACCTCTGGGACCTGATCAACATGGACCCACTGCTCTGGAGTATGGGTTGTGGGAGTTTGAGCTCCTCCTCCAACCTGAGATGTGGCTGGTGCAAGCAGAATCAACCCCGCCTGAGCTAAATGCCGAACATGCTCAAGAATTGTGCGAGGGTCTCCTAAAGTGTAGGGGTGGCAACATGCGCCTCGGGTTCCTGTCCCCCAACTAGAGCAATTGGTAGCTCCTATGTCGCAGCTTGGGTAGGTGCTCTAGCTGCACCATGTACCCCTCCTAAGCCTCTACCCCGGCCCTGGCCCCCGCCTCTCGCAGCTCTAGTAGGAGGCGCAGGTGTCTAATCATCAGACCCAGCAGTGCGTGTGTTCACCATTTGTGAGTGAATAGAAAGTCAATGATTTAGATTTTGAGGTCAACCAATTCAGACAATAAGGAATCAAGGAACTGGAGTTTTTACTAGCAGTTCAGTAGCCTCTCGAAGATAAGTACAGATGTCTTCGTACCGATAAGCAAGAATCTACTAAACTTGCTTATGACTCGTAACACTTTTGAACCTAGAGCTCTGATATCAACTTGTCACGACCCCAATTTCCCTCCGTAGTTTTCACAAAAATCAACCATTGGTCAACATAAAGAACTTAGGCTTCTAAGCCAAGAATCAAAGGGTCCAAATCAACCCAAAATCTTCCCGGGACATCACTAATCAACCCCGTAAGTTATAAAATCATAAACACACATGTGTGAAGCATCAAAAAAGGAAATGGGGCGCAATTACGCAAAATAACCGGTTAGGTCATTACATAAATCAACGCATATCCAGTAAGTATTTAGTCTAACCTCGAATTAGTAGTGGCGAGGGATCAACATCAACACTTACTAGTAGTCGAATAATCAGATATACATAAGAAATTAAACAAGTATGAGGCATGTCAAGTAGAACCGAAACAGATAAATATGTACGACATGATTTTCAATAAAATAAATAAATACGAAACCATCTAATACCAATTACTTCTCGAATAGACTATACGTGACCTATATCAGGTGTAAATGCCAAATCTGAGTCAAGATGTTTATATACACACTAACTCCCTATCGAAATATTCTACACAATTCTGTCGAGGCGAACGGTCCAATCTCGTAAGAGTAGTACTAAGTTGATCAAAATTTTCTCATAATCCTACCGAGACAAATGACCTGGTCCTATAAGAGTAGTGCTGAGGTTATCAACCTATATTCCATATAATCCTTCCAAGGTGAACGACCCGATCTAATAATCCCATCTAGACGAACGACATGATCCCATAAGAGTAGTGTAGAGGTGATTTGCCCGAGCGGGGCAGTAATCAATGTTCCTTAGGTCGTTGTTTGGCGTTTTAGGGCCATAAAATAAGAACTCGGCCCGATTCCCATATTTTCATATGCTATAGTCCATGCCTTCCGTGTGGGATCAGGTCCCCAGACCCGGACCGCCTAAAATTTATCCAGACCAACAAAAATGACCTAAGGAACATTGGTCACTGAGCCGCCATGACCGTTCTTTGTTTTTTGATGTTTTAGGGCCATAAAACAAGAATTTGGCCTGATTCCCATATTTTCGTGTGCTATAGCCCATGCCTTCCACGTGGGCCTGGGGCCCCGGACCTAGACCGCCTAAAATTTATCCATACCATCGAAAACGACCTTAGGAACATTTTTCATCGCCACACCATGACTATTTCTCATTTTTTGGCGTTTTAGGGTCATAAACGAGAATTCGGCCCGATTTCCATATTTATGTGTGCTACCACGCCTTCCGCGTGGGCCTGAGCCCCCGGACCTGGACCTTCTAAAATTTATCCTGACCATAAAAAATGACCTAAGGAACATTGGTCACCGCTCCCCATTTTTTGGCGTTTTCAAAACTATCCAAAGAACGTGCAAATTAGTTAAAACATACTCAAGAACCCATAATTTATCAATTAGAAGCAAATTTTCAATTTCGCACGAAAAGCCAACAAAAGTCAGCCTCGGGCCCACCCAGCCGGATTTCGAAATTGATTAAAGAATAAGTTTACCCATAACTTATATAGTCTATATTTAGAAAAACATCCCATTTCGTCCATGAATTTATCACGACCCAAAACTCCATCCAGTCGTGATGTCACCTAACCTAACCTGCTAGGTAAGCCAAACAACATAAATTACAACCAAACTGAGAAATCAACAATATATATATATATATATATATGATAGAAACTAAAACCCAATTCAACATAACTACCCCAAGAACTGGTAGTATAAGCCATGAGTCACTATGATTTAAATTTAAAAAATCGTAATGAAGAAATTGTACAATGTATATTTTAAATTTACATAAACGGAGTTTTAATCCTAAAATACCATGAACAAGAGGTAGCCTGAATCCGAAACACTGGAACGTCTTCAGTGCAACGCTTCATCTCCACACCTACGCGGCTCCAAGATCTGCACACAAGGTGCAGAATTGTAGTATGAGTACAACCTACCCCACGTACTCAGTAAATATCTTAGCTAACCTCGGTGAAGTAGTGGCGTGATTTTTGTTAAAAGATACCTACTTATATTTATACCTATGTAGATAATAAGCAGAAAGAGCAAATACAAGAAAAGGTACACACATAGTCACGTAATGAATGAAACAAGAATACAAATGGCAGAGGGACCTAGATTATCACATATGCTCAATTCATAGTGTAACACAGATATAGAACACAATCAGGAATAATCATACATGTCTTCTCTGTTGTGGAGACAAATACTGTTGTGACGTGTAACCCGATCTCAAACAGTAATGCTAATATCCGTTGCGACGTGCAATCCGATCCCACATAATACCAATATTCATTGCAGTGTGCAACCTGATTCCCCATATACATATATTCCATCCTTATTTCTTCATATCAATACCATTTTGGTGTGCAACCCGATCCACAATATCAACAATATCATATGCAATTACAGCAACAACCAAACATGGGAAAATTTCACAACGCAATGCTAAGGAAACGAACACGCAATATCCGACTAGGTAATACAACTCAACAAAGTAGAATGAGCAGTCCAACATCAATAAGTAGTCCACCATATATAATGACAAGGTTTCCACAAGGTGTATCACACTACCAATCTACAAGTCACCCAGTTTGGTTAAGCAAAGGAGAGTAGTATTTGAAACTAGCAAAGATGTTTATCAAGTAAGAACAGGGATCAAATGAAAGTATTCAATATATGAAATCATGTAGCAAGTAGAAACCCATAGAAAATAGGGCATTCAATCAGTGAAGCCAAATGGTAAGTAGATCATTTAGTAAGTGGAGACATATAGCAGATTTAAACGTGTCATAAGTGAAAACATGTAGCAAGTTAAGGCATTTAACAAGTAAAAGTAAGTAGAAGCATATGGTAAGTGAAGACGTGTTGTAAGTGAAGGCATATAGTGAGTGAGGACATGTACCAGGTTAGGGCATCTAACAATTAAATCACGTGACAATTAGAGGCATGTAGCAGGTATGGGATAATAACAAGTAAAGGCATGAATTCGAAGAAGGCATGTAACATAAGTAAATCAAGTAAGAACGCGTATTAATAACAGAGAAGGTAAAGACATAGTTGTAACTATAACAGGCCAACAGGAAATCACATAAGTAATTACGTAAGGAACTCAAACGGAAGTGTCGTACAAAACAGTTAATATTAATAGAAACTGAAGTAAAAGGGCATGTAAGTACCTAACAAATGAGAAATCATAACAGAAAGCCAACTTCCTTTCCTTTCGCACGGTAATAACAAACAAACCACTCTCATTTCAAACCGCACGAAAACACTCATCGTGCCAACTTCATATGAACCGCACGGAAATAACCCTTGTACCAAACATAGCCCTAAGGCACTAATCCTTACATATATTATGGATAAAGAAACTCAGGTAGCAATACCATAACAAGTATAAATGAGTGTTCATGATACTACCGTCAATTAAGTATGTAAACAATCCAAAATTAACACATTAAATCATTTTTAAGATGTCATATGTTCTAACATGATTTCTAACACATTTAATTGAATTTATTTGCCAAAGAATTAAATAAAGCATAAGTCAAAGAATCACCAAGTTCATCAAAGCACAAAGAAAGCATAAAATCCCCCCCCCCCCCCCCGCCTGAGCATGGAAAATCCTGACACATGCATATACGCTCGTAACCTCGTATGTGCATCACTCCTGCATGTAGAAAATAATAATATGTAGTAGGAAAAATTCTCTCAACAAAGTTAGGCAAGACACTTACCTCAAACTAGCTAAATTGCTACACTAGAAGATCTATCACGTACAAATCGACCTCCGAACGGCTCGAAATTAGCCAAAAGCAACTCAAAATCATCAAATAATGCCATAGAAAACAACCCAAACGATAAAGGTCAAATCTTTAATCAAATACTCAAAGTCAACCAAAACGTCAACCTTGGGCCCGTACCCCAGAACCCGATGAAACTCACAAATTCCGACAACCCATTCAATTACGAGTCTAACCATACTAATTTCACTCAAACCCGACTCTAAATCTATGTTAAAAACCCAATTATTCACTTTAGGTAAATGTAGACAACCCCCTCCCCCCAATATTTTTTAGATTCACCAATCAAATGCCAAAATCAAAGATAGAATCATGAAATATAATCAATTCCGAGTAGAAAGTACTTACCCCCAATCAATATGGTGAAATTCCTCTCCAAAAATGCCCAAATCTGAGCTCCATAACTCACAACGTGATAAAATGACCAAGACCTTCGAAATAGAGTACTTTATAATCACTGAACAGGGTTACCCTTCGCGAATGCGGAAGAAGCCTCGCGTTCGCGGTGAACAAAATACACTGCCTCAAAATAACACTATGCATTCGCGGAAAACCCCTCACGAACTTGATGAACACCACTGCTAGACCTTCGCGAATGCGTCGCCTCCTGTGCAAACATGATGAACAAAGCATCCAACTCCCAGCGCATAGATCAACACTACACGAATGCGGTAACACTAGAGCGAATGTGAACAACAACCATTCAAACCTCCGCAAACGCGTTCGAACTGTTGCATCTGCGAAGAACAAAGCACCAGCGAATTGAATCACACTTCGCATTCGCATTTGGACCTTCGCGATCGCGAAGAACACAAGAGGCATCAAATAGCAGTAGAAAATTAGCAATGCATGCAACTCCTAAATAGTACAAAATCAATACGAAATGCACTCGATCCCCTAGGGACCCCGTCCGAACATATCGATAAGTCCCAAAACATAACACGAACCTACTCGAGGCCTCAAATCACGCATAACAACATCAAATCTACGAATCGCACCTCAAATCAAGCTTAATGAACTATTGAACTTTCAACTTCCAAAACTCGTGCTGATTCACATCAAACCGACTCAGAATAACCTCAAATTTCGCACACAAGTTCCAAATGACATAACGAACCTATTCAAAATCCCAGAACAACAATTAGAACCCAATATCATGAAAGGTAACTCTCGGTCAAACCTATGAACATTCCAAACCTTCAAATTATCCATTTTCACCAAATACTAGCGAAACCTTCTAGAAACATCCAAATGCAAATCGTGGCATACGCCCAAGTCCAAAATCTCCATCCGCACCCAGCAGAACTATAAAAACTTTGATCTGAGGTCAAACACCCAAAAGTCAAACTTGGTCAACTCTTCCAACTTAAAGCTTCCAAGTTGAGATTCATTCTTCCAAATAAATCTCGAGGCACCTGAAAACCAAAACTGATGTTACACGCAGGTCATAATACACCACATGAAGCTAGTCAGGACCACAAACTACCAAACTGAATGCAAATGTTCAAAACGACTGGTCGGGTCGTTACATTCTCCCCCACTTAAACGTACGTTCATCCTCGAACGTGCCAAGAGTCATTCCAAAGCCATCAAATCACCGCATAAACTCTCCATACCCATGTCCGTGGGTAATCTCACGTAACCCCAATCCATGTAAGCCTGACAACACAACTCAACTGAAGATCTTACTTCAACCTTAGCCCATAAACCTTAGAACACAACCCTCAACATCTGAAACTCATCATAAGACCTGAATCTCGCGTCGATACAATGTATAAGACCGAACAAGCTGAATCAATCCATAACCATAATCCAAGGTATAATCACATGATATTTCACATAACTCAAATACCCGTAGCAATGACTTCCGACCACCATAGCTGCCCAATAATAATCCCGGTACCGGTAATATACTTCATATCAAATGAAACCCCGCTTCGAACCTTTGCGACACTACTATGATAAAAGAAGCATGCAGAAACTCATAACCACCCATTGAATAAAGAAGTCAAGAAGCTCTCTCATCCAACAGGGACCGGTGCCAAATTCTGAGCGGATATATGGTATCATTCTCCCAAACATTCCTCATCCCAATACGATAGTGCAAATCTCAGGTCCAAAAGCCTCATCTCAGCCAATACAAGCAGCCAAACCGATAAGTCACACCAAGAACGACATGGATTCTCACACAACACGGTCCGTACACCAGACAAGCAATAACTTAGATATGCCCCAAAAAAGATGAAAAGAAAACAAAGTACGAGGACTATTCAACATGTACAACTGATATGACAACAAAAACATAATTTCATTAACTCATCCCACAAAGGGAAAATAAAACACGAAATAAACACAAGGAATGGTATCCCACATAACTCCGTTGCGGCGCACAACCTAATCCCAAATATATCTATTCACATAGGGATACCCATCGAGCCAATGCTCGGGCTCACTAATCATATGTATCCCAACATCAAGCATGATTCAAAAATATAACTGTGGAAAGATGAATAGGAATAATACAATACGGAGAAAAGCAAGCACAACCAAGGTGCATTAAGCAAATCAACATCACAAGGGACATCTTGCCCATATCTCTATAAGGCCTGAACGGGGTTACAACATGCGTACAAATAATCATGCAACCTCACAACCCGTCATATCATAAGAGAGAAATACATAACATAGATCAGGGCACAAATAATATCCATTCAGCCCAATGATATACCCACGGTAGCAATTGCGTAAGAGTAAGCAAATCTGATATGATATAGAACACACATTCTCATTAGGCCAACAAATAGCCCCCAAACTAATATTGATCATACCCAAACTTGTAAATAACCTTTCAAAAGTCCATAGAAACCTATCCATAACATATGCCGCCAGTTATCCAACTCTCAACATTTCTTCACAATCCACAATCAAGGAATAGTTTGCCTACGAGGACATCTAGTCTTTAAACCTGATGAATACCAGAATCTCCATATCCGATCTCAATTCTGCTACTCAAATAGCTAATACATCACTCATACTCCATCATCTTACAGAAAATACCCACATAGATCTTCTGCGCCATGTAGCAAAAACTTTAGCCTTAGCAGCCGAAAACGAGGCGATCACCGTAACACTAGCCAAACATCCGCAAGTCAAAACACAATGCGCCTTCTAATATGTGCATTCTCCTCCGGCAATATCAAATAGTGTCAGAATTCTCTTAAACATAAAAAATCGCCTGTGCTATCTAGAACTCACATGTTTCCCTTCAAAATTAAATTGCAGCCTTGAACTCGCAACTTCCAACCCCATACGACACACCGACACAATCATGCTTACTCGTAAAAATACAAAAAATCTCATAATCAAATTTGAACCACAACTAAGTCGAACACCTCATCAACCGAGAAGCTTTAATTTAACTCACTCCAGGAGGACATCACCAGATGCCACACACCTCTTATAGCTATAGAAGACACCGACCCCGAGCCGTGGTCATAACCATAGTAGATTCTTCGGAACTCGTTAACTCACAATCAAGTCATCAGAACTGATCTCCTCTAACTCAACTGAGTCACGCAGACTGCCTTACCCAAAAGTAACTCAACTCGACATGCCCACGCTAAAGGGAACTTCTGCGAACCCGAAGTTATCTCTTGCATCTCTCTAATACTGCCATGTATAGTCAATAATGATATAAAAGTACTGCAAGTTTAGATACCATCTAATATAGATCTCATGCCCCAAACATTCACAAATTGAGAAACAAATCCTTAAATACCATATATGAGTCTTGAACTCATCAAAACCTTCTCGATAGTCATCCACCGTGCTCTAAATCATCCTTGATGAAACCTTATATAATTGTAGTCAATCTGTGGGAACACCTTAGCCTAAGAACTAGCATAACGCGTGACCATGCAATATGATTGTCGATAGCAGGCTCCCCCACTTTGCTCAAAGCCATAGAACACATCGTCGGTAATCCACAATGCCACTTCTCCATAGTTGTCACGACCTCACATAGTTAATTAGCTGAATACATGAAACTCAATTAAAAATATTGAATCATTACCTTAATTATATTATATTGAGTGAAACTCTATTTTTTCCCCTCTTTTTCTTCCTCCCTTCTTTTCTTTTATGTGTTTCCTTCTCAATCTGCATTTTCTAACTTTCATTGTGGAGCTTAGAAAGGGCCGTCTCTGATCCCTTGAGCTTCTAGAAGGGGAAAATATGCATCATGTGGAAAAATATATATCAGAATATATTAAAAATAGCAAGTGAATAGGCCTGTCTAAAAGTTTAGGACCTCGACCATAAGAACTCTAGTGGTGAAATGAGGAATTGCAAAAGAGCTATTAGAGTTACAAAAAGAAGAAGAGCGTTATAGGAAGTTACCGAAAATAAAAGAAGCCTTTGATCTGAAGAGTATAAGCAATCTAAAAGGGAAGACAAGAAGGATAATAGTAAAGTATTAAAATTTGAGAGGAAGCCTTACATAGCTTGTACCAAGAGGTAGGAACACGATAAATGAAAAGAAAGAAAAATATATTCAATTCAACACGACAAAGAGAAGAGGAATAAGGACTTAAACCAGGTGAAGTATATTAAAGACAATCCTTAACAAGTGTTGACTGAATATAACAATGAGATTAATGAAAGATTGAAAGGCTATTTTTGCTTGTGTATTTTAGATAGTTCACCTTATTACCCTAAATTCATAGCTTGATTCTAGGATGAGAATTCTATTAGAAGTTAACGTGAGTGCCCCTTGTGGGTTCGATAATTGAGTACTTTTCATTTAAACTATATTTGCATCTAATTAGTCCATTTTTCGAGATTACATGTTTGTATTTATTTTAGGATTGGGTTTGTATACATACATGTTTGTCTCATGGTGATCAAAATTGTTGGACTTCAAAGTAATCCTACCACCGTACTGTACATATGGTGAATGGCCTGGCCACGAGGCAAGTTGATAGTGTTTGTGTCACGACCCCAATCCTACCAAGTCGTGTTGGCATCAAACTTAATCTTCTAGGCAAACCAACCAACACAAATACAACTCAAACTAAAGATCATCTTATAAATAATAAAATGAAAATATGAAAATCAAGCACACTCTTCCCTGAGAACTGGTGTCACCAGTCATGAATTACTAAGAGTAGATTTACAACGTTGATATGAATAAAATGCATCATCTGATTGAACATATATAATAAGAAATAAAAGATCTTAGACTACCATGAACAAATGGCAGCTATTGACTAGAACGTTGGTATATCTTCAATGCTCCCTCTCGACTTGGCAAGAACTCTGCTAGGAATGAAAATGGGGCGGGACGGGGCGGTTGCGGGGCGGGTTCAACCTAAACCCACAATGGCGCAACCCGCCCCGCATAAGTCCTTTTAATTTTTTTTTCTATTTATATTTCATTTCTATTGATTAGTAACATATGTTAATGACCCGCTTATCTATTTTTCTCGTAACATGTTGCACCAAAAGTTATGCTATTTATAAAACTGTTTTAGGACTAAAAATTGATATCTATAAAATTTTACTTTATCGATTAATCTATTAGGTAAAACTTTTAAAATTTGATTACTAAACTTAAAGATCTACAAAATAGCACATGCGAATGGAGAAAATATACAACATCCCAAATAGATAAACGGGCAGTTGTAGTTATAAATAAGGTATTATATTATTGAAATTTCATTATGATTTCAATAAATTATTACGTTTTGTTTTGATAAATTATGAATTAATAGAAAATATTACTAGAATCAGACATATAATCAGGTAAATATGTTTTGGAAAAAAATAAAAAACAAAAAAAAACAACGATATAATTTTCCTATAGAAGATGGTTCAATATGTAGTTGAAGATTTTGATTAAACAAAGGAATCAACTTTCAGTGTTAGCCTAAAGGCCCAAAACTGGATAAAGGCACTGGAGGGTAAAAGAACCCGCAACCCTCCCCGCCCCGCATTGAATTTAATGTTTTATATTAAAACCCGCCCTACACCCGCATAGCTTCAACCTGCATCGCACCCGCATAGGTTTAAACCCGCACCGCACCTCCCCATTGCCATTCCTAAGCTCTGCTCCAATATCTATAAATATGGTGCATAAATGCATTATGAGTACAGTGACCCCAATACTCAGTTAGTATCCATGGCGTTTCCTCCAATGAAGTAGTGGCGAGGGTTTAGTAAAAAGGTACTCACTTATCATCTTATATAGTTTATACACATAGCATCAATAGAGAAAATAAACAAAAGTAACATATCAAGCTAAAAATAGTCAAAGCATACAATAATATGGACAGATAACGCATATAAGATGATGCACCCTATCTCACTATTTACCCTAAAAAATGAATAACAATTGAATTTATATGTGGTTTTAAGGATATGTGGATTAATTCAATACGAGCGATTAATGACATTAGATTAAGCAAATGAAAGACGTAATAAATGACCAAATCAATGATAAGGGTGATTTCGAGTTAGGTTGATGGCTCGATGAGGAAGCTGCCCTCGATTCCAAACTTGTACTTATGAAGAACTTGAGAATAAAAATAAGAACTTTGAACAACAATGAGAATAGAAATAAATTATCTTGATATGCATGTTTCAATGTATCCCATGAATAATAAGTTTCCCCCTTTATATAGTGGGTATCCTAAGTACAATTCTAAGAAAGATAAAAATCTTTTATTTTGCTAATCACTGATTTTCTGCTGATACGGGCAGAGATTCATGCCGTTATATCCGGTTGGGCACGTACATCACGACTCTTTGTTAGTCGTGTGCAGCTGTGTGGTGATGCTCTCCGAAGTCTCGATCCTCAAACCGGACCGGAGGACATGGCCTTGATACCCCCTAGGGCAGGCATTTTGCCCGAGCCCCGATACGAAGGGCGCCTCGCTTTGACTTCGATTCATTACGGTCACTTTCCTGCTCCGTTTGACTTACTGGGAAATCGAGGTGTTCAGTGGGCCCGATTTTACCCGTATACAGATAGTCTCCTCGTTTCTCAGAGAGTAGGCTTGCCGAAATGATGGGAATCGATAAATGACTCTGGTTCCTTCCTTCGTACGTTACGACGAGGGAGACGAACGTCCCATCAATCGTGTCGTTCTGACTACGGACACATGTCGCTCACTGGCAGATCGCCTCCGAATGCGAAGCGTTGGCTGTTTCCCTATAAAAGCTTCCTCTTTTGTCCTTTTTCTACTTTTCGATGAAATAACTACCTTCGAGCTTTCCAGCCATCATCAAACCTTCATATCTTCATCCTTGTTCTTCAATTTCCTTAGCAATCTCCAGATTTAATTCAAATCTTCATACTCTATTCTTCATCTTCAAAACCCGTTTTTCCAAAACTTTGCGTTATTTTCTCAAATTTTCAAACACTCCATCACATTACAATGGCCAAAATAACGAAAACCGTTCCTCAACAAGTTGCCTCTTTATCTTTTTAATCGGTCGTTGGTACTGCAGCGGATGCCCCTGAGGTGGTTGCCCTCAAAATGGCTTCCCCTGTGGTGGCTGCTAATGAACCGGCCGCCAAGCCTCCCTAGTCGGCGTTCATTCCCGGGGGCTGCTCAATTGCAGATGACTTTAAAGTCGAGAAGCCCTCACGCAAACATGACCGGGGTGAAGGAGTCTCAAGGTACATAGTAGTCCCCGGGCCCGAGGACACCGTCACCAGCCACGTGTAGGGGTACTTAAGTGTTTACACTTATCCCTTCACACTAGGCCCGATAGACTTGATTGTTCTAGACTTTTGCAAGAGGTATGAGGTATGCATTGGGAAAATCCACCCATCGTTATGGAGGATCGTGACCCTCCTTCGCTACTTTGTGAACAAGACCGAATCTTGTTGTTTCAAGATCGACCACCTGCTTCGATTATACAGTCCCCAGATGTTCCGAGGGGGGCTGATCAAGCTTACTCGCCGGGCCAGCAAGGCCCCTTTTTTGAGTATCGACGAAGACAGAGACCGGGGATAGTAAGGTCACTTTGTCTGAGTGAAGACCGAAGATTTGATCCCCCCCCCCGGATTACTTGCCATTCCCTGAGAAGTGAAATATATCTCTTAAGTGCGACTCCCTCTTTCAACATAAAAAATTCTTCTTCTTCCATTTCTATCTTCTCATTCATGCTTGTGATTGTGCAGTTGTCGCCCAGGTTCCGAATGCGGTCCCCCGGTTAAAAGAGTGGATATAGGGCATCTGTACTCAGGTGTTGAACTTTGAGCGCACATGGCGCAGACTCTCTAAGGGCCGATGGGAGGCCCGTTATAATGGTAAGGCCTCTTTTCGAGTAGCCAACACTATGTCTTCACCTTTTATTATACTAACTCCTCTTCCCTCTTTGTTATTGCAGGTTTGCCTAAGACCACCGAACTTAGTCCTTCGGAAGGGGATGAAGATGTGCCCCCGTTCGTTGATCCCTCCATTGCTGCCACGGAGTGAAAAAAGAAGAGGAAGAGAAAATCCTCAGGCTCCACGGGCTCTGAGGTAAAGAAACCAAATAAGCAGGTGCTCCGCAAGCCCAGGAAGGGCTCCAGTTTTCGGGTGCGAGACTCCGACTCCCTCATCCGGCTTGGGGAAGAACCGGAGGATGAATCTATTTTTGTAACCCACAGGATGACCTATCCTGGGGACTGAGATGCATCCGAGGGGGATACTCGTGAGATCGACCCCTGCAAACTCAAAAGACCGACGTGGATACCCATGGTGAAATATCCAAGGATGTCGGTTCTGCTCCAAAGGAAGTTCCCAACGTAATTGAGATCTCGGGGATGCCCTCCTATATTGAGTCTATGCTCGAGGAGGCCCAAACGAGAAAGGAGAAATCTAACGAGGGGGGCCAGGGTACGGAAGATCCCATTCACTCATTTTTCGATGGATTAGACTCGTCCGCTTTGGAAGCCTTCTCCGGTCTGGGTGACCTGGAAGTTCCGAAGAAAGATACTTTCTCGGAAGCTGGCGGGTCGAGCTCGAGCCCAAAAATGGTCAATTAGTTCCCCGCTCCAAGCGTGGACCTTGGTTGCAAGAGGTCGATTATACGGACCGTCCCGAAGGATGCCTGGATTTTGTCCGCTCCTGTGGGAGTAGCTAGCTACCTCTGATGCCTGGTGACCGAGGAGGACCAGGCAAAATTGAATGTGGTGAATATGCCATGCCTTTTCAATGAGGTGCATCAGGCGCTGAACTGCGTAAGGCATTGTTCCCTTCTATCTATCCATAGTTATCTGTGTTTGACGTTTCTCACATTTCTTTGCCTTTTTGCAGGCCTCGGTACTTCATCACAAGAGCTTCCTTCAGTACCGGGTTGAGGTCAATCAACTCGAGCTCGAGATCAAGGAGATTGCCCAAAAAAAGGACATGTACAAGCTTCTTAGCGAGCAACAAGAGGGGATCGCCAAGAACCTCCAGGCCGAGCTGGATGCTGCTAAAAAAAAGCATCAACCTTAAGTCAGGAGTATGCCAACTTGGTGGAAAAGGTAAAGGTTTTCGAAGTTAGAAATGAAGGTACGGTCATAGAGGCTAACAATAATACTTCGTAGGTCCAGCAAAAGATCGACCAAATTGACCAACTCCGCAAGGTTATGGATGAGATCCAAGTGATGGCCTACGGGTGTAAAAACAAGATGGACCTGCTGGCTTAGGAGAAAGAGACTGCCCAGGCCAAGCATTCTTCGGTGGAAACTCAACTTCAGGTGGTGAAAGAGAAGGCCGATACACAGGCTCAGCAAATGGGGACCTCCCAGCATGACTGGCTCGACCATCGCTGAACGGGATCCCCTAGGCAAGGAGCTCGAAACAACGATGTCCATGGTGGAATCAACATCGGCTGATGCTGACGAGATGGTGGACCAATATAAGGCCGATGTTGAATCAGCTGAGGCCCGCCTGAAGACTACTATTGAGTATGTGAGGTGGTTTTCCCAAAGGGAGACCCTCGAAGAAATACATACCTGAGGCTTCGACCTATCTGTCGAGATTAAAGAGGCAAAAAGACTCGAGGTCGAGGCCAAGAGGCTAGCTGAACCCTGAAGTGAAGAGGGCTCCGAGGGCTCTGAAGAATTCGAAGGCCCCGACGGTTCTGGTGACGAGTTGGGTTCTGGTGAAGACCAGACAGAGATGCCGTAGGATTTTGTTTTTTGAATCTTGTACATATATTTTGATACAGTCGTTTATATTGGCCTTTGTAAAGATATTCCATAATATATAAAGTTTTTCCCTTTTGGCAATTTTCAAGTCTATTATCTTCAGCATCCTTTTACAATTGCAAACATTTCTAATACCTTATCACATAATCAAACGTAGTAATGTGTCATTTTTCGGATGTCCGAACAAGACCCGTCCTCAATGCAATTTTTGCTCAAACTTAAGGAAGCTCGGAGTGACCGGAAATTCCCCCAAGATGCTTGTTTAAATGCTTTTAGACTATATCTTGAGGTTAACCTTTGAACATGTTTAGAATTTTGTTGAAGGGCTTATGTTTTGATTACGGGCTTTGAACGTCTACGGACCATTTTTAGGGTGGCCGTAGCCTTTTAGGTTTAGGCACTGCCTAATAGGTTTTGTGCCTTCGAGTTTCAATAACCCGAGCTACCCAAACTTGCCTTGAATGGTAGACCACGAGTGGGGGTAGCCCTTTAGGCTCGGATAAGGGTGGCCATTGGGTTCGATAGTTCCCGGGTAGGGATGGGCCTTAGGCTCGATACGTTTTGCAAAAATTATTTGTTAGCAAGGTAGAAACTTTCTTTCATCTCTGTGCGTAACATACAAGATTGTAAGCGTGTAAAATCTCGTATTATGGCTGAGGTGGTCTACGTGGGGATGGTTCACTTGACTGTTTGGACCTTACAATAAATCCTAACCACCAAGCCTATATTGTTCAAGCACAAAGTTTCCTTCTTTGCTAAAAGTCTTGACCCGAGGGTGATGGCCCTAGTATTTGAGGTCGATCTTCAAGAGGGTTCGGATACTGTTGATGCGACCATTGACTCCGATTTAAAACCATTTTTTTACTCCGAGTTAGCACTATTTACTGTTGCCTCGTTAAAATCCTTGCTGAAAAACCCATTTGGGACAAAACCGGGTCAAGAAAAAAAGATTGCAACGCGTGCTTTTAGACCTAACAGCTACATTCTCCTTTGGTTGTTGCCTGCAAGTGGTAGCCCAAATCGTAATATTAATAAAAATGAATGTGGTCGTACCTTAGCAGTAGTACCATTTTAAGCGGGTCACATTCCAGTTGTTTGGTAGTATGTGCACCATTTACTGTTATAGTTTATATGAACCCTTACCGGTAATACCGATAACATGATATGGTCCTTCCCAATTTGGTCCCAGCTTCCCTTTGTTTGGGTTCCAGGTTTTCAGTGTTACTTTTCTTAACACCAAGTCCCTGACATTGAAGTGTCAGAGGTTGGTTCTTTGGTTGTAATATCTTTTTATCCGCTGTTTCTGGGTGGCCAACCGGACAAGGGAAGCCTCGCGCCTCTCATCCAATAGTTCTAGGCCCGTGCTCATGGCCGCACCGTTTGATTCTTCGGTTTCATATCGGAACCCGTGGCTCGGTTTTCCCACCTAAACCGGTATTAGTGCTTCGGCATCGTAAACCAACGAAAACGGAGTGGCCCCGGTACTAGATTTTGAGGTCGTAAGGTATGCCCACAAGACTTCGGGCAAAATTTCCTTCCATTTTCCTTTGGCATCAGTCAACATTTTCTTAAGGTTTTGAAGTATGGTCTTGTTCGTAGATTCCGCTTCTCCGTTCCTACTAAGGTGATAGGGTGTGGACAAGATCTTTTTGATATTATGGCCCTAGAAAAATTTGCTTACCTTGATGCCGATGAACTGCTTCCCGTTATCGCACACTATCTTGGCGGGTATACCGAACCGGCATATTATGTGGTTCCAAATGAAGTCGGTGACTTCTTTTTCCCTAACCCTCTCGAATGCTTGAGCTTCGACCCACTTAAAGAAATAGTTAGTCATAAATAGTATAAATTGAGCCTTATCGGGTGCCCATGGCAGGGGACCGACAATGTCCATTCCCCATTTCATGAACGGCCAAGGCGAAAGGACCGAATGTAGTAACTCCTTGGGGTGATGGATCATTGTTACATTCCTATGACATCCGTCGCATCTCCGTACAAAGTCCTTTACATATTTGTCCATGTCGATCCAGTAATAGCCGGCTCTAATTATCTTACGAACCAAAGATTCTACTCCCGAATGGTTTCTGCGGGTGCCTTCGTGAACTTCCCTTAAAACATATTCGGTGTCTCACGGCCCCATATGGAGAGTTGGCCATCAAACTTTCTTCTGAACAGGGTACCTTCGGATAGGCTAAATGTGGCCACCTTCGTGCGCAGAGCTCTTGATTCTTTAGGATCCGAGCACAGCTTCCCGGTCTTCAGGTAATCTATATACTTGTTTCTCCATGCCCAAGTTAAGCTTGTTGAGTTTATTTCGGCATGGTCTTTCTCCACTACCGATTTCATGAGTTGTATTATTATTCCTGAGTCGAATTCATCGTTATCGACCGATGACCCCAAGTTATCCAGAGCATCGGCATCGCTATTTTGATCCCTGGGCACATGTTGTAGGATCCATTCCTTGAATTGATGTAGTGTTACCTGTAATTTATCCAAGTATCTTCGCATTCGTTCCTCTTTTTACTTCGAATGTCCCATTGACTTGATTTATCACAAGGAGGGAATCACAATTTAGCTTCGACCACTTCGCCCCCCAAGCTTTTAGCCAATTTGAGACCTGCAATCATGGCCTCATACTCAGCCTCATTGTTAGTCAATTTCATAGTTCTAATAGATTGCCTGATTACGTTACCCGTAGGAGGCTTCCACACGATGCCGAGTCCGGACCCCTTTCAAGCCAATTTCCTCCAATGCACCAAAATGATAATAGATACATTCTAATGTATAGAAACCTCATACGAAACACGCGACCTCAAACCCCTCACGCAAGAGATAACCCATTAGCTAGGATCAAATCAACAACTCCTCATGACCCCACTATGGTCACATCAACTAGGCAACTAACTAATACTACCGAGTCTACACTCCTCGACAAGGTATAAGAATCCGCTTTATCCCATAAATGAACAAATAGAAGACCTACGAATACATCAACATCAAGCCTGGACAACACATCATGACGGTAATGAGGCATCCACAACCCTTTGCAATCCATCTGCACCATCACCAGTCGTCGGTGCTCAACGATAATTAGTGCTCAACATTGCATATGAATGAATAGAAAAAATCAATGAATGTCGCATGATAAGGAAAGAAGAAAGGGAATTTTCCTAAATGTCCCGCAGCCTCTCAAAAGATAGGTATGGACGTTATCATACCGATCTGCAAGACTCTATTAGACATTTGCTCATGACTAGTAGAACCTACGAACCTAGTGCTCTGATACCAACTTGTCACGATCCAAAAATCCATATGGTCGTGATGGCACCTAACCCAACCCGCTAGGTAAGCCAAACAACATAAATTACAACCAAACTGAGAAATCAACAATATATATATATATATATATATATATATGATAGAAACTAAAACCCAATTCAACATAACTACCCCAAGAACTAGTAGTAAGAGTCATGATAAACATCCAAACCTTCAAATTACCAAATTTTACCAAATTATGTTGAAACCTTCTTGAAATATCCAAATATAAATTCGGGCATACGTCCAAGTCCAAAATCTTCATCCAGACCCAAACGATATCACAAAAACTCTGATCTGAAGTCAAACTTGGTTAACTCTTCTAACTTAAAGCTTCCAAGTTAAGAATCCTTCTTCCAAATAAATCCTAAGGCACCTAAACTTCAAAACAGATGATACACACGAGTCATAATATACCATGTGAAGATACTCATGACCTCAAAATATCGAACTGAATGCAAATGCTGAAAACGATAGGTTGGGTTACTATAGAATTGACCCTCAAATCAAGAATTTATCATTTCTCAACTTTGAGGCTCAAAATCTCAATTTCTAAAACGCAAATACGGATAAAAATGATAACCAACGGAAATAAACATTGAAAACATCAAAATAAAGGCTAAATACTTACGGTCTTTCTAAAACGAGAAGAACACCGTGCAAATCACATCAAACCGAGATTTAGAACTCAAAATATGCTTAAAATACTAAAAATGTTCGATCTATCAATTTAAAACACTATCCAGGTAATTTTTATTCATTGGCTTCGCGAGACACCTTCGCCTTCATGAAGAGTAATTTTTTGCATTGACCGGTCAATCCAAAATTCCTTCTTCACATTCGCAGAACCCTCCTCGCGTTCACGAAGAATAAAAGTTCGCACCATAAATAAGAAATCTTTTTTGATATTTAGATGGGCATAACTCTCCCATACGACGTCGAAATTCAATGATTCTTATTGCTATGGTTCTGAAATCAAGATACGGATCTAATGGTTCAATCAAAAATATAATTTAGAGCTTATTTTTTCAATATGGTACCCTTTATGCTAAAACATGATATCAAAACATCAAATACGAGTGTGACATAATCCAAACCCATCCAAAACTCATCAGAATCTAACCGAATCTCGAGGACAAGTCTAGAATCACCACACAAACGTGTTAAAACTTTTAGATCATTAATTCGATCTTGTTAAGTCTAATATTTGGGAATTAGGTGTTGATGAAGTAGATCAAGAAATGGGGAGAGACAAATTGAAAACATATATAAGATTATGATGGGTATGGGTTCGACAATAAAGATTGTACATAATTAAAGATTAAAAATATAAAATGGGTATTAATTAATGTTAAAACACGTGCAAAACGTGAAATAGATTTGGGTAAGTAGACACAAATATTTATTAAAAAGATTTATTTATGCAAATCTTCATTTAAATTTAGTCAATATTTGAAAGTGAACCAAATTTGTGTGCTAAAAGAAAAAATAACCATCCAACTACTTTTAAAAGTAAAATTTTGCACATTGAACTAATGGAGATACATGAGAAGAGTGATAATTTGTATAAAGAGTGATACATAAGAAGTTATACAATGCAAATAATTTGCTTAGAGAATATTATTTGTGCCAAAATAGTAAAACACAATTTTTAGATGAATCTTGAGGGTTGAATGAGTTTTTTTTTTGTTAAAGGGGGTTGATTATATTGCTAATTTAATAGTTGAAATAGATACATGAGAGAGGATATTCGGATCCCCTATAGAATCCAAAAATTGAGCCAAAGTATTAAGGCTATCCGTTTTACAGTCCAAAATATTTCTAGGAAAAGTAGTTCCTAGGATGTCTGCCCAAAAAACGTCATTCGCAAACAACGGAGGAACTACCAACATAGTCAATTTTCCAAAAAGTTTCTTTCTGGCTCCTTTATTTGCTAGAAGATCAGCTACTCCGTTCTGTTCCCTGTTGTTTTGCTTGATCACTATCCTGCTCATCTTTTGAATCAACAACCTGCATTCAGAGATAATAGGATCGTAAGTGTTGTTACCCATTTTAAGCATTCTTATAACCTATGTAGAGCCAATGACTATTTTCAGTGGTGTTAACCCCCTTTGTTCACCAACTTGCAGTACCTGTAGAAGAGCAAAGTTTTAGAGGTGTGTGGTAGGCTTCCTATGTAACCTAATACCAATCTCCACTAGAATTCATAAAGACACTCCCATTTCCTCATATACCTGGATTACCTAATGATGCGCCATCAGTGTTTAATTTGTAGTTTTAGAGGCTGCTCCTACTTAACCTGGATAGTTATATCCTTGCCAACTAACTCCCTATCTGTGAGGATGCAGTATTCAGTGGATTTTGATATAGTATTGGGGACATATGTAGGATCTCTATTTTTATTGAAAAGGTTGTAGTTCTTGGCCAGCCATATGTGCAAGAAGCATAAAGGGGAAATGGCCTCCTAAGATAAATTGTTATTGGAAGGATATTTCCTAAGCTTGTTCCAAGTGTGTGACCAGGCCTGATTGGTGAATATGAGGTCATGATGGGTGTAGACAAAAGTTCTAAGAAGGCTAAGATTATGCCAGAAAATTTTGGCATTGGGACAATCAAAGAAGATATCAACAGTGGTTTCACTGGTGGTGGAACATAAACAATACATGGGGTTACAATTGACACTGATTTTCTGGAGAAAGCCTCAAGTAGGAAGTCTATCATGGTGTAGGAGCCATAGAAAGGTCTTAATATTATTAGTCACTTTGAGCTTCTAGATCCAGCTAAAGTTCTTGTTGGGTCTAATTGTGGAAGGAGTTGCATGTGAACTAAGGAACATATAGGCTCACTTAATACTGAAAATGTCATTTCTAGTTAAGCCCCAGATTATTTTGTTATCCTTACTGGTATTGTTAGGGATGAATGTGGAGGTTATGATGTTCATGATGTTGTCTGGGACAGTGATTGAGAGAGTGTTCCAATCGCTATTATTGTACACATTGTCTACCTTAGTGGTCTGATCATTGGTGGTGAATGAGCCTTCAATCATGCTACTAATAGAGTTGTTATTTGGAATCCATACATCATTAAGGAAACTAACTCTATTCCCTTTGTGAACTACCTATCTAGTAGCATCCTACATGTGTTCTAGCACTGAAGAATGCATTTCCAAATGGGAGATTTAGTTTTCTTGGGTATGTGTGTCCAGTTGTAGTGTTTAGAAATTAGGACTCTAGACCAAAGGGTGGATGGATTATGGTATATCCTCCATGTTAGTCCTGCATGAACAGCTCCATTCTTGCACTCAGCTTTTTGCAAACCCAAACCCCCCCAAATTCTTAGGCTTGGTTATAGTATCCCAACCTACAAGGTGCATTCTTTTTTTAGTAGGTGTGGTGCCCCAGATAAAGTTCCTCTATATCCTATTGATCAATTTAGTGGTGTGGGAGGGTAATTTGGTAAAGTATGACATGATTTAGGATACTACTCAGGAAGCTTTTGCTAGGGTAATTCTACCTGCCATGTTAAGGTAAGTGATTTTCCAACCATCTAACTTAAACTGTATATTATCAATGATGAATTAAAAATCACTATTAGTTGACCTCTTGTAGAAGATTGGAAAACCCGAGTATTTACTAAAGGAGATGGTGAGTTCAATTGAGAGATTAGCAGAGTGAGCAGCCATCTGGTCATGCTTGCAGTTAGAGGAGAAGAAGACCCTGGATTTAGCTACATTGATTTTCTATATAGAAGCTTCATTGAAAGAGTTTAAGGTATTGATGATGGTGTTATAATTCTTAGCATTTGCTCTTGCAAAGAGAGTTAGGTTATCAACAAAAAAGAGATGAGAGATCTTGGGGTCGGATTTGCTGATACTAATTGGAAACCATTCCATAATATCAACAACTCTCTCAATGAGTCTTGAGAGTCTCTCCATACACATGATAAAGAGGTAAGGGAGATGGTATCTCCGTATCTATTACCCCTAGTAGGCTTAAAAGGCTCAGTTTGTCCTCCATTGATCGGTATGGAGATAGATAAGGAGCTAACACAAGAGAGGATGAGGTTGATAAAGGCAGTAGGGAAGTTGAAAGCATGAAGGGTATCTATGATAAAGGACTATTCAAGTCTGTCAAATGCCTTTTTCAGGTCAATCTTTAGGATCATGTTGGCATTCCTACTTTTTATTTTTCTGAAGTCATTAAAGTATTCTTGGACTATTATTGTATTATTAGAGGCTCTTCTATTGGACAGAAACCTAGCTTGGCTAGGACCTATGATATCAGGGAATTGCATTCATAGTGGGGTGCATGGTTTGGGATTCAAAGGAGTTCCTACAGAATTCAGTGACAGACTTGTCCACTATATTCCAGTATTTCTGGTAGAATAAGGGGTGCATCCTATCAGGGCCTGGAACTTTGAAGGGTTTAAAGGCAAAAAATACCTTTTTTGACCTCACTATCTCTAAGGGGGAGACCAAGTAGTCCCTTTGGAGATTGGAGAGAGTGTGGTCCAAACTATTTGGGTTGGATGCCAGAATTAGTATTGTGTGTGGGAAGAAATATATAGGGAGTTGAAATAGCTGAGTATAAAGTCTTTGATATCCAGCTGATCATATTGCCAATTCCCAGGTTCATCCTTAAGAGAAAGGGTTATGTTCCTCCTACTCATAATAAGAGTTGAGGTGTGAAAGAATCTGATGTTGGCATCTCTATTAGAGAGATAATTAATTATGGACATCAATTTCTAGAAGTCCTCTTCATTCTTGAGAAAATAGTCAAGTTCCTCTATCAATTTGTTTTCCAGGTTTATGAGGAATTGAATGTATGGGAGGATTTCTGGATGCCAGCTAATCTGTCCATAAGTCTCCTCTTCTTATGAAATGTGTTATCAAAAGTATTCTTATTCCACTCGGTAGAACGTTTTTTAAATAGGTGGGTTGATTGGACGAGAGTGGAACTAGGAGTGAAGGAATCATAGACAAGGTTGGGGAGGAAGGATGGTCATACGAGATGGTTTCAAATCTGAAGGGTCTATTACTTCTAGGGTTGGTTTAATTATTTAGCCTATGAGTAAGAGGCAATTGTTAGAGTGGGTCCTAGGTAAATGGGTTACAGTAGCCTTCGGATACTCTAAAATCCAAGACTCATTGGCAAAACGCCTGTCAATTCTGTCAAGAATTAGGATGTTACTATTTCTATACCTCTTGTTGGTCCATATGTATTTACTCCCCTTGTACCCTAGGTCAACTAGTTTACACTGGTTTAGGCAGTTCCAGAATATGTTACTTATATTTGGGTTAATGCAGTTGCCCCGAAACTTATCTCTAGCTTTCAAGACTTTACTGAAGTCCTCTCCAACAAACCAACTACCATTATAGTTCCTATAGATGTCAGCTAAATGATCCTCGAGCCATTTTCTATCAAAACAATGATTACTAGCATAGACAACAATGAAAAGCGTGGGGTATGGGAGGATATTACCTTAACCATGACATGGATACCTTGAGAGGTGGTGGAGAATTCATTAATATGGATGGAATCCTCTGTCTACATTATGACAATGCCTCCAGATAGGCCAACAACTAGAAACTAGATATGTAGGTCAACTGGAGTTCCTCCGTCAACTTCTTGTGGTCAGCCATTCTTGTTTCCAGTAGCACTATCATGACATGTTTGTGTAGATGACCATTGCTGAATAATGCCTTCTGAATTCAGCATTGTTTCCTCCTCTAACATTTCATATGATGTAATTCATTAGGAGCTGAGGGTTGGCTGGGATTTCTGTCATTTGTGCCTTCTCTATCCCCTGAGAAGGCACCACCATCTTCTTCTTCTCTTGAGCCCTCATGTACATAACTAGGGTAAGTGTTATCAATGGCTTTAGCGCTCCCTGGTTCTGTTGAGACCCTAGTCCCATCTCACATTTTATTAGTGCTTTGGGCTATAACAGAACTAAGATCTCGCTACATTCCACACTGATCTCGATCGCCCTCACTGAGTCCAGTAGTAGGGAATCTGTCGTTAGGGGACCATAGCTGCTCCGCACTAACTCCACCTCTTTGATTAATTTTTTCTTTAGCAGGTCCAAGTCCTTTCTTATTTCCTTTTTTATGTTTCCCAACAGTGGGTTTATCCCCCTCCCTACTGGAGTTGAAGGCGAAGCCTCCTACTGGATCATTTGATTGATCATTATGAAGTATGGGGTTACTGTTGGATCCTCCGTTATTGGATTCAGGAAGGAAGGGGTCGAGAGGAAGATCTTTTGCATGGGGTTGTTGACAATAGATGAATAGATGATGTGGTGACTGACACTGTTGCTGCTTTGAAGTATCATAGATAGACATAGCTGGGAGCCAAAGGTGGCCAAGCCACTGGCCATCGCCTCCATGGTGACCCTCGCCAAGTGAGCTGGGTTTTGGATGTGAGTGTCACTAGTTGATTTTCCAAGAGAAAATTATAAATGAGTCCTGCCCTTGCAAGTCCAGTTCCAGCCATGACGCCGACGTGTGATCCGATGGTAGGGGGCGGTGATTATGATGATCAGTGGTGTTTGGGGGTTGTTCCATTTTTGGGTTTCTTCGTTTTCCCTCTTTGCTTATTATTGGTGGGTGATTTTGACAGGGAAGACATACTAACAGGTTCCAAAATTGGGTTAAAATTATTTTTCATCTGCAGAATTTTGGTAATTGCGTCTAATACCATGGATATGGAATTAATTATGAATCCTCTTGACTTGACGAAGATTGTCATATCACCTGAATTTGAATGATGGTTGCGCAAGTGGTGTACTTGAGTAGCCATGGATTGTGGTGGGCTTTCTTTGCTACAGGGGTATGTTCGAAGATGAGTAAGGGGTGGGTAGCTATTGCAATAGGGTGTACCAATGGGAGGGTATTCATCTTTTGGGGTTGGGATCCTTTGGTGAACTTATGAAAATTCGCGTGGGCTAATACATTCATTATTGTTAGGCCTGCAGATGCAATATCTAAGCCTGAGTATTGGTTCGTCATAGGGGACGATTTTGGTATGATTGGGTGGTGGGTAGGGTCCATGTCTAAGCTAGTACGGGTTTCGTCTAGGTTAGGCCCCACCTTCCTCTTGGCATTGGACTTGGGTTGTTCCTGCAATGAAGGATAGAGTTGCTTCCAGTGGAACAAATTTTGGCTCCCATCTCGTAATGGAGAGGAAGTTACCAGATATGAACCTTGGACCTTACCTTAACCGTATTTTTCTCTAGTCCGAACTTGACAATGAAGAAATCATGTCCTAGATCAATGAAGATTAACTGTTCGGATAGAGGTCAACAAGTTTGAAACAGAGGTATTGGTAGGGCGTCCTACGACCAAAGACTTTGATGATAAGAGAGAATCGTCGTGGGGTACACGCGGTTCTTATCATCATATAGCGTTATAGGGCCAAGGTTCTCTTTCCCTTTATCTTTGATATTGTTCATGTTGGATTCATTCTCATAGTATTGGGATTGGTTTGTGTCATTTTTGTCAAGGAGAATTTTATTATAAGAGTGAGATGGGTTATTATCTTCCTTCATGTGAGTGTTGTTCTCGTCTGGTGGTTCCAGTGGGATGTGTGGATAGGGTGTGGCGATATTGGTTACAATGTCCATGATACAAATTGCTAGAGAGAAGTCAGAGTTTCTCTCTCTAGATATTATTTTATTACAATAGGTTAGATATAATATTATTAAGAACAACTTCACATATTCATTTTTAATTACTTATCCCAACATAATTTCTTATTTGAAGATTACTTTATACTTTTAGAAGTAATTTGAATGTTTCTTTAAATAAATGGAATACATACCTTTAATTTTTGTTAAATATTGTTGCGTTTTTATTAAGGGGTGTGAACGGGAAATGGAAGAGGTACCTCTTGGGTGTGATTGGGAAATGGAAGAGGCACCTCTTGGATTGCACCTCTTCATCTCACCTTTTTATTGGAGTGTGAATGGGAAATGGAAGAGGCGCCTGTTGGATTGCACCTCTTCATCTCACCCTTTCATTGTCTATAAATAGAGAGGCTTAGCCTCATTTTCCACCACTAAAAAACCTGAAATCTCTCCCCTCAATTTTCTGCATACTGCATTGGTTTTTCAAAAGTAAAACGTAAGTATTTTGTGTGATTTGCTCCGCCATTTGAGTTCACCGAAATTCTGTGATTTGAAGTACCGCTATCACAGAATAGTTATTCCGTTCTATCCTGGGAGAAATAAATCCCAACCTAGGGCATTGTGAGGGGATTAAATTCCTTAAGGAAACACAAGAAACTTGTGGGCTCAGAATTTTTCCTGCTTTGTTTTTCCTTTAAACTAACATTTATTGATTTACTGGTTTTGAATACATAATGATAATAACCTTAAGAAACTTAATATTTATTTCTGCATTCATCTTACATTCTGTTTTGGGAGACTAAAATCTTATTGATTTTCTACTCCCGTTTTGGAGATTAAAATCTTCGGATTTTCTACTCCAGTTTGAGATTAAAGTCTTTGTGACTTTCTACTCAATCCGAGATATATTAACCCGATTGCTTGTATTCGGTTTGAAGATATAAAAACTTCACCGCGATACTAATTCTGTTTTTTAATTTCTTTTACAGAAAAATGACAGCAATGTGGAAGAACAAAATAGTTCTGTTGGGACTACTGCTGCAATGGCAACTGTGTCTTCAAGTCGCACAACTCCTGCACCGGCGATGGCATCCACATAAAAACCCGAAAATTTTTCCGGTGTGGACTTTAAGTGTTGGAAGCAGAAAATGTTCTTCTACCTGACCACACTCAGTTTACAGCGCTTTATCAGCGAAAACGTTCCAGTGCTGGGAGAAGAAACTCATGAAAATGAGCGATTTGTGGTCACTAAGGCATGAAAGCATTCTGACTTTTTATGCAAAAACTATATTTTAAGTTGCTTGGAAGACGGCTTGTACAATGTTTATAGCATCATGAAAACATCAAGAGAATTGTGGAATGCTCTTGAAAAGAAGTACAAGACTTAAGATGTTGGACTAAAAAAGTTTGTGGCCGCCAAATTTCTGGATTTCAAAATGGTTGACGATAAATTTGTCATAACGCAAGTCTAAGAATTACAAGTTATTGTTCATGACCTCCTTACTTAAGGTATAAACCGAGTCAATATTTTTATTCAAGATCTTGATTATTTTACTAATTATAAATTTATGATTGAAGGTATGGTCATAAATGAAGCGTTTCAAGTTGCGTCATTTATTGAAAAGCTCCACTGTGAAAGGACTTTAAGAATTACTTGAAACATAAGCACAAGGAGATGACGCTTGAAGACCATATTGTTCGTCTACGCATTGAAGAGGACACCAAGGTTGCTGAGAAGAAGTCTCGTGGAAATTCAATAATTATGGGTGCAAATATTGTTGAGGAAGCTTCAACGAGCAAAAAGAGAAAGAAGTCGTTAGCTCCAAAGAATTACCCAAGCAAAAAGAAGTTCAAAGGTAATTGCCACAACTGTGGAAAGGTTAGACACAAGGCTGCTGAATGTCGTGCACCAAAGAAGGACAAGAAGAAAAGTCAAGCAAACATGATTGAGAAGAATGATGAAATAGACGATTTATGTGCCATGCTTTCGGAGTGCAACCTAGCCGGAAATCCTAGAGAATGGTGGATTGATTCGGGGGCAACTCATCATGTTTGTGCTAACAAGGAGTTGTTTACCTCTTATGCTCTTGCTGGACCCAACGAGACACTTTTTATGGCAAATTCCGCTATTGCAAAAATTGAAGGGACGGGAAAGATAGCATTGAAGATGACTTCTGGCAAGATTGTGACTCTAAATGATGTCCTTCATGTTCCAAAAATGCGGAAGAATTTAGTCTCGGCATCACTTCTAGTCAAGAATGGCTTTAAGTGTGTTTTTGTTTCCGACAAAGTTGTAGTTAGTAAGAATGAAATGTATGTAGGAAAAGGCTACCTTACGGAGGGCCTTTTCAAACTCAATGTAATTGTCATTGATATGAATAAAATTTTAGCTTCTTCTTACTTGCTTGACTCAAATAATTTATGGCATGAACGTTTATGCCACGTCAACTTCAAAACTTTGCGAAAAATGATTAATTTGGAAGTATTGACTAAGTTTGAATGCAATAACTCGAAATGTCAAATATGTGTGGAATCAAAGTATGTTAAACATCCTTATAAGTCAGTTGAAAGGAATTCAAATCCTTTATACTTAATTCACATAGATATTTGCGACATGAAGTCAATACCATCTCGCGGTGGGAAAAAGTACTTCATAACTTTTATTGACGGGACAAATATAAGGCAAGATTAGTTGTTAAAGAGTTTAGACAATGAGAAGGTCTTGATTACTTTGACACATACTCACCGGTAATAAGGATTACATCTATCCGGGTGTTAATAGCGTTAGCCATTGTGTATGGCCTTCAAATCCATCAGATGGATGTAAAGACAGCTTTCTTAAATAGAGATTTCGAGGAAGAAATCTATATGGAATAACCTGAAGGATTTGTAGTTTCCGGAAAAGAAAAGAAGGTGTGTCGACTTGTTAAGTCACTTTACGGACTAAAACAAGTACCAAAATAATGGCATGCGAAATTTGACCAAACAATGTTGTCAAATGATTTCAAGATTAATGAGTGTGACAAATGTGTTTACATTAAGCACCAAAATAATGGCATGTAAAATTTGACCAAACAATGTTGTCAAATGGTTTCAAGATCAATGAGTGTGACAAATGTATTTACATTAAGAATACTCCAAATCAAATATTCATTATTTGTTTATATGTGGATGATATGTTGATAATGAGTGACGACATTGCTAACATAAATGCTACTAAGCGCATGCTTACTAGTAAGTTTGATATGAAAGACTTAGGAGTTGCCAATTTAATTTTGGGAATTAAGATCCTTCAAACTCCTCAAGGTCTAGCTTTGTCTCAATCTCATTATATTAAAATGGTACTTGAAAAGTTCAAATATTTGAACTTTAAAGAAGCAAACACGCCAATTGATTTAAACCATACTCTTGTAAAGAATAAAGGTCAAAGCAAGTCTCAATTGGAATATGCTCGAGTGTTGGAAAGTTTGATGTACATTATTAATTGTACACGACCTGATATAGCTTGTGCGATAAGTAAGCTTAGTCGATACATAAGTAATCCCAACCAATATCATTGGATAGCAATAAAATAAGTTTTGGGATATTTGAAATATACCCAAGACTATGCATTGCATTACAATAATTATCCCGCAGTTATTGAGGGATATAGTGATACAAATTGGATCACCGGATCAACGGAATCAAAATCCACAAGTGGATACGTGTTTACCATTGGTAGAGGAGCAGTGTCTTGGAAGTTGTCCAAACAGACATGCATCGCCCGCTCTACAATAGAGTCTGAGTTTATAGCTTTAGACAAGGCTGGTGAAGAAGTTGAATGGCTCCGAAATTTCTTAGAAGACATTCCATTTTGGCCCAAACCTGTGGAACCTGTATACATACATTGCGACAGTCAAGCATCAATAGGAAAGGCTGGGAGCGTTATGTATAACGAGAAATCTAATCACATTCGACGAAGGCATAATACCGTTAGACAACTACTCTCTAGTGAAATTATCACAATTGACTATGTAAAGTCAAAATATAATGTATCGAATCCGCTTACAAAAGGTCTACCTAGAGAGGCGGTTGAGAAGTCATCAAAGGGAATGGGACTATGGTCGAGGACAAGTCACTGTGGCAGTAACTCTAACTAGAAGACTGGAGATCCCAAGATCTAGGTTCAAGGAGATCAAACAAAGTCATTAATGACGGTTCAACATTGTCAAACAAAATTTCTTTTTGGTCCATTCTCGTGATGAGACAATGTTCAGTACCAAGGATAAAGCGTTAAGGCTTTTTAATGGTTTCTAAATTTGATACGGAGTATATCAAATAGTGTATCTACGGGATAACACGCTTAGGAATCACCTATATAAGTGTGAAGTGTAAGATGCTTCAAGGAGAATGTTGTAAGGCCAGTTCTCTACGCACTTATGAACCAGGTGGTGTTCATGGCTGAAACGAACATAACAATGAGAACCAAAGACGGTTAAGGGTTGATTGTGTGACTTATGGTTGTCTAGGTATACACCAAAGTTCGACGGTTCAAAGATATCAAATCTACCGATTGACCAAGTATATCCGACATAAGCTCACTACGAAAAGTTCAAAGGGAAACCTACTTATCCAGATGCGATTAATCCTTAATTGTGAATCACACAGTATTTTCATGCATGTTTTTTCACTTATGTCCATTCCCCATTCATGTGGGGGATTGTTGCGTTTTTATTAAGGGGTGTGAATGGGAAATGGAAGAGGCACCTCTTGGGTGTGAATGGAAAATGGAAAAGGCACTTCTTGGATTGCACCTCTTCATCTCACCCTTTCATTGTCTATAAATAGAGAGGTTTAGCCTCATTTTCCACCACTGAAAAATCTGAAATCTCTCCCCTCAATTTTCTGCATACTGCATTGGTTTTTCAAAAGCAAAACGTAAGCATTTTGTTTGATTTGCTCCACCATTTGAGTTCGTCGAAATTCTGTGATTTGAATTGCCGCTATCACAAAATAATTATTCTGTTCTATCATGGGAGGAATTAATTCACAACCTCGGGTATTGTGAGGGGATTAAACTCCTTAAGAAAATACAAAAAACTTGTAAGCTCGGAATTTTTCCTGCTTTGTTTTTCCTTTAAACTAATGTTTATTAATTTACTGGTTTTGAATACAGAGTGATAACAAATACATTATACAATTATTATTAAATTATTTATATATTTAGAATATATTATATTAACTAATAAAAAATTAACTTCCTAATTTTAAAATATGGGTGAGACTTTTAAAAATCATCTCTCAACCCCCCCACCCCCCCCCCTTCCCAAACATTAAATACAAATGATGTTGTTTTGCTGCTTAATAAAATAAAAGGCACGACATCTAAAACAATTTATGCTTTAATATTTTTTTAAAATGCATGTCCAAAGTTTCTTGTCGTGTCTTATGAATCTTTACTGTCACTTGTCACTATGATTTACATAAATCTCTTGGCAAGCATTATTACATAAATGTTTGCATAAATCGTGAGAACAATAAATATAACACTTTAAAACTGTTTAAATTAAATCTCACAATTGTTCATTTATTAGGAAAATTTACTTTCAAAAAAGGATCCTTGATATACAGGATTTATTTTATACAAGTAAAGCGGTCTTAAATATTTATTGCGTAAGATTACTGTAACAACCATAATCTTCGTTTTAAGTATTTATATTTCAAATCTTGTTTCGAGACTTTATATATGTTGGTATTATGTTTTGAAAATTATTGGTATGGTTTCGCTTGAAATCGAAGAGCTCGAGGTTGTTTCATTTTGGAACTTAGAAACTGAGGCTAATTTCTCGGTGCAGTTGTAATCGCAAGTGGGATATCACGATTGAGGTGAAGTGTTGATAAATCAAACTAAAGAATTGTGCTTCACGATTACGACATGAACATTACGAATATAGTGAATGATTGACTGGTCAAGGGAGAGATTTAGATTTTCGCGAACACGACAACTAGGCCACGATAGTGAAGGCCCGACTAGCTTTGTCTTCACGGTCGTGATTAAGGCCACCTAGGTATAAAAGAAATAATAGCAATTTCAGATTTAATTTTGCTATTTTTAAAAAGAGTTGCTTGTGGGTGAATTCCGATGAATTGATTTCAACCCAAATCATAGAGGTAACAATTCCCTAGCAACTTTTGATGAATTATACTCAAATAAGATTAAATTCCGACTATATAAACATAAGTTTTGATTGGTAAAATTAAAATTTTGGATATTCTTTCCTAATTAGGTAACTTGGGGATTGAAGTGGGTAATTGCATTTAGATTAAGAATCTATTTGCATATATAGAATAGTGAGTTATGGGTAATTCGATTCTATAATTTATTTAGAGAGTTTGACTATGTTGACATGAATTGACTTTAACCATTGACTTTGACTTTTTCGAAAATCATATAATGACTTCAACTAGTATAATTGGCCTCGTTATTCGATATATTGCATATATTTAAGCCATTGGAGGTCGTTTAAAGGGTGCTTTGGACTTTACATATTTGGGGGACTTTCAGCGCACGATATAGTGAGACTTTAACTTTTGAATTGCTTGCTTTTCCAAAAGTATAATTTAAAACTTGCACATATGCTTTAAAACTACCTAATATGTTATGGGCGTGCGCGTATTAGGACATATGTGCTATTTTGAGATAAGACATTGTGTAAGAAATACTTTAATTTTACGGAATTATGTTATACACTTCTATGACTATGCATGATATTGTTGAGATGTAAAAGCATGATATACACCAATTTTTTGATAAAACGAGCATGAGATTCTAGTTTTGCATTGACACAATATATATATTAGGTTATGTGACGCTATTATACATGTTTAATGACTTGTATCATGTGATATCCATCAAATTATGTTGTTTTACTTGTACTATGTGACATACATGACTTGTTGAGTTGCGTTGATGTCGATTTCATGTTTTTTAGTCTAGTCGTCGTATAGCCATTCTAACAGTGGAGAAGCCACAAATTTCATGAAGGGTGTTCAAAATCTACTATACACATATAAAAAATAATTTTGACCTATATATACAATATAAGTTTCTATGTATACAATATTTTTTTTTAATAAAGGGTGTTCGATTGACCACTATTTAATGTATATGGCTACGCGACTGCATTCTAATGGTGATGGCCTATTATATTGGATATTGTTATTTGGTCTAGCAGTCCCGCCAGCGGAAGGCCTGTGGTTTCGATCTATCAGTCTTATCTGCAAATGGCCTATGATTTTTGTCTAGTTATTTTTACCACGGGACCTAGTACACATATATGATTTGTTGGTATAATTTATGGCTTTAAAGTTATTATACCTGTAAGACCTTGAGCTTGAATAAAATAAGTCCTGGGGTTTTTAGGAGCACTACTATCTTTGAACGTGCGTTGCACGTTAATAATGACACGTGATAATTTAAATATTTATTTATATGAAGGAAAAATAAAATTTAATTAATGAGAGAAATTTTATGTATAATAATACAACAATCATCTAAATGCCGAAAAATATTATTACATTAACATAAAAATAAAAGGACATCATCAAAACTTACACAAATGATCAATTTTGTCATGTTAGTTAGATAATTATGTATTATAGTTTAAAAGTATTTAATGTGATGGTATCTTAAAGGACACTTCTTTGTGAACAATATTATTTTTTGTATGTTCCCTCATAATACTTTGATTGCTCTGCCTTAACCAGAACTCTTGTTGTGAATCTTGATATCCCACTTGAAAGTGCAACATACAGTTGTTCGTGCAAGAAAACATATTGCGGTAAATATAGTCCAATATTTAGGATGTTTGTCTTTGTGTTTTATTTATTATATTTGCAAAACATAAACATACTAAAAATTATTTTCACACAAATTTAAAAGGATATTCCTTAGTTTCGAAAGACGAAAGTTGAATTCAGGGATAAGAATATACTTAGAAGCATATTGACCAGTATCATAATTTTTGCATGTGTGACGTTATTGTCAAAACTTCTATATACCATATGTGTGCTATTACATAAGCTATTCGGCGTATTTAAGTTTTTCAGTAGCATGACGGGCATAATTTTCTTCAAAATCAACTTATATACAATGGAAGATAATGTTAGTCTATTATATATATGTTGACACTAACATACGTAAGAAATAATAAACTTGACAACAAACATGTATGGTAGAAGGTTGTTTGGTATTAAAGTATTTAAATATTCTTCTTGGTAGTAATTATTGATATCATTTTCTGCTAAGTCAAAAACAGGAAAACATTTTGTTCTTACTATAAAATTTTGCAATCAACCTTATATTTAGTTGATCAACATATTCATTTCTGCTAGCTAAAATATCTTTTTAATTCTATTATACGATTTGCACAAATTACGTTTTAATCTAATGATAGAAATATTTCTCTTATATCACGACCCAAAAATCTAACCATGGTCGTGATGGCGCCTATCGTATTACAAGGCAAGCCTATTCCCCAAAATATTACTACTAAACCGATTATAAGAATTTAATAAATCATTTCAACATTTGAATTTTTCATAAACTAAATCAACTTAAAATATAATTTTAGAAATACGGAAACAAGCCCCAAACATCGTGGTGTCACTAAGTCATGAGCGTCTAAATCTATGAACTAAGAAATGAAATTATCTAACTGTCAATACAATCCAAAAGAAGAAATGATAAAAGAAGTAACAATGTCCTGCGGACGCTAGCAGCTACCTTGCAATCTCCACAGATATTCAGCCTGATCTCAACGATCGCCGCGCTCTAACTCACCTGAATCTGCACATAAAGTGTAGGGTGTAACAAGAGTACAATCACCTCAGTAAGTAACAGAAATAACTAAGGAACTGAGCAATAGTGACGAGCTAAGTAAAACAGTCCAATTATTTATTTTCACAATTTAAAAATAAACAGAAATAAACAGGTAAATTTCATAACTCAATAAATGCCACAAATAAGTTTAACAAATAAATGCAGCAACAACACAAATAAATACAACTTCATAGCAGTGTCACTCCATCACTCATCACTCGCACTCAGCACTCAATACTTAAAACACTTAACACTCTACGCTCACTAGGGTGTGTACAGACTCCGGAGGGGCTCCCAAAGCCCAAGCGCTAAGCACGGACAACTCACGTGCCATCATATCAATACCTGGATCCGCACGGTCAACTCATGTGCTATGCGGATAACTCACACGCTATGGTATTAATACCTGGACCCGTACGGTCAACTCACGTGCTACGCGGATAACTCACGCTCTATGGTGTTAATATCCTCACAACCAGGCCCTCGGCCTCACTCAATCATGTACCTCACTAGCCTCATCATCACTAACAAAAAAGGAAACACATCCACATCAAGTATCACTGCATATTAGCAAATAATAGAGACTGAGGTAAACATGTACAATAATTTCTATGACTAAGTACAAATAATGTGATCATGAATAAAACTTAAGCATGATCTCTAACATGAAGGCAAACAAGTTCAACAACAAATAAACACATAACCACAAATAATAGTCATTAGGCCTCACGGACGGACCAAGTCTCAATCCCTCACGGTGCACACTCACACGCTCGTCACCTAGCGTGGGGATCACTTCCAAACAATCATGTGATGTCAAATCTCCGGGTTTATACCTTTAAAGCCAGAGTTAAAACTGTTACTTACCTTAACATCATAAAAATCCTACTCCTGGATGCCCTCGTCTCTGGACTCGGTCTCCAAATGCTCTGAATCTATTCACAATTAGTCCAATACCATCAATATACGCTAATGGAATGAATTTCGCAAGAAAAACTATCAAATTATGCCAAAATTCCGAAACCGACCAAAACATGACCCCCTGGCCCACATCTCGAAATCAGTCAAAAAATGGAAGAATAATAAACCTTGACTCTTCCGAGTCTAACCATACCAAATTCATCAAAATCCGACATCGTTGGTCCTTCAAATCCTTAAATTACTCTCCGAAAATTCCAAGCTCTAACCCCTCATTTTCATTAATTACCATGATTAAACAACGGAAAATCACCATATATACAAGTATTAGGGCTCAAGTAACTTACCTCAACAAAAACCCCTTGATTCCCTCTTCAAATCTCTCCCAAAAGCTCCAAAACCGGATAGAAATGGTGAAGAATGCACCACAATTCGCGAAGTGTGATATATAGGATTCGCCCTAGGGATTCCGCACTTGCGTACCCTTTCTCTCACCTGCGGACTCGCATCTACGGTCCCAAGTTCGAATCTACGAAAATCACTTAGTCGCCAAGCTTCACACATGCGGCTGCCCTTCGCACCTGCGAGCTCGCAGATGCGATCCTCTCTTCTGCACATGCGCTCAATGCCAGGCCTCCATTTTCCGCATCGGCGACATACCATCCGCACCTGCGATCATCGCACCTGCGGCTCACCATCCGCAGGTGCGGCCACACCAGTAGCCTTACACCAGCAGCTTCCAGCTGTATTTTCCAACTTCTAAACTCCCCGATACCCATCCGAAATCATCCCGATCCCCTCGGGACCTCAACCAAAAATACCAAAAAGTCATATATCAACATACCAATTTAGTTGAACCTTCAAATCACTCAAAACAACATAAATCATCAAATTACCCTCAGATTCAAGTTTAAGAACTTCTAAATTTCCAAATTCGGCAATCGATGCCGAAACCAACCAAACCACGTCCGAAAGACCTCAAATTTTGCACACACATCACAAATGACACTACGAACCTACTCCAACTTCCGAAATTTCCATTCCGACCCCGATATCAAATTTTTCACTGCCGACCGAAATCGCCAAATTTCCAATTTTACCAATTCAACCCTAATTCTATCACGAACCTACAAATTATATTCCGGACGCACTCCTAAGTCCAAAATCACCTAACGGATCTAACAGAACCATCCGAATTCAAATCCGAGGTTGTTTACACATAGATCCATATCCGGGCCACTTTCTAACGTATATTTTTAAATTATGAGACTAAGTGTCTCATTTCACTCTGAGTTCCTTCCGGACTCGAACCAACTAACCCGATAAGTCATAAATCAATTGTAAGACATAAATTGTGAAGTAAATGGGGGAATGAGGTTATAATATTCAAAACGACTGGCATGGTCGTTACATTCTCCCCCTCTTAAACAAACGTTCGTCCTCGAACGAGCCAAGAGTTGTTCTCAAAACCATCAAACCACCGCATAACCTTACCTTGAACATACCCGGGGATGGTCCCATGTCACCCCTATCCAATGTAGGTCCGATAACACAACATAAGTGAAATTTCTCAATTTAACAAAACCCACCAACCTTGGAATCAAATTTTTTTTTTTACTCATCCGAAATTTCTTATTAAAAAAATCTGAATCTTGCAACCTACACACTGTAGACCTCATTACCTCATACACACCCAAGGAACTAATCATACCCATTACCATGCCGATCCAACCTACTACCAAGATGTTTTATCTATCCGAGTCCCTTCTGAATTACCTTCAAATTGATATTTTACCCCGCCATAACACCACAATCCTCAACCCAGACTCACCACACGAGACCCAAGCATAAAACCACACCGCCCTAAGGCTCATAAATCGCTGAATACTCTCTTAAATATCCCCAAAAGTACCACAAGCATGCTCACACAATCAACACCTCAGTGCTCAAGCTACAGTAAAAACCCGGACTCATGTCTTCCAGACTGGCCCGACATCAACACACAGAAATCACATCTCGCACCTCGTCCAGGGAATCACAAGCCGTCGATGCACAACTGATACCGAACTCCCATGTGCGCATACGAATGCGTGGAAGGAATTCAAGGAGTTATGTTCCAAGCTGAATCAATTCTGCACAATAGAATACAAGAAAGTGAAATTTTCCTAAAGGTTCTGCAGCCTCTCGAAGATAAGTACAGACGTCTCCGTACCAATCCGCAAGACTCTACTAAACCCGCTGATGACTCGTGAGACCTATGTAACCTAGGCTCTGATACCAACTTGTCACGACCCAAAAATCTAACCATGGTCGTGATGGCGCCTATCGTATTACAAGGCAAGCTTATTCCCCAAAATATTACTACTAAACCAATAATAAGAATTTAATAAAGCATTTCAACATTTGAATTTCTAATAAACTAAATCAACTTTAAATATAATTTTAGAAATACGGAAACGAGCCCCAAACATCGTGGTGTCACTAAGTCATGAGCGTCTAAATCTATGAACTAAGAAATGAAATTATCTAACTGTCAATACAATCCAAAAGAAGAAATGATAAAAGAAGTAACAATGTCCTGCGGACGCTAGCAGCTACCTTGCAATCTCCACAGATATCCAGCCTGATCTCAATGATCGCCGCGCTCTAACTCACCTGAATTTGCACATAAAGTATAGGGTGTAACAAGAGTACAATCACCTCAGTAAGTAACAGAAATAACTAAGGAACTAAGCAATAGTGACGAGCTAAATAAAAGAGTCCAATTATTTATTTTCACAATTTAAAAATAAACAGAAATAAACAGGTAAATTCCATAACTCAGTAAATGCCACAAATAAGTTTAACAAATAAATGCAGCAACAACACAAATAAATACAACCTCATAGCAGTGTCACTCCATCACTCATCACTCGCACTCAGCACTCAATACTCAAAACACTCAACACTCTGCGCTCACTGGGGTGTGTACAGACTCCGGAGGGGCTCCCAAAGCCCAAGCGCTAAGTACGGACAACTCACGTGCCATCATATCAATACCTGGATCCGCACGGTCAACTCACGTGCTATGCGGGCAACTCAAGCGCTATGGTATCAATAACTAGACCCGCACGGTCAACTCATGTGCTACGTGGACAACTCACACGCTATGGTATTAATATCCTCAGAACCAGGCCCTCGACCTCACTCAATCATGTACCTCACTAGCCTCATCATCACCAACAAATTAGGGAACACAGCCCACATCAAGTATCACTGTATATTAGCAAATAATAGAGACTGAGGTAAACATGTACAATAATTTCTATGACTGAGTACAAATAATGTGAGAATGAATAAAGCCTAAGCATGATCTCTAACATGAAGGCAAACAAGTTCAAAAACAAATAAACACATAACCACAGATAATAGCCATTAGGCCTCACAGCCTCACGGGACGGACCAAGTCTTAAACCCTCGCGGTGCACACCCACACGCTCGTCACCTAGCGTGGGTATCACTTCCAAACAATCACGCGATGTCAAATTTCCGAGTTTATACCCTCAAAGCGAAAGTTAAAACTGTTACTTACCTTAACAACGTAAAACTCCTACTCCGGGATGCCCTCGTCTCTGGACTTGGTCTCCAAATGGTCTGAATCTATTCACAATCAGTACAATACCATCAAAATACGCTAATGGAATGAATTCCGCAAGAAAAACTATCAAATTATGCCAAAAATCCGAAACCGACCAAAACCCGACCTCCGGGCCCACTTCTTGAAATCAGTCAAAAATGGCAGAATAATACACCTTGACCTCTCCCGAGTCTAACCATACCAAATTCATCAAAATCCGACATCATTTGGTCCTTCAAATCCTTAAATTACTCTCTAAAAAGTACAAGCCCTAACCTCTCATTTTCATTAATTACCATGATTAAACAACGAAAATTCACCATATATACAAGTATTAGGGCTCAAGTAACTTACCTCAACGAAATCCCCTTGATTCCCTCTTCAAATCTCTCCCAAAAGCTCCAAAATCGGATAGAAATGGTGAAGAATGCACCACAATTCGCGAAGTGTGATATATAGGATTTGCCGGTCCACTTTCTAACGTAAAATTTTGCTAATTATGAGACTAAGTATCTCATTTCACTACGAGTTCCTTCCGGACCCAAACCAACTAACCCGATAAGTCATAAATCAATTGCAAGATAATAATTGTGCAGTAAATGGGGGAACGGGATTATAATATTCAAAACAACTGGACGGGTTGTTACATTTTATTAAATGCACTACTATTACCATTGAGATTGATAATCAAGTGTTCAGGAATAGCCAAATCATCTTTTATTGGATGCTCTTATTCGTTTCCGACACAAAGCAAGAAGAAACTGAATACTGGATCTGTTCTTATTTTATATTTCTTATCAGTTGAATCTTTTTCATTTGAGGCCAGAAGTATAACTTTGGCAAGGTGCCTTTTACAGTCTCTGCTTTTGTCGATTTTGGAACTACTATTAGTACTTGATATAAATTACCTCCCAAACTATTAATTTTTCCCTAGACGGTTCATTAATATCCAATATATCTCTAGAACTCTGTTTGCCACTTAACCATAAGTGCTTCATATCATATTATCAATTTTGCCTTTCTTATAAATTTAGCTCCATTGCTCTGCTTTGATATATTTGTGATAGTTATTTAAGTTGTTTGAAGAGGTATATCAAATCTAAAGTGGATGGCCTCACAATAAAATCGTTATTGGTACACCACTTGCTATTATTGCTAACAATGTCATGCCTCTTGATATGATATTTGCAAGTCATGCATGACATAGAAATATTATTTCGATTCCGCCGGATGCATCTACAAAGAATAATCCCGTTATAGCAGAGCCGACTCTTTATAATATAGTATTGAAAGCTTATTCTTGTTTAATATTTAGCTTTTATTGTACTTCCTCATACACTTGTATAACATTTTGATTCTTAATAATATATTAACCTTTTTTACTTTGTGTTCTAACGCTCTTTTTATGGAATAAATTTATGTACCCTAAGATTTTTTTAAAACTTGAATAAGAATTTTATTCATGTGATGAATTTAAAAAAAATACTTGAATTGGATTCTCTTGCTAAATAATTAATTAAAAGATTTAATTATTTAATTTTAACATAAAAAATAATTTATTCTATGTTGATTTATATCTTAATATTAGTTCATCTCTTTTTTTTGAATATTTAGTCTTAATTATAATTTTATCCATCATAAATTTAATTTTCAAAGAGTAAAAGATTGATATGACATTTCACTTTTAGATCTTTATGTCTATAAAATCAGTAGTGGTATTGAATCTTACCAACCATTTTTTTCTCTCTTTCTCATCTATATGTAAACGACCTCTGATTTGAATTCTGATGGTTCTGTTAGCTCCGTTAGGTGATTTTGGACTTAGGAGTGCGTCCGTAATGTGATTTGGAGGTCCGTGGTAGAATTAAGCTTGAATTGGTAAAATTGAAAATTTGGCGATTTCGGTCGAAAGTGGAAAATTTGATATCGGGGTCGGAATGGAAATTCTGGAAGTTGGAGCAGGTTCGTAGTGTCATTTGTGATGTGTGTGCAAAATTTGAGGTCTTTCGGACGTGGTTTGGTTGGTTTCGGCATCGGTTGCCGAATTTGGAAATTTAGAAGTTCTTACGCTTGAATCCGAGGGTAATTTGATGATTTATGTTATTTTGAGTGATTCGAAGGTTCGACTAAGTTGGTATGTTAATATATGACTTGTTGGTATTTTTGGTTGAGGTCCCGAGGGGCTCGGGATGATTTCAGATGGGTATCGGGGAGTTTGGAAGTTGGAAAATGCAGCTGGAAGCTGCTGGTGTAAGGCTACTGGTGTGGCCGCACCTGCGGATGGTGAGCCGCAGGTGCGATGATCGCAGGTATGGATGGTATGTCGCGGATGCGGAAAATGGAGGCCTGGCATTGAGCGCATGTGCGGAAGAGAGGATCGCACCTGCGAGCTCGCAGGTGCGAAGCTTGGCGACTAAGTGACTTTCGCAGATGCGAACCTGGGACCGCAGATGCGAGTCCGCAGGTGAGAGAAAGGGTACGCAAGTGCGGAATCCTTTTATATTCTTAAATATTTTCTTAGTTGTAGTTTAATAATTGGGTATTTTTAAATATTACACGAAAAGTTGATAAAAAAATATTATTTGAATAGAAAAATTGTTCAAATATAATATAAAAATATATTATCGTGGGCGTATCTTTTTTTTTTTTATCAATGTCAACTTTTTATGCAGTCCATTTAATATTATTTGTTTTGGTATTGGACATTATGGAGTGGTAACGTATTGCCAATACGGAAGATTCTGATGAAATTAATTTTATTAAACTTTTCTACATATTTTAATAAGAATTTAATAGACAAATTTTATTAATTTTAAAATATTAAATATTCAAAATTAGCATATAAGGTATTGTAGTCCAAAAAATAAGTTATTGCGGTTATGCCATTTCCGTATGAGTTCTCCCGTTTAATATTTGTGGGCTATTGTATTTATACTTTTATAATAATATAGGCTCTCATTTTTCTAAATGGATTTGGACAATATAATACATTCTCAAATTAAACTAGTAATAGGACATTATAATACGTTTTCAAATTAAATTAGTAATAAAAATTTTTAAGAAGTATATCCTAAAAGTAATAGGATTACATGACTAAATATATTTACTTGTTCAATTTTATATGAATTCGAAAAGTAATTATACTAATAGGATTCCTAAAGGTAATCATGTAGCATTCCTAACGTGTAGTATTATGTTCTAAAACTAATAGGATTATAAGGCTAATATCTAGAATTCTGGTTATATCCTTTTATTATGAGTTATTATGCTTAATATTATAAGGTTATTTTTATAAACCGACATTGTATTCATGCTTTTATAATAATATATATATGATTCTTAGCTATTCTGAAGACGTGCTCTACGGGGTCAGATGGGGAGCGAGTTGATGATCTTAGTGGGCCACCTAAATCACTTACTACTCTATGAAGATCCTTCCATTAGTGTTGTTGCACGACATCTTTGATTTATGTTGATGTCACGACCCAATTCCCACTGTAGGCCGTAATAGAGTCCAACGTCACCGTTAGGCAAGCCAACAATGAACTATCCACTTAATCATCCATTTCATTACTTTTAAAATCATGGCTTTTATTAAATAAGAAAATTAATGTATAGAAATCATAAATATATAAAATATTAGTAAGACATAAAATAAAAAGGTGACAATATTAGGCAAAACCATAAACATCTACCAGAAATTCCCAAAACTTGGTGTCACAAGTGAATGGGCATCTACTAGGAAGTACAACACTAATACAACGCCTGTCAGGAATGTACAATAGACAAGACAAAGTAATGAATATGATAGAGACTCTGTGTGCTGCAAATCGTAACCAAGAATGTAACTCACCATAATGTTACCTCAACAGTTGCCCATCTGCCCAAATAACCACCAAAATATACTTGCACAATCAGTGCAGAAATGTAGCATGAGTATGTAAATCAACGCGTACCTAGTAAGTATCTAACCTAACCCCGGAGAGAAGTAGTGACGAGGGATCGACATCGACATCGACACTTACTAGTGATCCAATAAATCATTACAATAATTTATAAATAGATATGAAACACAATGGTGATAATAACATAATCCTCTAACATAATGACAGTACGAATTTCTCAAATATCATATGTTATCTCAAACAGATAAGAAATATTAAGTGATATCTCAAACACATAAGAAATATCATATAAATGCCAAGTCTCAATCAAAAGGGAAACTCTCATGAACATTCGGACTCCTGGCGATATTACGCATGAGTTATGCCGATGTCGTACAAGCCGATCCACAATAATCGTGTACATACACTACTGAGGTCGTACAGACCGATCCATGGATGCATATCAAATATATTACTATTTCATAGCACTGCCGAGGCGTACGGCCTGATCCACATGAATAGAGAGAATCTTCGAACTACGGGTCAAACAATTACAACCCAAGGATGACACATTAAAAAAGCATAATTTTTACCTACAATCAAGTATTCCGCCAAAACTCACAAGGTAATGAAGCTCGGCCTAACATAATTCCTAGTCAAATTTCAATTATAAGTTTAAGTAATTAAACTAACAAGTTGAGTTCAAATAATACAAATATTGCATGATAAAGTCTTAAATATACCCGGATATAAATATGATTTTTGCTACGTATTGACTCCCGTCACCTCGTGCGTACATAACACCCACAACTAGTAACAAATATAGTTTCACCCTCACAAGGTTCAACAAGAGATTTACCTCACTTTGAAATCCGTTAACCAGCTCCAACGCCTCGATAACACCTCAAACCGATGTCAAACGATCCAAAATTAATCAAACAACGTGCAAACCAATCAAAATATACACCAATACTCGTAATTTAACAATTTATAGCAATTCCCAACTCTACTAGAAAGGTCAACAAAGTCAATCCCCAGGCCCACGTGCCGGGTTTTCGAAACTCTTTGAAGATAAATATTACACATAGCACCACAAACTCAAATATATATTTTATTCCCTATTCCATATCCAATTTCGTGGTAAAATCCAAAAATATAAATTCTACGTTTTTCTTCAAAATCCCACAATTTCTATAAAATTCTATATTTAAATTTATATATAATCCTTGTAGTTAACTTACAACAAGTGGGAATAACTTACCTCATGATAGATGATTAAAATCTCTCCTCAAAGAGCTCCAAAAATCTCCCAACCAACTAAAAATGTGAGAAATATGCTAAGTCCCGAAATGAAAGGATTCTGCCCATGCCTTTCCTCTTCGCGATCGCGGAGATGCCCTCGCGATCGTGAAGGCCAAACCAACTTACCCCAGAATTCCTTATTTGTGAACGCGAGCTCAGCCTCGCGATGCACAATCATCTAAGCCTACGTGAACGCGAGCCAATCTACGCGTATGAGAAGGCAAAACTTCGAGCCTTAGCAACTTCCTCTTTCGCGATAGCGACACACCTCTCGCAATAGCATAGAACAACTCTCCCACAACAGTCCATCCTTAATAACTCATTGAATCCGCAACTCCTCCCACACAAACGCGAATATCATCCTTCTCAAGGTTAGTGATCGCGACACCCTTTTCGTGATCGCGAAGAACAAAGTCTTCACCAGTCCATTTAACCCTTCACGGTCGCGACCCTTCATCCGCGATCGCGATGCATACCAAACACACTAGAAACCAGCAACTACAACACATAGAGAAATGGTTTAAAACTATCCTGAGACCCCCACGACCCTGTCCAATTATACCAACCAGTCTTAATACCTTATCCGAACTTATCCAAAGGCTCGAAACGCCACGAATAACATCAAAACCATGAATTAACGATCAAATCCTTATTTTAACTTTAAAATATTCAAACTTCATTGAACGCATCCTAATCACACTTAGACATTCCAGAATGACGCCAAATTTTACGTACAAGTCACAAATCACAATACGAACCTATTCCAAGGCTCAGAATCCCAAACGAACATCGATAACACCAAAGTCCACTTCATATCAAACTTTAAAAATTCTAAAACCTTTAAAATGCCAACTTTCCACAATAAGCTATGAAACACTCCCGGTCCACCCAAAACTCGATCCGAACATACGTCCAAGTCCAAAATCATAATACGAACCTAGTGGAACCTTCAAATCCTGATTCTGAGGCCGTTTACTCAAAATTTAAACCTTGGTCAACTCTTCCAACTTAAAAGCTTCCACATTAAGAGTTATGCTTCCAAATCAACTCCGAACTCCTTGAAAACTGAAACTAACCACACAGGCAAGTTATAATATATAAAGCAAAGCTACTCAAGGCCTCAAACCTCCTAACGATGCGCTAGAGCTCAAAACAATCGGTCAGATCATTACATTCTCCCCTACTTAAACATACGTTCGTCCTCGAACGTGCCAAGAATCATTCCAGAGTTTCCCAAAATCACTGTTTAACACCTCGTGCATATTCCCGTGTCACCACAATCTATATGGGCACATCAGATCAACCCAGACTGAAGATCCTCCCTGTTATCTTATCCCGCAAGCCTTAGGGCCAATTTCCAACATCCAAAATTCTCTACAAGGTCTGATTCCAACATTCATACACCGTATCAATCTCTGCAAGACGCACTAAAACATGATCATACACCCATATTGTAATCACACAATACACCGCATAATTCGTATGCCCATAATAACATCCTTTAACCACCATAGCTACAAATTCACCAACCCACTGCCCGTAATATACCTCATAACACATATAAGCCATATTCCAACCCTCGCAATATTGCGACGATGAAAGAGATGTGTCGAAACTCATAACCACCCGCCAAGTCCATAACTCATGGAGTCTCTCCGCTCGACAAGAACCATTGCCTCATTCATTAGTGATATTTTCCATCCAATACACATTATATAAATACAACTGCACTGATTCTAGGTCCAACAACCTCGTCTCACCCAGTACAAGCTGTTGGGAAATAAGCCACCTCAAATACCATCTAAAATCTCATACAACACCATCAGTGCACTAAAAAGCCACAAGTCGAATATGACCAAAAACAAAAAGCGAACCCGAGTACAGAACTATCTAGCTCGCGTGCAACCCCATTCGTACATGATACCGTTGCGGCGCGCAACCTGATCCAAGCATCATACCCATGGCGGAGTGCCACCCGATCCACACACAACAATTAATAAGAAAATACCCATCAAGCCAAATTGCCCATACCCACTAAACACACGTGTATCCACCACAAGCACACCAAGCGCATGCACATAACCCTAGGGAGACGGATATCATCATGCGCTACAAAAGCCAAGAACGACTAAGGTGCATTATACAAACAACATCTTGAGAGCCATCTTGCTTATATAGTACCACAAGCTACACAGGATCACAACACACGTGTGAATAATCAAGTCGTCTCACAACCCACATGGCATAAAAGAGTAGCATATGAAATAGACGAGGGCGAGAATAACATTCACCATGCCTGAAGACTCATCCATAGACAATGTTGTGCTGAATAAATATATCCGACCTGGTGTAGAATATACATTCACATTAGACCGACAATTGACCCTCTAAACCAAATCCGAACATCTCAAAATAGGTAAGCATCATTTCAAGATCCACAATGACCCTATTCCTGACACATACAAACAACCGCCAAATTCTGAACAAGCTTCCACAATTTTCAACCACAGGAGTAGTGCTTTTCTCATACATAAACTCTCCAATCTACGACCGTATCAGAAACTCCGTACCTGATTTCAAGTTTTGCCCCTTTAAATGACTGACCCACCACACTTATACGATCATCCCGTAAGAGATACTTCCGCACCAGGTAGCAAAATTTGTACATCCATGACCACTAACCGTACTATTTATGCAATGCCAAACAAGAATCCATAAATTAACACACAATGCCTCTTCTACACGACACCCTTCTCAAGCGATACTAAAATAGCGCCAGCATACTCTAGACTTATGAAATTTCTCCCCCACTCTTCCGAGCTCATGACATTCCTATCAAAAGTGGACCACAAACCTTGATCCTCAAATTCCAATTCCATACCACTCACTGCACCTATCATGCTATTATGAGAGAGTACAAAAATTTCATCAAAACTCCTAAACCACCAGTAGAATAAACACATCATAAGCTAAAAACCTTTCACTTAACTCATTTAGAAGAAGAATCGCAACACACAACCAACTCCCCAAAACTGCAAAAGACACAGAACTCAAGTCGTGGCCAAGACCGTCATAACCCTTCGAGACCTATTTGCACATAACCAAACCGTAAGGATTGAATCCCATCAAACAACCAAATTACAGAGGTTGTCAAGCTCGCAAGTATAGCCACGAAACATCTATATATCATTATCATCCTTAAGGAAACCGATCCTTTCCTTTACCTGCCACTCCAAACCACTACCAAACTGACTCAACTACTCAGTTTTCTTTTGATTTACCCTCAGAATCAGTACCACTTTTTTCCGTCACATAATGGACCTCAATCAACACTCATCCTGAGTGACCCCGAACCATAAGACCAAATAATCTAAATACCCATAAGCCATTTTATATCCTCCTCATGCACTCAGTAGTACCTCCAACTTATACACCTGTTTTGAAAGATATTTAGTGGATTTGAAGTTGTTTCTTCGATCTTTCTTACATTGTACTGCAGATCCGGTGATAACATAGAAATACTCCAAGTACCCTTCAAATTATATCGCAAAACCCAAATCCTCAGCCACATAACGAACCCAAAAATCCTTAAGTACCACGCCTTAAATTCTCAAAATCCACTAGAACTATTACTGAGAGTCGCCCACTATAATCCAGTCCTGATTATATAACAAAACAACTAGTGCTCCGTTAGCACACGAATACTTTAAAGAGAAACCGAATGAATTCCTTCATGTGCACATCACATTCTCAAAGAAATATTAAATATGAGTCATTCCACCACCTTCACATAAACCGAAAAGGCAAAAACATAGCACACATCCATCAAATTCCCTGCTCGAATTACCCATGATGTTTTCTTCCCTTAGTCATAACTAATCCACCAACATACCGATAACAAAAAATTGCAAAGACACATAATCACGTGACCCAATCATAGATGGTAGGCTCCCCCACTTATCTTTAATCCACAATCACATAAATCCAGAACCCATAATGACTCATCATTCTTAGTTACCATGATCTCACGTTGTTACTCAGCTAAATTTCACAAGCTTTTGTTGCACTGATCATGACACACCCCGAATTACTGGCCCCAAATGTACACTCAACCTCCTAGGAGTCACAACATCTTCTTGACGAGATCCAAGCCCACATCGCATTACATGCATCCCTCTGGATAGAAAGTAGAACTATTCATAGGAAGTTCATCAGAAATCACGCAACCGCTAACCTGCTCATAGGAGATAGCCCACCTGTGTAATTCCATATCGCCATCTTCTAACAACATTGCCCCTAGTTACAACCACCATGAAATCAGGCAATCCTCACGAGCCCACACTTGTCCATCATTTGTAAGAGTCCGTTCATTTCCATTAACACCAACTGAAGATCTAATAATGCGTTCCAAAACTCAAAGTCATGTTGCATCCCAAAATGATAATCAAGCTTTCAAATCTCTCTACATTCCAAGCAAACTCTTCTCGCCACATTCAAACTTCATAAGTACATAAATCCCTGCCCCAAATGGAATACACAAACTTAGTCATTTGTCAACTATGACCCCAATCATTCTAAACCTCCTCAAACCACGTGGCTATCCTACCATATAAATTAAAAATGATACGCTTCCATTCCTATTCCGATTAAACCATTTTCCTAAGCAAACTACATGATCATTGTTGCTCGTACTTGACCTTCTAATAATTAAACTACCACAAAACATAACCCTCCATGTCCTTTCCGATCGTACGCCATCAATCATACTGCCCCAAATTATCATGACCCCAATTTTCCTCCTTAGAATGTCGTGATGACACCTAGTCTCTAAGACTAGGTAAGCCTAACATATATATATATATAGAATTTAACTAGAATAATGACAAAACTTTCAAATTATCCAGCAACTATCATAAAAAGGACTTCGCACCTCAACAGTACAATACTCCCAAAATTCGGTGATACCAAGTCACAAGCTCAACAAGAGTATACTGAACATCCCTATACAACAACATCTATAAAAAAAGGGAAAATGAAATAGAACTAGATAGAGGGTGACTCCAAGGCCTGCGGACTCCGGCATGTATATGTAAGGTCCCGTAAAATCTCGCCAAGGGATTCAAGTTTTGTGCTCGCCGCGGTACAGACTTTTTGGGTTGAAGAATGCACTAAGTAGTTGATAGAAATTTTTGGCAGAAGAAGGCAATTATGTGGTCCGTCTCGTAACCGCAAAACTGTTTTGTAGGCCACATAAGCATCATAGAGTTGAGCAGGGAGTTTGTTAATATTTGAAGGTCGTTTTGCAGTCCATTATGCGATCGCATAGTAGTTTTGTGGTCCGTATTTTCCATCGCAGATTTGGCATGAAGAATTTTGTTGGATCATTATGCGGTCCCTTATGTGACCGCATAAGTGGTCTGCGGACCGCAGAGCTGTCTAGACCATTCCAATTTTTGGGCATCAGTTTCACGGTCCATTTTGCGGACCGCACATTCGTTATGCGGTCCATTCTGCGAACGCAGACCTGAGTTTTGAGGGTTCATTTTCCTATTTTATAGCCCGACCTTATAAAATAACTTTGGGGTTATTTTGGCCGAGTTAAACACATATTTTAGAGAGAGGGAAGTGCTTTAGAGAGAGAGGAAGGAGCCCCAAGTGCATTGATCATCAATCCCTGCCCCAATCTTGAAGATTCAAGGGAATCAATCACTAGACCATCATCTACCCGGGTAAGACCTTGTCCTAAAACCGTCATGCAATTGTTATGGGTTTAATTAAGTTATAAGGGTTGGAAATGGGACATGCATGCGATAATAGGTTATAGTATGTGGGGTTAACGAACTAGTTTGGGTAGTTTCTTGTTGAAATTGGTTGAGGGAGGAAAAGATTACCATTGTAGAGCTTTGTAGTCCATTTTGCATACTAGGTGTTTGACAAAATTCCTAAGAGAGTTACACCATGTGAATCCTTCTAATTATTATCCGATTTTTGCTATCTTTTTATAGATTGTTATTACTAGAAGTGTTGAGACGTTGTAGTAACTTAAGGAAAGCTCAAACAAGGTATGTTGGCTAAACTTCTCTTATAAAATTGAACCCCATAATGGTCTTGTAAGTCTCGTATTGCTCATTATAAATTAATTATTCCGAATAAGCCTTGTGTCAAAAGTTATATGCGTTCAATTTGTATTCCAAACGTTCTTGTATGTTGAGTTACTATTTGAGAAGGTGATTAAGTATGGGTTGTGTGTTAATATGGTATGATTTGAAAATGTATTTTTAATGAAAATTAGCATGTCGAATTGTGTAAGAAATCATATATGCCTAAGACCCTTAATTTGGTTAGTTGTTCAAATGTGTATTTAAAGTCTTGAGTAGAAATGCCTTGTTATTGACAATCCATAAGGATGCTTAAAAGTGAAAGAAGTGGGTTGGAGATATAAAGTGTGGCCAAAGTGCCAAGAATGGAAGTTATACTTGTGGTCAATGGTGTAGCGGAAATGAAATGATATGAGAAAGATTTTGAAATAGGCCCTGATTCAATTGTTCCAAACTGACTTCTAAAATATAATTGCCTAACAGCTTATGTACCCAAGTTATGCCCAAATGTGATTGTTTTAACTAATGTTATGCTTTGTAAGTATGTCTAATGTGTTTTGAGCTCTTATATCTTCATGAATTGAAATTGTGCATTGCCCTTTTGGGGGGTGGGGGGTGGGGGGGAATATTTCAAGATTAAATGATGTGTTACTCATTTATGATTTTAATTTGTACTTCGATTGTCAACCATCTTACTCCATTTCTTGGAAAAAAATCCATTGTGTTTAAAGTGTTCATTACTAATGAACTTAAAGTTGTGATTTCTGGAATATTCTATATGTTGATGTTTATGTTGATGATCCTCGAAAGTAAGGAAATGAAAGTGTGGAATATAAGATACGACCACCGTGCCTTGGGATGAGGAATCATAAGTATGGCCAAGAGAGCTAATGAAATTATAATGATGTTGTGAATGGTTGAAGTTACTAACGAGGTTATATATACTGTGAAAGGTAATGAGGTGAATATAAATTATATTTGTGCTTTTTTTCCCTTGTATGCAAACCAAAAATATTTTTGGGAGTATCATTAGCAAACCGAGAAAGGGTGGGTTATAAGGCCCATACCCGAAACTGCACGTGCCAGTGTAGGAGTGGATTGTGATTATTCCCCTTGTTTGGGATGAGACTGAAATATTGATGTGATTATGGTTATTACCCTTAATTGGGATGAGGTTGATATTAGCTGTGAATTGGAAAGTCAACCCACACGGCATATGTGGGAAGGAGGCCTAGCCGATCGGGTGGAGATCGGACGCCATGTTATGCACATGGTGGTACTACTCTTGGTAACACCTTTCTTTTGTACACATGTCAAACTACATGCCTAGACGATCGGGTGTGATCGGACTCCGTGCTAAAAATACGGTAGTATATCGGTGCTAATGATCTCCCAACCAAAAATATATAATATTTTTCATATGTTGAAAATTGTTATGTTTTAACTCGGCATTTGGATATCATTGATTGTTACTTGTTGCTCCATGGTGTTCCCCCCTTCTGTTATTGGCATTCTATTTCAAAAGAGAACATTTAGCTTTACATAATAGTACTATTCCACATGTACTAACGTCCCTTTTGTCGGGGGCGTTGCATCTTCAATAGATGCAAGTGGTTCATCAGCGGGCAGATTTGGTCCTCATTAACAGTCACTCTCTATTCAACATGTTGTGGTGAGCCCTACTATATTCCGGGATTTATGTCATTTGATGTTATATTTTGTGCTTTGAGGTATAGCTGGGGCCTTATCGCCGGCACTTCCATTCTTCACTTCTGTTGTACTTAGAGGCTCCGTAGACAGGTTGTGCGTGGTGTTTGATGTTGGGAATTAAACTCATAAGTGTTGGTATTTGGTCAAACATGTTTTTCATCATATCTATAAACTTGTAATATTTTAGAAATTATAAATGAATATCCTTTAGTAATAGAAATGATTGTGGAACCCTTGACTCTTCTCATGTCTATCACTTGTACTTATTCTTATGTTGTTAATGGGCTAGGTTGGGTAGAAGGAATCTAACAGGCTTACTTAACCAGGGTATCTCGGTTGAGCGCCAGTCGCGCTCCTCGAGGTCGAGGGGTTATAGTATACCTTGAAGTCTCCAAATCCGAGCTCGACTCACGGGTGCCTAGGCTGGTTAGAGGTACCTGGATCTACACAAAAAGATGTGCGGTACCCAGTAAGTGTCAAGCCTAATCTTGTTAGAGTAGCGACGAGACCAGGTCAAGACTCTACTGGAATAAACAAGAAAACTGAAAAGGTATATGACAATATGATAATGGAAAACAATGGAAATGATACAATAAAGAAATATCACAAGAATAGCTACACCGAACTAAGGCAATTAAGACATCACGGAAGAAAACACATAATAAGAATGCCAAGGAAAGAATGCAACTAAACACAAGTGAGGTAAATGAAATGTACCAACAAGAATCACTACTGAAGTACCGCCTCGTAGTTTCATTTCACAAATCAAATCATAATCTTTTCTTGCATTTAGCCTGTTCACACTCGTCACCTTGCGTACACGGCATTCACATATCATAATTAGAAAAAACAACACAAATCCTAAGGGGTAATTTCCCCCATAGAGAGTTAGGCAAGACACTTACCTCAAAATATGCTTACTAAATCCATTAGTAAGACTTTTCCGCGGTTATCCAACTCCGAACGGCTAGAATCTAGGTAAAACAACTTCATACCATAAATACAAACTATAGGAAGCTATTCCGAATAATAAAGTTACAATATTTAAAGAGAAACAAAAAGTCAACTCAAAAAGTGAACCCCGAGATCACGTCTCGTCACTCGACTAAACTTACAAAATTCAAACACCCATTCGATAACGAGACCAACCAGACAAGAATTACTCAAATCCGACATCGAATCGCCTTTCAAATCTCCAAAATTTAGTCTAAGAAGTTTCACAATTATTTCCGAATTTTCCAACTCAAATCACTAATTAGATGACAAAAATAAAGATGGATTCATGTATAATAGCCAAATTCGAGTTAGAATCATTTACCATGATTATTTCCTTGAAAACCCCTCGCAACATCGCCACAAACCGAGCTCTTTAGGTCCAAAAGATGAAAATGAGATGAAACCCTCGTTTTGAGATTTTTTTTAACACTGTTGCTCAGCGATTTTTGCTTATGCGGCCAAACTGTCGCACCTGCAACCCCGCACCTGTGGAAATATTCATCGCAGGTGCAGTTCCAAATAAGGCCCAGCTCCTTTGCTTCTTCGTACTGCTGCTCACTTCTGCGAGCCCAATTCTGCAGAATTTCGACCGCACCTGCGGTTCTCCTCCAGTCCTCTACAGTTCCGCTTCTGCGGAAGATATGGTTTCTCCTGTGGATGCACACATGCGCCCAAACTCCGCACCTACGACCCAGGCCTGGGTTGGCCCCTTTCCGCTTCTGCGCTTCTTCACTCGCACCAGTGAGTCCGCACCTGCGGCCACTCCCACCGCATGTGCGATGACACCAGAATAGCTGAAAGTTCAGCAAAATAGTTAAGTCCAAATTTGACCGATTTCATTCCGTTTCACACCCGCCCTGGGACCCCATACAAATATACCAACGAGTTCCAAAACATATAACGGACCTACTGGAGGCCAAAAAATCACATCAAACAACATCGATTCTACGAATCGCGACTCAAATGAAGCCTATTGAAACTATGAACATCCGACTTCTAAAACTAATGTCGATTCATACCAAAATAACTCACATTGACCTCAAATTTTGCAACAAGTCATAAATTAGATAACGGACCTATTCCAACTTCCAACATTGAAATCCAACCCCAATATTAATAAAGTCAACTCCCGGTCAAACTTCTCAATCTTCTAACTTTTGCCAATTCAAGCTGAAACGACCTACGAACCTCCAAATCAACATCCGGACACGCTCCTAAGTCCAAAATCACCATACAACGCTATTGGAACCATCAAAACTCCACTCCGGAGTGCCTTCAACTTAGGGACTATGTGTCCCATTTTACCTGAAATTCACCCGAAACCAAAACCAACTCCCTAAGCAAGTCATACAACTATAATACAACATAGATGAGGCAATAAATAGGGTATCGAGGCTAAATACTCTAAACGACTGGACGGGTCATTACATCCTCCCTCTTTTAAAACAAATGTTTGTCCTCGAACGAGTATAGAGACATACCTGAAGAAATGAAAAGATAAGGATAACAGCTACCCATTTTATTATAAAAAATGCTCTTCTATCTCAACTTTCGAACATGCCTGTCCAATATGGCCATCAGCTCCTAAACATAAGACAAATCCTTGTCCAATTGGACTGAGATGAAATCCAACACATGGGACGGATCATCGTGACACTCCGGAGCGTAGAAATATGGAATAACGGATGAACTGCAGCGAGACTAGGTGGCAATGCAAGCTTGTAGGCCACCTCACCAATCCTCTAAAGAATCTCAAAAGGTCTGATATACCTAGGGCTCAACTTGCCCTTCTTCGCGAACCTCATAACACCCTTCATGGGCGAAACCAAGAGCAAGACCTGCTCTTCAACCATGAATACAACATCACGAACCTTCCGATCTGCATAACTCTTCTATCTAGATTGGGTTGTACGAAGCCGATCCTAAATTAACTTAACATTTTCCAAAGCATCTTGAAGCAAGTCAGTACCCAATAGACTTGCCTCACCCACTCAAACCAACCCACTGGAGACCGACATCGCCTCACATACAAGGCTTCATATGGAGCCATCTGAATACTCAATTGGTAGCTATTGTTGTAGGCAAACTCCACAAGCGGAAAGAACTGGTCCCAAGAACCCCCAAACTCCATAACATAGGCACAAAGCATATCCTCCAATATCTGAATAGTGCACTCGGATTGTCCGTCCGTCTGAGGAAGGAATGATGTACTCAACTTAACCCGTGTGCCCAACTTACGATATATGGCTTTCCAGAAGCGGGATGTAAACTGCGTACCCCAGTCAGAGATGATGGATACCGGCACGCCATGAAGTCGAAAAATCTCGCGAATATAGACTTGAGCCAGCTGCTCTAAAGAATAAGTAGTCACCACCGGGATGAAATTAACCGACTATTGTGTTGAACTTCTTCTGAGTCCGTGGAAGACCAACAACGAAATCTATGGTAACTCGCTCCCATTTCCACATGGGAATCTCAAGCCTCTGAAGCAACCCACTTGACCATTGTATTTCACCTGCTGACAATTTAGACACCGATCTACATACTCCACTATGTCTTTCTTCATCCTCCTCCACCAATAGTGTTGCCTCAAGTCCTGATACATCTTAGCGGCACCCGGATGTATGTAGTACCGCAAACTATGGGACTCCCAAGGAATCAACTCACACAAACCATCCACACTGGGCAGACATAGCCGACCCTGCATTCGTAACACACCTTTATCCCCAATAGTAAACTCCTTGGCATCGCCGTGCTGAACTGTGTCTTTGATGACAAGCAAATGGGGGTCGTTATATTGATGCTCTCTGATGCAATCATATAGAGAAGATCGAGAAACCACATAATCCAGAACGCGACTCGGCTCCGAAACATCCAATCTAACAAACTGGTTGGCCAAGTCCTGAACATCCAATGCTAATGGCCTCTCTGCTGCTTGTAGATATGCTAAACTGCCCAAGCTCTCTGCCTTTCGACTCAAGGCATCAACCACCACATTGGCCTTCCCGGGATGATATAGAATTGTGATATCATAGTACTTAAGCAACTCTAACCATCTCTGTTGCCGTAAGTTAAGATCCTTCTGTTTGAATAGATGATGCAGACTCCGGTAGTCGGTATAGACCTCACAAGCGACACAATACAAATAGTACTGTCAAATCTTCAAGCATGAACAATAGCTAATAATTCTAGGTCATGGACATGATAATTCTTCTCATGCACCTTCAGCTGCCTCGACGCATAGGCAATCACTCTATCGTCTTGCATCAACATCGCGCCGAGTCCAACACGTGATGCATCACAGTATATAGTGTAGGACCCCGAACCCGTAGGCAACACCAACACCAACACTGGGGTTGTAGTCAAGACAGTCTTGAGCTTTTGAAATCTCTCCTCACACTCCTCGATCCATCTGAATGGAGCACCCTTCTAGGTCAATCTGGTCATACGTGCAACAATACATGAGAAACCCTCTACGAAACGACGCTAATACCCTGCCAAACTAAGAAAACTCTGGATCTCAGTAGCTGACAATGGTCTGGGCCAACTCTGCACTGCTTCAATCTTCTTCAGATCTTCCTTGATCCCCGCACTCGACACCACATGAACAAAAACTCAACCAAATTGAGCTAGAATTCACACTTTGAAAACTTTGCATACAACTATTTTTCTCTCAAGGTCTGGAGCACAACCCTCAAATGTTGCTCATGGTCCTCCCAGCTTTGGGAGTATACCAAGATGTCGTCAATAAACGCAATGACGAATGAATCAAGGTAGGGATGGAATACACTATTCATCAAGTGCATGAATGTTGCTGGGGTGTTGGTCGTAGTGACCATACCGAGTCCTAAAAGCAATCTTTGGAATATTCGGATCCTGAATCTTTAGCTAGTGATAACCTAACCACAAATCAATCTTGGAGAATACCCTGGCACCTTGTAGCTGATCAAATAAGTCATCAATGCGTGCAATGGATACTTGTTCTTCATTGTAACCTTGTTCAACTGTCGATAATTAATACACATGCGTATAGAACCATCCTTCTTTTTTACAAACAAGACCAGAGCACTCCAAGGTGACACACTAGGTCGAATGAACCCCTTATTAAGCAACTCTTGCAACAACTCCTTTAACTTCTTCAACTCCGTTGGGGCCATATGATATGGTAGAATAGAAATGGGTTGAGTGCCCGGTAATAAGCCAATACCAAAATCGATATCCCTATCGGACGGCATGCTCGAAAGATCCACCGAAAATACATATAGATAGTCTCTCATTACCGAAACTGACTCAACGGTAGGAGTGTCAACACTCACATCTCTCACAAAGGCTATATATGCATCACACCCCTTCCCAACCATCCGTTGTGCCTTAAGGAAAGACACGACCCTACTAGGAACTTAATCCAAATTACCCATCCACTTCAATCGCAACAAATCTGGCATAGCCGACGTCACCATCTTGATGTGACAATCAAGAATAACATGATAAGACGACAACCAGTCCATGCCCAAAATAACATCAAAGTCTGCCATACTGAGCAACAATAGATCAACTCTGGTCTCAAAACCACCAAGAACAACTATACACGACCGATGCACACAATCAACAACAATGGAATCTCCCACAGGTGTGGACACATAGACAGGAGAACTCAAAGAATCACGGGATATACCCAAATACATAGCAAAGTAAGATGATACATATGAATAAGTGGATCCTGGATCAAATAAGACTGATGCATCTCTATGACAAACTGGAAAAATACTTGTGATACTGAGTCTGAAGTAATTGCCTCTGTCCTATCCGAAAAAGCATAACATCTAGCATGGCCTCCCCCTATAAAGCGACCCCTACCCGCCTGACCTCCACCTATAGCTGGGTGAGCAGGGGGCGTGGCAACTGGTGCAGTAACCACGACCTGAGAAGTCTCGGGACCCTGTGGAATACGTGGAGCCTGAGTAGTCTATGGAGGTGCACCCCTCCTGAGTCTGGGGCAGTCTCTCACCATATGACGAGTATCACCACACTTAACACAAGCTCAGAGGACGGAGCTGTTGAAACTAGTTTGGGTCTAGTCGAATGGACTGACCATTGAAAGCACCCCTTGCGGGAGATGCACTAGACAGTGGCAGCACATAATGGGCAACCTGAGACCTGGGAGTAGCCGGAATACCACTAGAAGCTGGAAGTGCTGAATGAACTGGACGACTCGCATAGCCTCTACTATAACGGGCTGCAACTGGGGCACGAGCACCAATATATGTGCCAGAATATCGAGGCCTCTTGGCCTCCCTGTCCACTCTCTCCCGACCCTGCATACCCTCCAACCTCCGTGCGATCTCTACCACCTACTGATATAGAGTATCTGTCTCCAGCTCTCAAGCCATGCTGAATCTGATACAGTAGTTAAGCCCCTCGATAAATCGACAGACTCACTCTCTGACTGTGGAAACCAAGGCGAGTGCATGTTTGAACAACTCACTGAACCTGACAGCATACTCTGACACAGTCATAGCACCCTAACGCAACTGCTCAAACTCCGTGCGTCATGCATCCCGAAGGCTCTAGGGAACAAACTCTCTCAATAACATCTCTGAAAACTGAGCCCAGGTAGGTGAAGCTTCCTCAGCCGGGCTACATTCCTCATAATCCCGCCACTACTGGTGAAAGCAACCCCGCTCATCTCCACTATACCCATAGTACGAAGAATATGATGGCACTTCTCCAGAAAGCCTTGTGCCTCCTCTATAGCTAGGCCGCTGAAAGTAGGAGGGTGGTACTTGGTGTATCTCTCGAGTCTGGGCTGCTCCTCCTCAGACGTTGCTGCCCTAACCTGGGGCTAAACTGGGACAACCGGTTGCACTGGTATAACCTCTGGGACCTGGTCAACATGGACCTGCTGCTCTAGGGTACGAGCCGCGGGGAGTATGTGCTCCTCCCCCATCCTGAGATGTGGCTGGTGCAAGTGGGATCAACCTTGCCTAAGCTAGAGTACTAAACATGCTCAAGAATTGGGCGAGAGTCTCTTGGAGTGCGGGGATAGTAACAAGCGCCTCATGTGCCTGCCCCTAATAGGTGCTACTGGCGGCTCCTCTGTCGTAGCTCGGGCAGGTGCTCTGGCTGCACCACGTGCCCATCCTTAGCCTCTGCCCCGCCCCGCCATCTCGCCGTTCTAGCAGGGGGCACGGGTGTCTGATCATGATCCAACAGTGCCTGTCCTCACCATATGTAAGAGAATAGAATGACAAAGATTCAGAATTTCGATGTCAACAAACTCGCAATATAAGGAATCAAAGAAGTGAAGTTTTCCTAACAGTTCCATAGTCTTTCGAAGATAAGTACAGACGTCTCTATACCGATCCGTGAGCCTCTACTAAACCTGCTTGTGACTCATAACACCTATGAAACTAGAGCTCTAATACCAACTTGTCACGACCCTAATTTCCCTTCGTAGGATGTCGCGATGACACCTAGTCTCTAAGACTAGGTAAGCCTAACATACATACAAAATTTAACTAAGATAATGATAAAACTTTCAAATTAGCCAACAACTATCATAAAAAAGACTCTGCAACTCAACATTACAATACTCCCAAATTCCGATGATACCAAGTCACAAGCTCTAGAAGAGTATATTGAATATACCTATACAACAGTATCTATAAAAAAGGGAAAATGAAATAGAACTAGATAGAGGGTGACTCTGACGCTTGTGGACACATCCATTATACCTTGAAGTCTCCAAATCTGAGCTCGACTCACGGGTGCCTAGGCTGGTAAGAGGTACCTGGCTCTGCATAAAAAGATATACAGAAGTGTAGCACGAGTATACCACAATGACACCCAGTAAGTAGTTCCCATACTAGCGACAAGCGTATCAAGCCCACTTTATCTCACTGCATGCATTTTAACCCACAATCCTTATACCATTACATGCGTATCAATATAGACTAACTTCAACACTAATTTTGACAATGGGATATTCCAAGAAATAACAACTTCAAGTAAGGAACTCATCGGTCAAAATAGTGAATAAGGAATAGAGAGAACAATAACTTCAACTAAACATGTAAAACAGTTAGCAAGTAAGAGATAAGACAAGTATTAACGAGGTCAAGTAAAGCATGTGAAGATAGACTAATGGCGATGAATATAACATATTATGGCAACTTAGTTAAAGGCATGAAAGGAATATACATAGCCAAAACCGGTCAATACCACATTTACCCCGTGCACACACTCGTCACCTTGCGTACACGTCCTTCACATATCACAATTAACATAAACAACACCAATACTAAGGGGTAATTTCCCCCACACAGAGTTAGACAAAGCACTTACCTCAAAACACACTAACGCAATCCACTAGTAAGCCTTTCTCGCGATTATCCTCCGAACGGCTCGAATCTAACCAAAACATCTTCATACCATAAATACAAACTATAGGAAGCTATTCTGAACAATAAAGTCGCAATATTTAAAGAGAAACAAAAAGTCAACTCAAAAAATCAACCTCGGGCCCACGTCTTAGAACCCGACCAAACTTACAACAACCGAACACACATTCGATAACGAGCCCAACTATAAGGAAATTACTCAAATCTGACTTCAAATCTCCTTTCAAATCCCCAAAATTTAGTCTAAGAAGTTCCACAATTTTTCCCAAATTTTCCAACTCAAATCACTAATTAGATGACAAAAATAAAGATGGATTCATGTATAATAGATTTAGAATTACTTACCCCGATGATTTCCTTGAAAACCTCTCGAAAAATTGCTACAAACCGAGCTCTCTAGGTCCAAAAGATAAAAATGAGATGAAACCCTTATTTTGAGATTTTTTAACACCGTTGCCCAACGATTTTCACTTTTGCGGCCAAACTGTTGCCCCTGCAGAAAAAGCCATCGCATGTGCGGTTCCAAGTTCCAACTAAGGCCCAACTCCTTCACTTCTAAGGATCGATGCTCGCTTCTGCGAGCCCACTTCTGAGAAATTTTGACTGCACCTGCGGTCCTCCTCCAGTCCTCCACAGTTCCGCTTTTGCAGAAGATATGGTCGCGCTTGCGGATATGCACCTGCGACCCAGGCCTGGGCTGGCCCCTTTCCGCTTCTACACTTCGTCACTCGAACCAGCGAGTCTGCACCTGCAGCCACTCCCACCGCAGGTGCGATGGCACCAGAACAACTGAAACTTCAACAAAATAATTAAGTCCAAATTTGTCCGATTTCAATCCGATTAACACCCGGGCCCCCGGGACCCCGTCCGAATATACCAACCAGTTACAAAACACATAATGGACCTACTCGAGGTCAGAAAATCACATCAAACAACATCGATTTTATGAATTGCAACTCAAATCAAGCCTATTGAAACTATGAACATTCGACTTCCAAAACTAATGTTGATTCATGCCAAAACAACTTTGATTGACCTCAAATTTTGCACACAAGTCATAAATGACATAGCGGACCTATTCTAACTTTCGGAATCGTAATCCGGCCCCAATATCAATAAAGTCAACTCCCGGTCATACTTTTCAACCTTTCAAACCTTCAACCTTCTAACTTTCGCCAATTCAATCCGAAATAGCCAACGGACCTTCAAATCAACATCCAGACACGCTCCTAAGTCCAAAATCACCATACGGAGCTATTGGAACCGTCAAAACTCCATTCCGGAGTCGTCTACATAAAAGTCAAACTACAGTCAACTCTTTTAACTTAAGCCTCAAACTTAGGGACTATGTGTCCCATTTCACTTGGAAACTCACCCGAAACCAAAACCAACTCCCCCGCCAAGTCATATAACCATAATAAAATATAGATGAGGCAATAAATAGGGGACCGGGACTAAAATACTCAAAACGACAGGCCGGGTCGTTAGACAAATCATGATCCATCTCCGCAGCATCTGAATAATTAGATTGCCATCAACTCTAAGCCTCCTTAAGATCATTTCCCTAGAGCCATCAACACTGGAAACACCAATTCGATTCTGAAGCCGCAATACACTGCCATTTCTGGCAACCGCTTCTTAGGTACCATTTCACAACATCGTGCCCCAAAGGCAAACAAATAAAGACCATTATACTAATGAGCCTTAATGCGTTCAAACAAGAATGACGATGCCACAACATAGGCAAGAATTCCGCCAAGTTCGAAGATATCAAATATCGCTACTCCGTCAACCAAGGCCTGAACACTCATTGCCTAATTACCTCTTCGACGTTAGAATTAAATACCGAATCTTGCAATCACAAACCGAATAATCCTTTTCCTGAAGCACTCACTGCTGCAACACATGAGTAGACACCCTTCCATCCCACTAATATTGCGCGATAACAATGCACGAACATCACAATACACATTGTATAGTCTCGAAACCAAGGGCAACACTAACACTGGGTTGAAACAATAAAACACCCCTCTACAAAACGACGATAATAGTTCGCCCGCATCTGTAGCATCTTCACAACTTCTTCGGTGCCCAACTGATATCGAATGCTCGATATCGCGTACAAATGTGTAGGAAGGAATTGAAGACATAAGCTTCAACGAGATCAAATCGCGCGATAAGGAATCAAGAAAAGAAAGTTCTCCTAACAGTCTTTTAGCCTCTCGAAGATAAGTACAATCGTCTCCGTACCGTCTAGTAGACTTGCTCATGACTCGTGAGACCTAAGTGAACCTAGAGATATGATACCAAGCTGTCACGACCCAATTTCCACTGTAGGTCGTGATAGCGCCTAATGTCGTTGTTAGGCAAGCCAACAATGAACTATCCATTGAATTATGATTTCATTACTTTTAAAATCATGGCTTTTATTAAATAAGGAAATTAATGCATAGAAAATCATAGATATATAAAATATTAGTAAGACTTAAAATAAAAAAGTGACAATATTAGGCAAAACTATAAACATCTACTAGAAATTCCCAAAACTCGGTGTTATAAGTACATGAGCATCTACTAGGAAGTACAACACTAATACAATGTCTGTCAGGAATGTACAATTGACAAGAGAAAGTAAATGAATACGATATAGACTCTGTGTGTTACGGATCGTAACAAGGAATGCAACTCACCACAAAATCCTATCAACAGTTGGGTCCTTGTGCCCAAATGACACTAAAATATACTTGCACAATTAGTGCAGAAGTGTACCATAAGTACGTAAATCAATGCGTACCATTAAATATCTAGCCTAACCCCGAATAAGTAGTGACGATGGGTCGACATCGACACGTACTAGTGGTCCAATAAATCATTACAATAATTTATAACTAGATATGAAACACAACAATGATATTGAGATAATAATTGTAACTAACATAATCCTCTAGCGTAATGACAGTACGAATTTCTCAAATATCATATGCTATCTCAAACAGATAAGAAATATCATCTAAATGCCAAGTCTTAATCAAAATGCACATGAATATTCGGACTCCTAGCGATATTACACAAGAGTTATGCCGAGTTCGTACGACCCGATCCATAATAATCGTGTACATACACTACCGAGATCGTATGGCCCGATCCATAGATGCATATCAAATATATTGCTATTTCATAGCACTGCCGAGGCGTATGGCCCAATCCATAGGAATAGAGAGACTCTTCGAACTACGGGTCAAACAATTACAACCCAAGAATGACACATAAAGAAAGCATAATTTTTACCAACAATCAATTATTCCGCCAAAACTCACAAGGTAACGAAGCTCGGCCTAATATAATTACTAATCAAATTTTAATTATAAGTTTAAGTATTTAAACTAACAAGTTGAGTTCAAATAATACAAATATTGCATGGTAAAGTCTTAAATCTATCCGGACATAAACATGATTTTTAGCTACGTACGGACTCTCGTCACCTTGTGTGTACGTAGCACCCACAACTAGTAGCAAATAATAATTTAACACATAGGGGGTAGTTTCCCCCTCATAAGGTTAGACAAGAGACTTACCTCGCTCTAAAATCTGATAACCGGCTTTAACACCTCTCTAATACCTCAACCCGATGCGAAACGATCTGAAACTAATAAAACAACATGCAAATCAAACAAAATATACTCCAACACTCGTAATTTAACAATTTATAACAATTCTCAACTCCGCTAGAAAGGTCAACAAAATCAACCCTCGGGACCACGTGTCCGATTCCTAAAATTTTTGAAGATAAATATTACCCATAGTACCACGAAGTCAAATATATTTATTCCAAATCCCGTGTTGTTTCCATTTCTATCTTCAACTCTTTCTGCAGCCCAAATGTCACTCTTCCTCTTTTTCTATTCTCGTGTCTGAAGGCCTAACATCTTTTTTTTTCCTTTTCTTTTTGGTAATTTCTCCAAATGGAGTGGCTTCCAAATTTATTTATTTTCGATTATCAGTGACTCGGAAGAGATAGCTCTGTGGCTTTTCGATTTTATTTTGTTATCAGTGTGTAAGAGGATAGCACGGTGGCTAAAAGGCTACAAATCAAACCAGTAATGTCACTAGTTTGACTCACCCGCTTCTATTGTTAAGCCTTTAAATTTTTTTTTAAAACTAGTTTCTTCGCACGCGCGTTTCATGTGTATCCAATTTCAATAAGTGTAATTTTTTTAAAAAAAAATACATAAATATAACATTAAAGTTGTGTTTGAATTATAGAGTAAAATCTAAAGACAAAAGTGTAAGCATAAGAAAATGATGATGGTTGATTCTTAGTTAGCCAACTCAATAATACCGGATGAGTCCTCAATCATTTCAGCCAGTATATTCAATTTAAAATTTATTCAACCTTTACATTTTTATTACTTCAATTTCACTAAGTTATCATTATTCCTTTTAGCTTTAGCGTGAATACGAGATTTAGGTATTTTTCTGAATTTTCTTAGAAAGTTATTTTCCTCTTAAATACTAAAATGGTCAGGTAACTAACAAAAGATGTCTTTTTTTTTTCTCACGAGCAAAATGCACAAAACGCCAATTGTCCTATGTCACGACCCAATTTCACCTATAGGTCGTAATGGCGTCCAACATCATCGTTAGGCAAGCCAACTAGTGGATTAAACATCTATTTTCTCTCTTAATAGATTTTCGTGTAATAAAGCTTTCCTTACTTGCAAGATGTAAGAAAAACAGAAAGTCTAAATAAAACCAAAATAATAATTTTCCACCCACAATTCTACTAAAGTGCGTGCCAAGATCGGGTGTCACAAGTGTATGAGCATCTAGTAAATTATACAAAATCCAAAATACTATCTGAACATAAAATAGACAGAATTCAAATACAAAGAGAGACACTAGGTGTTGCGGAACGGCTCAGGAAAAGCAGGTCACCACTAGGCCTCGGGATAACGGGGATGCGTACCGGTGGGACCGCCTGATGTACCTGTCTCAGATCTTGCACAAAAAGTGCAGCAAGCGTAGCATGAGTACGTAAACAACGTGTACCCAGTAAGTATCAAGTCTAATCTCAAAGAAGTAGTGACGAGAGGTCGACTTTGACACTCACTGTGGGTCAAAAATATTAAGGTAGAAATATTTAAATAAACACAATTTATGTGATCAATAATAAATTCTCCTTAACAGGCAGAAACAAATAATTCTTTTACCATTTAATAATTTCCAAATAATCATTTACCTTCACAAGTTGCGATAAAATAAATATCAAAGCACCGAGTAATTTTTATTATTAAGCACGATTTATGTCGAGGTCGTACGGCCCGATCCATAATAATGTGTATACTACCGAGAGTTGAGCGGCACGAACCATAGATGCATTTATCTACTGCCGAGGCGTTCGGCCCGCTCCACAAGAAGAGGAGAATGTTTTATAAATATTTGACTTAAACATTATTAATGATTTATTTCCAAGGAATACAAATTTCATTAACTACCTTTCAAAATTTCTCTAACAAGTTCTAATATAATTTAGCCATTTTAATTTAACAAGTATAGTGCAAAATTTCAAGTAGTACATGAATTGGGTCCTAAAACTACCCGAACAATAGTATAATAGTAGCTACGCACGGACTCTCGTCACCTCGTATGTGCGTAACCCCCACAATTAGGAATAAATATTTATTTACAACACCTATGGGGTAAATTCCCTCTTACAAGGTTAGACAAGAGACTTACCTCGTCTCAAAGTTCACTTCTCGATCCCAACTTCGTGTTAAAGCTTCAATTTGGTGCCGAAAAATCCGAAACTAGCCAAATGTTACATAATTCAATTAATACATGCTCAACACTTCGAAACTAGATTATTGGATTAATTACCCAACCCAAATTGGTAAAATTTCTAAAATTCACACCGAGCCTACGTGCTCGAATTCCGAAAATTTTCGGAGAAAATCTTCACCCATAACCTTAAGAACTCAAATACACAATTTGAATCTCATTCCATAACCATTTTTGTGGTTAAAATCTCATTTTTATCACAACCTAGATTTTTTTATCTAAACCCTTGATTTTCACAATTTACATGTTATAATCTACCCATAATCTATGTATTTAACTCACAATAGATAGAATTAACTTACCTCCAAGTTGCTAGTTGAATACCCCTCTCAAGAAGTTCCAGCCCAAGAATGGAAAAAATGGGCTCAAAAATGGCTGAGCCTCGACTTAAATGAAGGTTTTGCCTTCTGCGATTTCCGCATCTACGGCTCAACAACTGCATCTGCGGCCCCGTATCTGTGGAAAGGGCCTCGCAGATACGGTCCTTCCCCTAGCCGACTCCTTTGCTTCTGCGGTGCGTCCATCGCACCTACGACCTTCGTATGCTCCTGCGCTGCCATCCTCGCACCTGCGCCTTCGCAGGTGCGGTCCATTTCCCTGCTTCTGCGGTCATTGGCAGCCCCCCTCTTGGCCGCTTCTGCGGCTCGAGGCTCGCCTTCTGCGAGCTCACACCTGCGGCTGACCAAGCGCAGATGCGATTGCAGCAGAAGCTGGAAGCTTCAGCTGCTGCTCCTAAGTCCAAGCTTGGTCCGAGTCTCGTCCGATTGACTCCCGAGGCCCCCGAGGCCCCGCTCGAACATACCAACAAGTTTGAAATCATAAAACAGGCTCGCTCAAAACCTCGGAACGCATAAAACAACATCAAAACTAAGAATCATACCCCAAACCAAATCGATTCAACTTAGAAATTTCAATTCTTCAAACTTACTCCGAATGCGCCGAAACATACTTAAACTACTCGGAATGACACCAAAATTTGTATGCAAATCTTAAATTACCGTATGAAATTATTTCCAGGCCCGAAATTCCGAACGGGTCTCAATTACTCCAAAACCTACTCCAAACCAAATTTAAATAACTTTAAAACTTTCAAATAGTCAGCTTTCACTGTAAAGTACTGAAAGGCTCCCGGGTTGTTCAAAACTCGATTCGAACATACGCTCAGGTCCAAAATCATCATACGAACCTATTGGAACCATCAAGTCCCGATTTCGAGGTCGTTTACTCAAAATGTTGACCGAAGTCAAACTTGGCCTTTTAAAGCCAAACTAAGGAACCAAGTGTTTCGATTTCAACCTGAACCTTTCCAAATCCCAAACTAATCATCCCCGCAAGTCATAAAATAATAAAAGTACATATGGGGAGTCTTATTTAGGGAAGCGGGGTTCTAGAAGGCAAAACGACCGGTTAGGTCGTTACATCCTATTTCTTTAATCCATAAGAAATACTATAAGAATAGTTTCCAACAAATTAGAAAAGAATAAAGCAATATCACAAAAATGGAATTAAACCACTACATTTTAATTAATCTACTGTTTCTTTATTTTGGGAAAAGCTTTATTTCTCTGTCCAAGCACATAATAATGCACTCACATAATATGTTTTTGTGAAGCAAGAGTTTATTATTATTATCAAATTACTTTTAATGGATAGATTTTGTAAGGACTGTATTAATACTATCTCATAAGAAATAAAAACATTAAAAATTATTAATATCATAGTTAGAATTTATTCTTTCAACCAATTTCCACAAATATAATGTTTTAGATTCGTTTGCATCTATAATCAATTACTATCATTTAAATTAGAATTTTGAAAAGTAAATCCGCTATGATTTGAAAAAAAGTACTATTTTGTAAAAATATTTTTAAGAGAAATATTTTACAAATATACTATTTTTGCTTATTTCTAAAGATATTTTATTCAGATGAATTTATTATGTTTTTTCTTCTTCCATATATCAGATTTATTTTTACTATCTTGCCTTTCACTTAAAATGGTAAGTGCTTTAATATTATTTAGATTTGTGCACTAATTTGCAATATAATAGCTTGATAATCATTAAATTACATAGATTTCTTATTTTGTGTGGTTTTTTAAATTAAGAATCACTCGTATGATCAATTCCTAGACTTCGGTCCACCTATAGACACCTCTTGTAACTCCCTTGTAATAACTTAACTTTATTTTTGCTGAAATGCATTTTATTTGTAACAAAAATAGATAAAGATAATTACAAAAACTCTCCTACCATAGAGTTGCCTGATAAAAATATACTACATATGATAAAAATATACTACATACGATTAATCAAGGTGTTTTATCTTGTTTGTATCCATAAAAATCATGAGAGTCGCACAAATCTTTCTAAAGTTTGCAAATTTTTCATTACATTTTATAATTTCTATATTTTCATACTAAACATATTTAATATTAAATGATAATTTTAATCTCTCTTTCGTTCATGTGAAAAGGTGTATGAAAACAATACTCCACAAAGATCATAGTCATCTCTCTTTTTTAATCAGGCCAAGGAAAGAAACTAAATCAGAAAGTTATTATTATTGCAGTACATACTAACTATACCAACATATATGCAATGCAAAAGAAAAAAAATAGAGTGATACATCTATTTATCACACGCGAAAAATATTCAATAATGATAATAATACAAAGTTCCAAACACAAAAAAAAATTGCGCCGTTGTATATAGAGAAAATTAACTTACTGATTGAAGAAAAAATGTTTGATGCATAATGGACTCCTCAATTGATTTGCATTTTTATCTCCATAATCTTAAGAGAAGAAGTCAAAAGATCACGGAGCGAAAAGTATAAAAGAATAGTACTGCAAACACAGATTGTTGACTTAATTTTCTTCAGAAATTCCATCCTTGATTCTTGATTTCTACCTCATTTGTCACGTTGTATGAAAATAATATTATTTTTAGAACTTCTTAGACTCAAAGAACACTACAATCTTGTAGGATCTTTTATTTCTTTGAATAGAAAAATAACCAGTCTTCTATAGCAAATGAACTTAACCACATATTTGCATCGTTTCTTTAGTTATCTTTTCTTCTCAACTTTTCAGTGTTATATTTCTTCCAATTTTTTCCCTTTGTGTTATTTTTAAAAATCCAAGAGTCATTCGTTAAATGACATCTTTTCTGAAAGAAAAGGCACCTCTTCGGATGGTGAGTTTTCTTTTGATTTGTAAGTAGGATAGTTAGGTTTTTAAGAAGGGTATTTTAGTAATAATATATTTAGTACTAATATAATATTGATAAAAAATAAGTAAGCGTATATATCACGTTTATCGTCAAAAGATCAGAATAGATATTGGCATAACATGTAGAATTCCTTTAAGTTGCAATTTTTATTTCTAATATATTGATGTAATGTAATAGTATATGAATTCTAAATTCTTAATTGTAGTCTTGATCTTTAATATAGATCATTTTAGTTAAGTTAGTTAAATAATTGTATTAATTTGTCATAGAAGGTACAAATATTAAATACACTTGTAACGGATATAATATGTCTAAATATACAATGTTCTTGGTTTATATTCCCTTCTGCCTATGTAATTGCTCTGTCATGATTATAACTCTGATTGTTGATATCAAAGTTGCACTATCTAATTCTTTTGACCACAAGAATACAACCCAATAGGAAGAAGTGAATGGAAGAATTGCAAGGAACAAATAAGAATGACAAAAAGTTATTCTAATTGCTTTAATCTCGGAGGAATATTTGTTTTTTAGAGAATAGCCAAGGAAAAGTGTATTGCTCAAATGCTAAGCACTCTCCGCCTTCAATTTTGACGTTGTGAGTTCAAGTCACCAAGTGATTAAAGTGGTGAGCTTTTGAGGAGCGGTGAGAAAAAATTGGCTAATGAATAAGGCCTTTATATAGTTGAGGATTTGTGATAAAGCCAATCAACACCCATTAGATAATTACTAAAGGAAGAAACACAACCTTTAGTAAAGTCACTTCAAATAGTTTTCTTATTTTCCTTTTTTCTTAAATATTTCTTAGTTTCCAGCATAATTATTAGTAAAATTACTATTAAATATAAATTTATATTACTAAAAGAATATTTTGTCCTTTAAACTTTTCTCATATATTCCTATTTAAATTCAAGAATTAATAACAAGTTCATACAAGATGAATATTCAATTTAATAGCAATCCTTTTTTTTTTCCAACAATTCAATAGTAATCGAAGTATGTTTACATAATCCAGTTCATCATAATGCAATTAAAAATTTGATAATATAAATTCAAGCATAATGCAATGAGAATAGGATAATTAAACCTAACGCCACTAAATGCTCGAAAATTAAACATAATGCGATATATATATATATATATATATATATATATATATATATCGCTAAACACTCTCCGTAATAGATAGATAGATAAATAGAGAGAGAGAAACTTAATTCAATTCAAGCCTTTTAATTTGCATATGAATGTTTATATGCGAGCAGAAAGTTTTATACTTCGTATTTGTTCAATATTTGATGATGTTTGTTCCTTATATGAATATTCATAATTAAACTATTTTCATTAAAAAATCGTTCTGATAAATTACAATAGTTGCTACTTACAAATACCAAATACTATTTCTTCTAATATTGAATTATACTTTAAAATCGTCTAAATATATAGATCTTTGTAAAAGAATTTAATGTATTTTATATGAGCTAACATTTGTTAAGAAATGGTATAATTAAAAGATGGCATTTCTTCTTAATCTTTAATAATTTTTTTCTAGAATGGAAGTACTATCATTTATCATCTATTAGCGATAATAAAGAAGCATAATATACTGTAAATATTAAACTGACTATATCTCTCCCATACCTCTATAAAATCTCAAAAGATCTCACTACTCCAATATTGTCATAACAAAATAATAGTTCTATCCGTGAAACTTGAAAATTCCAATTTCCAAACTTTTTCTCAGTACAATACCCAAGTTTTCCTTTTTCTTCTTCATCCCAGACAACGTGTTTTTTTTTTCCATACTACAAGCAACGTTAGAATACATTTCAAAATGGTATTTAGTTACTTATTAAAAAGACACAACTTTTTGAAAATACACTTCAAATCAAATTAATTTCTTCTTCTTAATAAATATTAATTAATACTTATATTTTTTATAAGTAGGTAGTTAAATTTTTCAGAAGAACATTTAAGTACTTTAACTTTTTAGGTTAGGGCTTCTCCCTTTTTATAAACAACTGAGCAAAATTATATATTTATGTGTCAATTGTATCTCAATAACAAATAAGGATTACAATGCACAAAACCTATTGATTATTCATCCTCATACCAGGAACATATACTGGTTTTCCATCATTTCTTCTATTATATTATAGGATATCCATCTTCTAATTAAGAAGAAGAAATTACCTATTTTTCCATGGCGTCATATTTTACCAATGAAGTCTTATCCTATGTATATCCATTCAACAATAATGGCACAATACAAATTTTAATTTAGATCTCAACATACAGACTTTATACTTTTAAAAAACTAAACTATTCCTTCAAACATATTAATATATTTTTTAAAAAACATATAATTTTTTCTAATATTTAAAACTTTGAATTCAACCAAAACTTTACCCAAAATTTTAAATGGATGATTTAATTTCTTATGATGGTGATGGTAAGTGTTGTTTTCCTTCTTATATTAAAGAAGTCACAATATAGATTTTTCAGTGATATAAGACATCGTGAAATTGAAAACAGACTTCATTCTGCCTCTCGTTCGTACTGAGCTATTATGCCTGCAACTTCAAGCATATTATTATAGTAAACAATATCTTGTGAAAAGATATTATGCCTGCAACTTCAAGCATATAATAGTAAAAAAGCATATCTTGTGGAAAGATCATAACATGCTTTTAGGTTGGAATGTGACTTGAATTTGCAGCACCAAAAGAAAGGAAAAATAATTCTTCTTCTAGCAAATCGAACAAACTTTCTCCAAGAATATTAGTGAAACATATATAACGTGAGTTTTTCCAGTTTACATAAAAGAAATTGCTTATATAACTATCTCTATTTGTTGAATTTGAAAATGAAGTTGATCAAATCAAAGTATGCAGTAAGATTCCTTCATTAAAGTTGGAGAATGAGACAAAATAGATAGTAAAAACATATCTGATCTTTAATAATTGTACCTACACATTTGTGGATATCATAAAAGATGAAACACTTTAATTAATTAGTTTAACTTTCTGACTTCCGTACTGTTTTTTGAAGTATGAAGGGGTGGCGTAGAGTGAATAGTTGTGACTGAAGGAGCAAGAGGGTTGAAATGGTTGTGGCTGTTTGGAGGCCTAATTATTTTTTAAAAAAATTAGTAAAGTATTAGTAGTTTATTTATGCTGTGAGGGGTATTAAAGTAATTTGACTTTTTAAAAAAGGGCTTCCTACATATAAATGTGAAAGAAATATAGTTGTGGTTTCGGTGAAGGGTAAGCTGAAATTGCCCGTATTCGGGTATCGTTTTTGCAGCACTAATTGAAGCAAATTGTTACCTTTTGATTAAGAGACTGTTTGCTAACAAAGACTCGAAAAGTATTAACAATTTTCTTATACATCTTCATCGTTATGCTCTTTTAAATTGAAATACGCCTGATTTTTTTTGGAATTTAAATTAAATTAGGTTCTTCAGAAAATATTTTAAGACACAAGATCGACGAAAGAAGAAATAAACGTGAAGTCCACTAGTAATATTAGATAAACTGATTCACTCTTACATAATAAATTATAAGGAGATCTCTATTCGTAGATGCCAAAAGAAGACTTCTAGTGTCACACTTGTTAGAACCAAAATACTTTAGAGATGAACACCATCATCTCTTACCCAAAACACATCATGTCTAATCATCGAGAATAAAAACTAGATGCGAAAGCGTATCTGAATCCATGAGCGCCAAAGTGTACCTGAATCCATGAATGCCAAATAAATTCTTCGAACTTTTGTTTATCGTCTTCCAAACCAAGACGTATACGTCTGTATTTGGGGATCATAACCCATTTAATAGGTGCACAAATTTATGTATTTCTAATTTAGCCCATCATTAAACTAGAAAAGACATCCGGGTATCAACACATAGTATCCCATACTTCATGAGGTATCCTTTTGGCCCTTTTAACTTTAAACCTTAGTAGATCTGTAAAGACCCGACTTGTTATTTTGGGTATTTAAACTATTTGAAGTCTTGAATAGCTTCATATGATGTATCATGATGTGTGTGAATCGTCGGTTTTGATTTTTACGTATTTCGAAATTTATTCGGAAGGATGAAGTTCATGTTTGAAACTTTAAGTTGGAAGAGTTGACCAAGTTTGACTTTTTAGTATTCGACCTCGGATCGGAGTTTTGATAATTCTGTTAGGTCCGGATAGTGATTTTGTACTTGGACATATGCCCGAGATTTTATTTGGATATTTCTAGAAGGTTTCGACACCAATCGGCGAAAATTAAAAATTTGAAGGTTTGAATGTTCGTATGTTTGACCGGGAATTGACTTTTATGATATCGAGTCCGGATTATGATTCCGTAAATTTGAGTAGCTTCGTTATGTCACTTGTACGCAAAATTTGGAGTTATTCCGGATTGATTTGACACGTTTCGGCACAAGATATAGAATTTGGAGATTTAAAAAATTTATAAGTTCAATTCGAGGTGCAATTTGTAATTTCGACGTTGTTTGATGTAATTTGAGACCTCGAGTAAGTCTGTGTCATGTTACGAGACTTATTGGTATATTCGGACGAGGTCCCGAGAGGCTCGGGTGAGTTTCGGACGGGGTTCGGATTGATTGAAGCCTTGTTGAAGCTGCTGGAATTTTTGGGTTGCTGGTGCAACCGCTTCTGCGAAAACTTGGTCGCAGAAGCGAGCAGCCCATCGCAGAAGCAGACTGGGCAGCTCGGCAGGATTCCACAAATGCGGAGTACTTTGTGCAGAAGCGCAACTGCAGATGCGGTTCTGGGCATTGCAGAAGTGAGCACTGCTGGGTCGAGGCTGTCTCGCAGATGCGGGCCTTTTCCGCAGAAGCGAAGGTCGCAGATGCGACCACTTATCCGCAAATGCGAACAACGCTGGGCAGAATACTTTAAGTTCAAGGGATCCATATTTTTACCTATTTTCTGTTTTTGGAGCTCAGTTTGGACGACTTTGGAGAAGAATTTCATCACACGACTTGGGGTAAGTATTCTTGACTCACTTGTGATTGTATTTCATGAATTAATCTTCATTTTACGGCATATGTTTATCGATTTTTCAAGAGAAATCGGAGGAATTTTCTTTGAATATCGATTCAGAGTCGTATTTGAGTAAAATTTATATGGTTACACTCGTAATTGAATGGGTTAACGGATTTTGTGAGTTTCGTCGGGTTCCGAGACGTGGGCCCCACTGTCGAAGTTTCGAGCGAAGTTGAAGTTTTTTATAAATTGTTAAAATATAAGCATTGGAGTATATTTTGATTAATTTGCACGCTGTTTGACTAGTTTTAATCGTTTGGCTTGGAATTGAGGAGATAGGAAAGCGTTCGGAGGTTGATACGCGCATAATGGAATTTCCGGAGTATTGTTTAGCTTGCTCGACATCGAATTCGGCTTGTTCGAGGTAAGTAACATTTCTAAACTTGGAGCTGAGAGTATGAACCCTGAATATACGTGTTATGTGATTTGTTTGGAAGTGACGCACATGCTAGGTGACGGGCATGTGGGCATGCACCGTAGAAATTCTGACGTAATTGATTCCGTGGAATTTTATAGTCAAATAATCTTGGCATTATCCATATATTTTCATATGTTAAGGAAATTGAGCTAAGAATCATGTTAAAAATCATGTTGAGGCTATATGCCGGTATTATTGAAACCCACAAAGGTCGTATTGATGTTGAAGTATTTGTTTAAATTGTAAATTTCATACTCAGTCATGTTCATTCATTTCATATCATATATGAGATCGAACTGCACGCCGCAACAGGCCATATATATATATAAACAGGCCATATATATATATATGGATCAGGGTTGCACGCCGCACAGGCCTTATAGACTTTATTATTATATGGATCGGGGTTGCACGCCGCAGCAGGCCTTATAGGCTTTATTGTTATGGGATCGGTCTGCACGCCACATCAGGCCAGATTGACTTATATTAGCGCTTGGGCAGGATCTGCCCCTCCGGAGTCTGACATACCAGTAGTGAGCGCAGGCACGATGATATATATATATATATATATACACATGCTTTGGTGAGAGGCTTATGAGCCAGGCACCCGTACAGTGCTGAGTGATTGTGTGTGTGACGAAGTGGGCATTTGAAGCAGACAGCTTGAGTATGTCGAGGGCGAGAGTGCTTGGGAATATCAGCGTGAAATCATTTATTTGACATTTACATTGACATGTAAGCATAGAGATGTACTTTACTCATGCCATTTGATAATGAAATTCTTTATTAATTATGGAAGAAAGTTTTTGGGAAAAATTACAGTTTTCAAATTTACTTATATTTTGGTGATTTGGTGAAAAAAACTGAGTTTTACTGTCATCTTTGAAAAACAATGTCTATTTTTGCGGAAATTGTGAACGAACAGAGCATCATATCTTGAGTTATTATTTATATTATTTTATTTAGGTTGTTATATACTGTTTCCTGACTGTTGATGATGGACTCTGACTTTTGTCCAAGCTCGTCACTACTTTCAACCTAAGGTTAGATTTGTTACTTGTTGAGTACATCGGTTGTACTCATACTACACTTCTGCACCTTGCGCGCAGATTTCTGATGCTGATGTTGCTATGTATGGCGGGAGCTGGCATGGAAGAAGTACCTGTGATCCAGTCATAACCGCCTCTTATTCATGGTAGTTTTAGAATTTTTAATCAGTTCATATATATTTCAAACAGATGTTGTAGTTTATTTCATACCAACTTTGTAAATACTAAATCTTATAAGCTCATGATTTGTACTACCAGTCCTTGGAAAATGTGTTAAAGTCGGTTATTTCGTCACTTATTTTATCAGTAAATTTTATTTGAATTGGATTTTCGTAAATTGGCTTACCTAACGGGTTGGGTTATGTGCCATCACGACTAGTTGGATTTTGAGTCGTGATAAGATCACTTTAATTTAGGCCAACGTTATTGTGATAGTAACCAACACACAATTATTCTTAATACAATATATGTACAAGTCCATAAATTCTAACAATATATACTCCTATCTTTTTCTTTTTTATATGTATAGATAAACTTTGTAATTGTATATCACCTTATGAGCTCAAAATATTTGCTATCACAATCTGACATACCTCAAAATAATCTCGTCCATTAATCATGTCAATATTGAACCAAGGCGACTTTTGTTACATTTATCGCAAGTAAACCTTCCTTGATCACGAATACTAACATAACCATATGACATAGATCAAGTATGGATGTGTAGCATGAAAATTACATGCAATGTGATCTAAGCATGCCTATTTCCAATTGGTCCAACTGAAAAATAAGTCAGAGTGAAAAATAAACTGGATACTTTATTTCTGCAGAAATAACCTCAAATATCCTTAAACTGAAATTCATTACCTGAAACCTTAAACTGAAACCAAATTGTGTCCATAAAGAACATTTAAGAGGTTACAAACTCCCACTGAAAATGAATATCCTTAAATGACATGACACCCATATGAGCAATAGCTCATAAAAACCTTGGGTGGTAGTCCCTTAGTAAGTGGATCCACAACCATGGAGTTTGTACCAATATGTTCTATAAACACCTAATCACTCTGAACTCTTTCTTTAACAACCAGAAATTTTATGTCAATGTGCTTTGACTTTTATCGAACTCATGTTGTTACTGGAATACAAGACTACTAACTTATTGTCACAAAGTAACTCAAGTGTGCTTTCACCTTTATCCATAAACTTGCAGCCGGTGACAAAATTTCGCAGTCATGTTCCATAATCAGATGCTAAATAATATGTCATAAATTAACTACCATGATGAAAAGAGCTATGAGTGTTTGTTTAACACTCTTCCTTATATAGCTCATCAACCAAATGTGTCATATTATATCAACATCTAGTGAAGTCGATATCCGAATACTTGATTATCTTTAACTTTTTCGACTTTCTTTATGTGAGCATAAAATATTTGTTCTCTGTAATTACCTTTTGAATCTTTAAGCTGCTTTCAAAAGATATGTTTATAAATTGTTTAAATATCTGTCGCTTTGTAATGGGATCACTTTTGAAACTTATTTTTTTTCAATTATGCCTTAACAGAAATAATCTCAATGATTTAATACGATATAGGCTCTGATACCAATTGTTAGAACAAAAATACTTTAGAGATGAACACCATCATCTCTTACCCAAGACCTATCATGTCAAATCATCGAGAATAAAAACTAGATGCAAAATCGTACCTGAATCCATGAGTGCCACAAAAAATACTGGATCTTTCAGTCTACAGTCTTTCAAACCTAGACGTAAGCCGTTCTACTCTTTTCTAGCGATGGGATGTTAGAAAGAAAACCCTACGTCTGATTTGGGAACCATGACCCATTTAATAGGTGCACAAGTTTAAGTATTTCTGATTTAGTCCATCATTAAACTAGAAATAACATCCGGGTATCTACACATAAGACTCCATACTTTATAAGGTATCCTTTTGGCCCTTTTAACTTTAAACCTTAGTAGATCACTTTAATTTAGGTCAACCTTATAGTGATAGTAATCAACACACAATTATTCTTAATACAATATATGTGCAAGTCTATAAATTCTAACAACACTCACCGAATATTTTCACAGGCTATGAAGTTGGATCATTTCGAGAACATAACAATGCACCAAGATAATACAAAAGATAATGAATTTGGATTCACATAAAATCCGCGCACCTAGATTGGCATTGATTCTCCAAAACCTACTGATTCTTTATATGCAATCTTAAATATCACGACCTATTTAGATCATATCAAAGCTTATCTGACGTGGACCTCGATCCTCCATTTAACGTGTCAAAATTTATACGTGGGCCCATATATAGAACTTACCTAGGATTGGTGCCTTCTCCATTTGGACCAGAATAAGTCAAATATGAACTAATACTTAATTTGAGACTTTGTTTCTCTTATCTTTTTTTTAATTCTTTGGGCCTTTTAGAAGAGGTAAGAAGAATACTCTGACATCCTCTTATGATTCTCTTTGCAATGTTTGACATCCTTACTCTTCACCCTTTCTTTGTCCGGCAAAAAACAGATTCCTCAATTCTACTGCCGCATTATTGTGCTCCTAACACACTGTGGTTTTGTTTTAAGAAACTTTTTATAAACGCCAAATTAAAGATAACTTATTTGACTAGAAAGCATACGAATTTGGTCCGCAAAAAATAAAACGTAAAAAAACATTATGGACAAAGAATATGGTTCTTCAATCATATGGTGGTATATGCAAGTAATAAAGAATATGGTTCTCCAATCTTAAGGTGGTATATGCATGTAATATGTCAATGTTGGGAAACTCTATATGCTTTTGCATGCCACAATTGGTCCAAGTGAGGTCATTTTATTAATTATTTTACACTTCAAAGTTAATTCCAATACTTTCCCTACGAAACTTTCTTATTAAAAATTGGGTTCTTAACAATTATGGACAAATAATATTGTTCTCCAATCTTAAGGTGATACGTACCAACAATCTGACACTGTTGGGGATTGCATGTCGGAATAGCTAGAAATGATGACATTTTTTGTATTTTACAATTGAATGTTAATTCTGAATTTTTCTGATATTGAGTGTTGTTTCTTATTTCAAGTATTTTCAAAACACTATGTTTGCAAAAGTAGTTATTGCTTACCGCATGGGGAAGATATAACATTATCTTCTCAATGATTATTGTTCATTGGCTTCTTCGTTTAATTTTTAATGTATCTTATCTGGATCTACCCAAAAATAGCGATCAGATTGCATTTCAAAGGTTTAAGTTTACCAAATTTTCTTGCTTTTGGAATTCCTAAGAGAGGTATGAGGAAATAGTCGTAAAAGAACCTCTAAGCTATACTAGAAGAATACTCTCCTCCAAATACTCTTCCATGTTGACTTACATAAACTTAAGTTTGATTCTGTAATATAGCTTTTCTAGATAGATTTATGTATCTTCGGAAAACTTTAAATTTTCTATCCGACGAAAATTTTATTTAATTAATGCTTTTTTACTAAATGTTAAAAGAATTTAAATCTTCGACATGATAATTATTTTTATCATACTATATATAGGGGCATCAAGCTGTTAAGCCATCACATTATGAAAATTTGGGAGAGAGTGATGGAAGTAAGGTTGAGGTGAGTATCTATTTTCGAGAACCAGTTTGGATCATATCGAACTAATCGACTATGAAAGTCATTCGTCTTGTAATTAAGGAGATTGGCGGAGTAGTATAAGGAGAGGACGAGGGACTTGCATATGGTATTCATTGACCTGGAAAAGGCATACGAGAAAGTCCCAAGGGAGGTTCAATGGAGTGTTTCGAAGCCAGAGGTATTCGTGTAGCTTACATTAGGGTAATTAAGGACATGTATGATGAAACTAGGACATGGGTGAGAACAATGCTCCTTGAAATACTTTCCAAATGTATGGGTTGCACCATGGATCAACTCTTAGCCCATTTTCATTTGCCTTGGTGATGGACACACTAAAACGATACATTCAAGGGGAGGTACCATGGTACAAGTTATTTAGATGACATAGTTCTGATTGTCGAGACGCAAGGTGGTATTAACGCGAGGCTAAAAGTGTGGAGACAGACCTTGGAGTCTAAAGATTTCAAGTTGAGCATGACCAAGACAGAATACTTAGACTGCAAGTATAGTAACGTGACTCATGAAGCGGATGTGAACGTGAGGCTTGATACTCAAGTCATCCCCAAGAGAGGAACTTTCAAGTACCTTGGGTGAGTAATCCAAAGAAATAGGGAGATCGATTAGGATATCACACATTGTATTGAATCGTGATGAATAAAATAAAAGCTCACATCCAGTGTTTTGCTTGATAAGAATATGCCACCAAAACTTAAAGATAAGTTCTACATAGTGGTGGTTAAACCTACTATGTTGTATGGGAAAGAGTGCTGGCCAGCCTAGAACGCCCATGTCCATAAGATAAAAAAAAATTAAAATGAAGATGTTGAGATGGATGTGCGAGCAGATCAGGATAAATAAAATTAGGAACAAAGATATTCGGGATAAGATAGAAATGGCCCCCGTGGAGGACAATATACGGGAAAGGAGGCTAGAAAAATGACATTGCCAAAAATTGATAAGGTAAAATTTTCATTTATTCATCAAAAGAAACGTCCCTTAGGTGGTTCACGCATGTGAAAAGGAGAGGCACAGATGCCCTAGTAAGAAGGTGTGAGAGGTTGACATTGGTAGGTCTGAGAAGAGGTAGAGGTAGGCCAAATAAGTATTGGAAAGAGGTGATTAGGTAGGATATGACGTTGTTTTAGCTTATCGAGGACATGATATTCGATAGGAGGATGTGAAGGTCAAGAATTAGGGTAGAAAATTAGTAACTAGTCGAGCATTTTTATTTTTCGTACCAGTAGTATTAGTGTTAATCTAGTATTTTCTTATTCTTAGATTTCTATTACTACCTTTTGTTCTTTCGCATCGATTTTCTTACTATCTTATTGTTGCTACTCCTACTTTTTAAATATTTTTTTTGAACCGAGGGTCTATCGAAAATAGCATATGTATCTTCTCAAGGTAGGGATAAGGTTCGCGTACACCACGATCTTCCCTAGACTCCACCTATGAAATTACACTGAGTTTTTTGTTGTTGTTGTTGTTATTGACATGATAATTATTTTTGTTTAGTTGATGGTACATCAATGAGAAATCAATTAAATTTTGTAATTAATCTGAAAGATCATTTTTTGTAATAAATAATTTATGTGTAAAACCGTGCTTAACATCATATCAAACTGGTCCTAAATTCTAAAAAACAATTGAAGCATTTTCATCTCCGAAAGGCGAAAAGTGACACCAGAAATTTATGAGGGGTGGGATTGAGTATTGAAGAAAATTCAAGAGGCATTGCAACAATCTCTCTAAACATTAGGGGCAGAAAGATGAAACTTAAATACTACTAAAATAAGGGCACGTGAGATAAGCCGTGGGGGAGGTATCAAGGGCGTTTTGGGAAATGCACATGAAACGGACAATAGAGAAAAGTGGGGACATAATGTGCGAAAGGAGAGGAAAAAGCCACGTCTATCTTTAAAAGTTAAAACCCCAAAGGCATTAAAACCTCGTATCCTTGCCGACAACTACGCCCTCTTCATTCATTTCTTATCTACTTCCTCATATATTCTTTTATTATTAATTAAAAAAAATACATATACTTTAGGAATCGCCTTCAAAAGATATTATATTAAGGGGATTCTTCAAATAAAATATTGGAGACATACTATTGGGTGCAACCTCTGAAGGGAAATCTATAATAATAATAATAATAATGAACACAGCCTGAAAATGTGGGTTCTTTAAAAAATCAACGGCCATATGGCTGTCATTGGACTCTTCACAAATAAATATATCAACTGAACTATTAGGGTTAATAACACTTTGGTCTATATGATTGAGCATATTTAACCTTCAAGCGATTGAAATGTGTTCTTTTGATCTCTTTGTTTTGAATATTCACAAATTTACCATAATTATTAATTGTTTCACAACTTAATTACCCATATGTTATGTTCAGCATGTATTATTAGTTTATATTTGACGGTAATGTAGTTTTGAAAAGTCAAATATAATATATTTCTTGAAAAAAGGTACTAAAATATACATTTTAATTAATTAAATATTAAATGTACTTAGTCAAATATTATGAGGATCATAATTAAAAACTTATAGAAATAAATTTTCATTTTTTAAATCCGTATTAAAACCATATAAGCGACGTATTATTCCTGTAAATGGTAAATTAGAAACGCATTATTTACATCATATAAAAAATATCCAATAACTCTTTCGGTACAAGTACAAGCTCTTCATTGTCAAATTAGTTGAAGCAGAAAGAGAAGCTATTGCAAGAAACCAAGAGCAAGTATAGTTAAACGGAAAAGGAAGAACTCTCATTTCAATTTAGTTAGCCTTTACCCTTTTTCTCTTTTTCTTTTCATTTTTCACAATCTTCTCTCTTTTTCATGTTAATTGGATTATCAATGTGTTGGGTATTATATATTTTAGGATAATACTAAACACTCTTGTAAAATGATTTAGTTGCAGATCCAGTATATTTTAAAATCAAATACTTAATTAGACCTCTTATATTGTAAAAATCCTATACAAATATAATGATTCACTTCCTATAATAAAAACCAAACAGTTATCACCTCTATAACATGAAAATCATACACAATTATAATGGATTATTTACAAATACACCTCCTATATTTTAAAATTAAACACTTACACGAATACACCCGAATACAAAAAAATGTCCTACACAAATATAACATGTTATTCTCATACTATGAAATTCTACACAAATATAATGATGTTATTTCCTATTTTTTAAAACTCCTTATATAGTAAAAGTTATTCATCAAAATGAATGACCATCCAACTAATTAAGTAAATTTATGATAATTTGAAGAGGAACAGTAAATAAGTAAATTAAAACAAAAAATGTAAATTTTTCATGCATAATAAATATTATTATTTCTTTTATTTATGTGTTTGACGCGGAAGAAAGTTATTACTAATAATTGCTACACCTTAAAAGTAATTTGTGGCTCATTTCCCATTTAAGAGTTTTGAAAGATACATATTTGAAAAAGTGTTATCATCTTTTAATCAAATATGTGAATAAAAATTTTCAACAAAAATGTTTATCATTTATCTTAAATTTTAGAAATTTAAACACGTACATAATTTTAGTAATTGTGTTTAATATACCTTGATAGTTACAGATACCTTATGTTTTTTAAAACTAAGCATTTTACACCCCTAGTAAAATAGAAAAATTTCTCAAGTTTTTCATAGTATATAGCGGTTTAAATGTTTAATTTTTAAAAACAAATAGTGTCTTTGTAGTGAGTCATTATATTTGTGTGGGATTTTTATAGCATAAGGAATGCAAGTGTTTGATATTAAACTACAATCTATAACTGAGTCACATCGCAAGTATGCTTAATGTAATTTACCCTACGTTTTACCTATAAGGGGATAATTAAATTATGACACTTAAGGAACAGATATCATTTTTCTTTACAAACAAATCTAACGTTTATTGTATATATGTCACTTGCATTAACCATAATTTAGACATTATTGTCAACTTTATTAGTATTTTAGGACTCTTAAAGATAATTTTTGTAAATGTGACTACTATTAATTAATGAGCATCACTTTATTTTCCAATCTTCAAAATTTTCTTCGTTTATCTTTCATTATTTCAAATTGCTTGCTTATTTTATTTTTTGAGTTGGGTAGTAGGAAATAGATTGAAGATGTTATAGGTGTTCATTTCAAAAAGAATATTATTAGTTAATTACAAATTGTAAGATATCGGTATTGTTTAACCAGTCACAACAAGAAGTAACGATGACTTTATTCTCCAATAACTTTCATGCTGAGGTGTTAATGCACCATTGCAAAAATAATTACTTTTGTTTGTTTCTATTTATTTATTTAAAAAAATGTTTTTATATTAAAAATATATTCAACTTTGATTTTTTATTTTATTTTTAATGAAATAATTTATGGGCATGCAAGTATTTAAGACTTTATTTTAAAATTATAAGTTTAAAATATTTCCTTTTTATTTTATGTCCAAATCAGATAATGCATAAATTGAGATGGAAGGAATATGAATTTAGACTGGTACTATGTCTCTAAAACACTAAGTGGGAATTTGGACATAAGAATTGTGAAATTTCAAAAAAAGTAAAAAAAAAAAATTAAGTGAAAATGGTATTAAAAAATTATAGTTGACATGAATACAATTTGAAGTTATTTTTGAATTTTGTGAGTGATTTGAAGTGCAAATTTTGAAAAACAACTTTTTAGAGTTTTTAAATTTTTCAAAAAATTTCGAAATTCAATTTCAAGTTAAAAGTGAATTTTTTTCAAAAAACATAAAAAATTAATTATGGCCAAACGGACCCTAAATATTCTTATTTTAAAAGAAGAAAAAAATAACCTTAAAGAAAATATTCCTATGTTAACTCTCTCTCTCTCTCTCTCCAATTTTCTTTGAGTTTAATTCGTTGATGAAGAGGTGAGGACTAATAATAAAATCAGCAGCGTACATATAAGGCTTGTAAGCTGCACGTTATGAATTTTCAGCCGTAAAACATCTCCCAACTTTTGGGCATTCAACTTTTAAGGCTCTCAATATTTCCGGCACGTGACTCCTACATGAACGTCTTACTCAAAGACGACCTAATCGTACTTTTTCTTTCTTAAAAATCATCTTTATCTTTTAGGTGTTTTACTCGATGTTCGATTTTTATTTTTGGGCTCGATTAAATTTAAGTTCGCGCTGAAAAATCTCACATTGATAGGTAAATCACTCCCTAGCGAATGTGACTTTATACTCAGGGCACGAACTCAAGACCTTTGGTTAAAGATAAAGAAGTACTTATCACACTGTCACAACTTTCCTTGATCCCTTTTCTCGAAGTTGCTAAAATCCTCCTTTGCTCCAAATTGTTTGGCAAATGCTGATTTTTTTGTTTGCTCTTTTTTTATGGGGGATAATTTACTAGAAATTCCTCTTATTTTAAGTGCTCTCTCGGACCTTCGGTAACATTTCATCTATTCTATTTACCCAAAAACAAAAAGTCATTCTATATATGGTACTCTCATGTTTTATCGTAAAATTTTCTTAAAGTTGTCTTTGTTGGACATTTGAACTAGTAGCTCATTTGATGGCTACAGAGAGGAGTTAATTAGTTATTTGGAAGGCCTAGTTAGCTTAGCTGTACTCTAAATATCTACTTATTAAATTTATAATGAGTCTATATATAATAGGTTTGGCTCCTAATTGAGCAAGAGTTGTATATTTGGAAGGCCTAGTAACATTAGTTGGATGCTCTACACATCTATGTTTTGAATTTCTTAAGGAGTCTATTTATAATAGGTTTGGCTCCTAATTTAGCAAGATTTGTGTGATTTGGAAGGCCTAATAATCTACCCATCTATTTCTTGAACTTCCTAAGGAGTCTATCTATAATAGGTTTGGCTCCTAATCGAGCATTTATTGGTTATTGTATTTGATTTTCATGAAAAGCTTTTAGGGTCATTTTAATTTTCCTTAAACCAAAATAAATTTAGCTATAAACTAAGTATGCATTAATACTAATACCAAGCCTGATTTTGGAAGTATAACTCTTACTTTAGGTAATCATTTTTATTTTTCGCATAAATGATATTCACTTATATAATTTATACAACTATCAATGTATTATTGGTAAGGGATAGAATATTGCAATAAGAATACATGTAATAACAAACATGCATCGATGAAAGCACTTAGAATGATAAAAATACTCTTAAAGCAAGGTGACTTATTTTACCGAATAAAGATTAAAATATTTCCTTTATGAAAAAATAGAAAATCATAATGGTGCTATATAGACAAATTTCTGGAATTTTCAAACTAAAATTTATACATGTACACTTATTAGTTGGACTCTATATGCTCCGTCCATTTTTCACTGCGTATAACAATTTACATAATGCATACATGAGTTGTAATCGTAAAAATTAAATAAGATTACCTAATACAACAAATAAAAAGATTTGATGATACAAAAATTAAGTATAGTAATGATGTATATATAACTTAAACTCTGCCTACATAATTATTTGTGTAGAGAAGGAATCCCATAAAGAATAATCCTTTCTCGAAGGAGCGAAGTGTACGATCTCCTCTAATCCAAAAAGGGAATAGAGCTAGCTAAGGTGTAGAATTTAAGGTAAAAGGTTAACACCTTGCCTTATGGGAAAGGTTCTGAAACAAAAAATTAGAGATGAGAGAAATTTAAGATTCTATATATTTTGAGGGGAGTATCTCTTTTTTATTTATATTTTGATTTGATGTATAACCTTTTACTATTATTGGCCTTTTGTGGCTGGAGGGAACAAACAATTATAGTGTGTCAAGATTTTTTTAATTCCTTATTTGGGTTTGATAGTGATAGCCTTTCTTGTTTTTTCTCATTATCATCATAGAAATAGAATAAAGAAAGACAGACATGACACCCCACCCCTGTCTCCATTAAGGTTTCTCTCTCTTCATTTGTTTTTGCCATCTCCTCTCATCTTGGATTACTCAATTTACTATTTTACCCTTTCTTATGACATCATGCATGATGTTTTTAAGCATAATTCATCTTTTTTTGGCTCAGCTATATTAGAAAAACAATTTTGATAGTAGAGTTAAGATTTCAGTTGACCTATTTTAAGATTTCAATTGAGTTATTTTATGTACTACGTGGGGAGCATGTCAACTTGGTATTTCACGAATAGGTTGTTATATAGATTATCTCATATGCTTGGTTTATTCTTGTGCAACACATTTTTCTTTTTAAGCTGATAAAGTTTTTAACGAAACTTGTTGTTTACAAATAACTTGTTTTTTTGGTAAACGGAATATATCAGAAATTAAATGTCATTGCATCTAGTAGATGGGCTATGCGCACTCAGACTTGCCAAATAGCTTAAAAGTACTTAAAAAAACATTCCTAGTAGTTGTTCTACCTTCATAATTCATATGTACTACAAATACTTAGTTGCTAAAGGAAGGTGTGGGAGTCAAAAACATTAAAGTTTAGAACTGTATACGGTTAAAATCGAGCTCGTGGTGCATCCTATCCTCCGATATTGTAAGCCAGGTTCGAGACAGGACAATAAAAGACTGAAGATCGACCCCAAGTCCTACCGGACTAGAACCCGGAGATAGGATGCCCGCCTTCGAGAATATCGAGGCCATAATTCCCAAACCGGTCCTAGCCTCAAACGACTTTGAAGATACATTGTCAGCATAGCCAACGGAAGACAGAAATATCCATGACCGACCGGATATTACGGCGGAAATCTCGGCACGTACCGATAAAGAACCGACAATCAGTAAATCAAAAGATTTTTTACCTTTTATAGAATTGTACCTAAAGTAGGACTCCTCTACTATATAAAGGGGGTCTGATAATTCATAAAGTATATTGTAACACGTATTCCAAGGCTATATACCATTATTTTTTTTGTTATTAGTTCTTTTGCTTTCGTCCGTTAGTGCTTGTTGATCGAGGGCAAATACCTCACTAAGGCTTAAACTGTCTTCTTCGTGTGGTTTGAGCTTACTTCATCCTTATTTATTTAATTTTTCTTTATTTATTGCTTTGTGTCAAATAAATCCACGTACCCTTAAAATCACTTACAAATTTAATTGTTATCCGATTTTGAGGGTAAATAGTAGTAGCTATTTGATACAAATTTTCATAACACACACTTGTTCTTTGGAGTGTCTCTAGTTTCAGGTTAAAACTCAAAATGTCAAACTCCCAGTCAGCACCTCTACATGTTGGCGATGAGTCCGGTCCTCATGGCGAAAATAATAACATAGTGCCCAGTGGCGAAGTACCACTTGTTGATCCCATCGGAATTCTAGTCGCTGACCCGATTGACACTAACTCGCATGTGGCCATTGACACAAATCTGCCTACTGACCCAGAAAATAGCGTCCGTGGTGAAGCCCGATCAACAACCCGATTTTACAAGACATTGGAGGGGATAAGATCAATTTGCGGGTGATCTTCGAAATATTGCAGGCTCAGCAAGCAGCGATAGCACAGTTACAGAACCAAAGCTGCACGCCGAGCAGAATTGAACCCAATCTATCCAGGGAAATCACCCCCAGAAACGAACCGATCGCAGAGAGGCCAACTGAAAATGAATCGGGGACCAACCCCGAGATTATAAAGATGCTCAAGGAACTGACAAAACAGGTAGAATCAGGAGAGAAGAAGATCGAGGCTAATGACAAAAAGGTGAAAACCTATAATTCCAGGGTCAACCAAATCCCAGGAGCACCGCCGATATTAAAAGGCCCGGATTCCAAGAAGTTCATTCAAAAACCTTTTCCTTCGAGCGCGACTCTGAAGCCGATCCCTAAGAAGTTCCGCATGCCCGAGATTCCTAAGTATAACGGAACGACCGACCCAAATGAGCATGTGACCTCCTATACATGTGCCATCAAAGGAAACGACTTGGAGGATGATGAGATCGAGTCTGTCTTGTTGAAAAAGTTTAGGGAGACCCTGTCAAAAGGAGCTATGATATGGTATCACAACTTACATCCTAATTCTATTAACTCGTTTGCTATGCTTGCAGATTCCTTCATAAAAGCACATGCTGGGGCTATCAAGGTCGAGACCAGGAAGTCAGACCTTTTCAAAGTAAAGCAGAGGGATAACGAGATGCTTAGGGAATTCGTGTCCCAGTTTCAAATGGAACGGATGGACTTGCCCCGGGTTGCGGATGATTAGGCCGTTTAGGCTTTCACCCAAGGACTCAACATTCGAAGCTCGTTATCTTCACAACAATTGAAATAAAACTTGGTAGAATATCCAGCCGTCATTTGGGTCGATGTCCATAACCGGTATCAATCAAAAATCAGGGTCGAAGATGATCATCTTGGGGCCCCTTCCGGATCCGTGTATCCCGTCAGAACCATCGACAGAGTCAAGAGAGACGTCGATCGAGAATCGAGGTCAAACAGGGATCAGTATCAGCCGTACAATGGAGACCGAAGAAGCAATGGGTCTGGGCAGAACCCTACGAGAAATGAAAGAAGAAATGACCGAGGTCAAAGAAACCGGGGAATCATGAGCAAAAACAACTTCGATAGACCCGTCGGGCCTAAAGAAGCGCCAAGATTATCAGAATACAACTTCAGCGTTGATGCCGCCGCTATCGTATCGCCATCGAACGCATCAAAGATACCAAATGGCTTCGACCTTTACAGTACGATCCAGCCCAAAGGGATCCTAACCTAATGTGCAAATATCACGGCACTCATGGCCACAGAATAGAAGACTGTCGACAATTAAGAGAAGATGTGGCCCGACTGTTCAACAACGGACATCTCCGAGAGTTCCTGAGTGACCAGGCCAAGAACCACTTTAGGAACAGGGATTCTAATAAGCAGACTGAACAGGAGGAACCTTAGCACGTCTTTAACATGATCATCGGTGGGGTCGATATTCCCCAAGAGCCAATGCTGAAGCGCACCAAAGTATCCATCATAAGAGAAAAATGGACTCGGGATTACGTACCGGAAGGAACCTTGTCTTTCAACGATGAAGATGCTGAGGGGATGATGCACTGGTAATATCTGTACTCATAAATAAATCTCGAGTTAAACATGTGTTAATTGTTCCGGGTAGCTCAGCTAACATCATAAGATCGAGGGTTATGGAATAACTCGGCCTACAAGATCAGATCATACCTGCAGTCCGAGTCCTGAACGGGTTCAACATGGCCTGCGAGACCACTAAAGAGGAGATAACATTACCGATGAACGTCGACGGAACCATTTAGGAAGCCAAGTTCTATGTAATCGAAGGAGATATGAGATACAACGCTTTGTTCGGGAGGCCATGGATTCACAACATGAGAGCAATACCCTCAACATTGCACCAGGTGCTTAAATTCCCAACACCCAGAGAAGTCAAAACAGTTTACGGGGAACAACTGGCCGCCAAGGAAATGTTTGCGGTCGATGAGGTGATCCCGACATCCACACTCTTGACATCGAAGGGCCCTCGATAGAACCGGAGAAACAAGGGGTAGACGAGGATGATGACTACGGAGTTCCCAGATCTTTCATAGCCCCAGACGATTTTGACGCTACCAAATCAACGATCGAGGAGCTGGAACAAGTCGTTCTAACCAAACACTTGCCTGATCGAAAGGTATACCTGGGCACGGGGTAAAGCCCCGAGCTCAGGAAATAACTCATTCAATTTCTTATTGTTAATAAAGATTGTTTCTCTTAGTCCCACCTTGATATGATAGGGATCCCGCCGAAAATAACCACTCACAAGCTAAGCCTGGACTTGAAGTTCCACCTGGTCAAGCAGAAGAGGAGACCCCAATCCGAGGTTAAACATGCTTTCATCAAGGATGAGGTATCTAAACTCCTTAAAATAGGGTCCATTCAGAAGGTTAAATACCCGGATTGGTTATCAAACGTAGTGGTAGTCCATAAAAAAGGGAATAAATTACGAATGTGCGTAGACTATAAAGACTTAAATAAGGCATGTCCCAAGGACTCCTTCCATTTGCCCAATATCAATCGCATGATCGATGCAACGGCCGGACACGAGATCCTCAGTTTTCTCGACGCCTATTCTGGGTACAACCAAATACGGATGAACCCGGGCGATCAGGAAAAAACCTCCTTCATCACTAAGTACGTAACCTACTACTATAATGTGATGCCATTCGGATTAAAAAATACAGGTGTCACTTACTAACGCCTAGTAAACCGGATGTTCGAGGAACAAATAGGAAAATCAATGGAGGTTTACATTGACGATATGTTGGTTAAGTCCCTGTGAGCAGAGGACCATTTGAAACATTTGCAGGAAACCTTCAACATATTGAAGAAATACAATATGAAGTTGAATCCTGAGAAGTGTGCATTTGGAGTCGGATCCGGTAAATTCCTCGGATTCATGGTATCCAACCGGGAAATCGAAATTAACCCCGATAAGAGCAAATCCATCGAGGATATCACTGTTTTAGACAATGTGAAGTTCGTGCAAAGATTAACCGGACGCATAATCGCCCTGGGAAGATTCATCTCGAGGTCTTTCGACAAGAGCCACTGGTTCTTCTCAGTATTGAAAAAGAAGAATAACTTCTCGTGGATCCCAGAGTGCCAACAGGCCTTGGAGGAGCTCAAGCGATATCTATCGAGCCCATCGCTGCTCCATACGTCGAAGACAAACGAGCAGCTATACCTGTACCTGGCAGTATTAGAGATAGCGGTAAGTGGAGTCCTAGACTGGGAAGAGAAAGTTACATAATTTCCAATTTACTATGTTAGCAGGACTTTAGGTGAGGCCGAAACTAGATACCCTCACCTAGAAAAATTGGTGCTCGCTTTGCTAAGCGCCTCTAGGAAACTGAAACCATATTTTCAATGTCACCCCATATGTGTTATGGCTACTTACCCATTGAGGAATTTAATGCATAAGCCCAAGCTCTCGGGAAGGTTGGCCAAATGGGTCGTAGAGATCAACGGGTACAATATTGAATATCCAAATTTTGGAAGACTTTACGCCGGTCCTGATACCCGAGATCGAAAGAGAGTTATTGTTGAACTCGGGGACTTCTTCGGGGATCTGGACCCTCTTTGCGGATGGTGCCTTGAATGCAAAAGGGTCCGGACTTGGCATTGTATTGAAGCCACCAACATGCAATGTAGTTAGACAATCTATTAGGACTGTAAAATTGACTAACAACGAGGGCGAATATGAGGCCATGATTGCAGGTCTAGAACTAGCCAAAAGCTTGGGGCAGAGGTAATCGAAGCTAAGTGCGACTCCCTCCTTGTGGTGAATCAAGTTAATGGGACATTCGAGGTCAGAGAGGAACGAATGCAAAGGTACCTGGATAAGTTTCAAGTAACATTATACATGTTCAAGGCGTGGACTCTACAACACGTACCCCGGGATCAAAATAGTGAGGCCGATGCCTTTGCTAACTTGGGGTCGTCGGTTGAAGACGATGAGTTCAACTCGGGGGCAGTCGTACAACTCATGAGATCGGTGGTGAAAGAAGGACATGCCGAGATAAACTCAATAAGCCTAACTTAGGGACTGGAGAAACAAATATATAGAATATCTGAAAACTGGAAAACTGCCCTCAGATCCAAAGGAATCGAGGGCCTTACGTACGAAGGCAACCTGGTTTAGTTTGTTTGAAGATGGAACACTATTCAGAAGAACATTCGATGGCCCGTTCGCGATATGTCTAGGACCGGGAGATACCGAGTACGTTCTGAGGAAAATTCACGAGGGCACCCGCGGAATCATATAGGCACCGAATCATTGGTTCGAAAAATAATTAGAGCCGGCTACTACTGGATCGACATGGAAAAGGATGCGAAGGAGTTCATACGAAAATGTGATGAATGTCAAAGGCATGCTCCGATGATTCATCGAGCCGGGGAGCTGCTGCATTCGGTCTTGTCACCCTGGCCGTTCATGAAATGGGGAATGGATATCGTTGGCCCCTTTTCATGGGCACCCGGTAAGGCTCAATTTATATTATTTATGACTGACTATTTTTCTAAGTAGGTGGAAGCCCAGGCATATGAGAAGGTCAGGGAGAAGGAAGTCATCGATTTCATTTGGGACTACATCATATGTCGGTTCAGAATGCCGGCCGAGATCGTGTGCGACAATGGGAAACAGTTCATTGGCAGCAAAGTAAATAAGTTTCTCGAAGACCATAAGATCAAAAGGATCCTATCAACACCCTACCACCCTAGTGGGAACGGACAAGCACAGTCCAACAACAAAACCATACCCCAAAATCTCAAAAATAAGCTTACCGACGCCAAAGAAAAATAGAAGGAAATCCTTCCTGAAGTCCTATGGGCATACCGTTTGACCTCGAAGTCCAGTATCGGGGCCACCCCGTTCTCGCTGGTTTACGGTGCTGAAGCTCTAATACCGGTCGAAGTCAGATAATCGAGTCTCAGATTCTGATATGCAAGAAAATAATCAAACGACGAAGCCATGAATACGAGCATGGATCTGATAGATGAAATGCGCAAAGCCGCCCTTTGTTCGGTTGGCCACCCAAAAACAACGGATCGAAAGGTATTACAATCAAAGAGCCAACCTTCAACATTTTAATGTCGGGGACATAGTGTTAAGGAAGGTCACGCTAAGCAGCCAGAACCTGAACGAAGGAAAGTTGGGGCCGAACTGGAAAGGTCCTTATCAGATTATCAAGATCACCAGAAAGGGATCATACAAACTCCGAACAATGAACGGTGAGCAACTACTGAACAACTGGAACATAACTCACTTGAAGCGATATTACTGCTAAGGTACTACCCCATTTATTCCTTTTACTTATTTACATTTTGAACTAACACTTGCAGGCGACCATCTAAGAACGGCACAATTTTTAGGCCTGAAAGCACGCGTTGCACTCTTTTTCTCTTGAACCGATTTTGTCCCAAATGGGTTTTCCGGCAAGGTTTTTAATGAGGCAACAGTAAATCGTGCTAACTTAGAATTGAAGACCAATTATGAACCGGTGTCGAAGATCACGACGACATTATTCGAGGCTTCTCTATGATCGACCTCGAACACTAGGGGGCATCACCCTCGAATAATGACTTTAGCAAGGAAAGAAACTTTGTGATTGAATGGTCTCGGCTCGATCGATAGGATTTACTGTAAGGGCCAAACAGTCAAATGAACTGTGCCCACATAGACTGTTCGAGCCCTGCCACACAGCTTGTACACATATGTAACCATATATATTATGCACAGAAATAAAAAGAAGTTTCTACCTTGTGGATAAATATCTTGTCCCTTAAAATATTTTATTTCTTTCTTTTCTTTTAAGGAATTTCCTACATTCGATCCCCTAAAGATATCGAGCCCAAGGGCCGCCTTTATATGGGTCCAAAGGATCGCTCTCACTCGGGGACTGCCGTCCAAAGACAAACTCGGACGGTCCAAAAAGGTTATGACCATATTAAAACGGCTCGAAGATGTCCGAGACCCGTAACAAAAAACAAGGCCTTTAAAATTTCTAAACTGGTTCAAAAGGCTACCCTCAGCAAAATTATCATCTAAAAAGTTCTAAGTATTTTGGGGAAAGATTCCGGTCATACCGAGCCCCCACGAATCGTAAACGAAATATTATCGAAAGAAGTCCTGTTCGAACCTCCGAACAAGACCTAATTATTACATGCTAAGGCATTTCGATCTTTGCAAACATAAAGAATAAAGCGAAGGAAAACAAACTTCGAAACTATCAAAGGGAAAAAAGAAGCCTTATATTATATATATAAAAAGTTTTTTAAAAGGCCAAACAGCCTTAACAAAAAATACAAAATCAAAGGAAAATGCACAAGGCACTTAAACGGCCTGGTCTTCACTGGAGCCCGCCTCATCGCCAGGGTCTTCGGAGTCCCCTCCACCTTCGGATTCACTCAAACCCTCAAAGTCTTCTTCATCCTCGGGTACGCCAACTTCTTGGCCTCGGCTTCGAGTCCCTTAACACTCTTAATCTTAGCCGATGAGTCGAAACCCCGAGCATGAATTTCCTCGAGAGCCTCTCTTCGGGATTGCCTCTTTGCATGCTCGATGACATCTTTCAGTCGATCATAAGCCGCCTCGGCATCGGCCTTATACTGAGCCACCATCTCGTCGGCATCAGCTTTGACCACCGTAACAACCGAGTTGGGCGTTTTGAGCTCCTTTGCAAGAGTTTCCCATTCGGAGACGGCCGAGCTTAGCTGAGACTGAAGCTCCTCAACTTTTTGGGCCCATACCTCGGCCTTTTATTTTGCCTCCAAAAGCTGGACCTCTGTCGAAGTCAGCTGCGCCCGAGCAGTCTCCTTCTTCCTGCCTTTACATTCTTCGGCCTCAGCCTTAACTGCATCCGTCTCAGCTCGGAGTTGGTCGATCCGATCGATCTTCTATTGGACCTGCGGATTCTGACCATTAGTCACCATGTCTAGCTCATCGTCACTAACTTCAAATATTTTTACCTATTTGACCAGGTCAGCATGCTCCTTCCGAGCCACCTCCAGCTTAGCTCGGAGGCTCTTAGCCTCCCCTTCACGCTGCTCACTGAGGAGTTTTTAAGTATCTCTCTTCTCAGTGAGCCCTCGGACCTCGGCTTCAAGCTGGTTCAGCTCGTCCCGATATCGAAGGAAAGTTTCATGGTAAAGCACCGAGGCCTACAAACATAAAAGAAAAATGTTAGGGTTATCTATGAATTAGTTTAAGTACGTATTAAAGTCATCAAGAGATATCTAAAGTTACCCGGTTTAGCGCCTGTTATGCTTCGTTGAACAAGCATGGAGCATCTACCTCGTTCATCTTGGCCTGGTCTTCCTCGGTCACCAGACACCGAAGGTAACTGGCCACTCCAACGGGGCGTAGAGGACCCGGGCATCCTCCGGAATGGAGATGATGACGTACTGCTTCCAGTTAGGATCCATACTCGGAGTTAGGAACCAGTTGATCTGTTTCGGGTTTGAGGAAGGCCCTCTTGCTCCCGAAGATGGACTCTTCTTCGGTACCTCTAAATCACCCAATCTGGTGACGTCCTCCATGTCGGTGGAGTCTACGCCATCAAAAACGCCGCAAAAGGGGTCGTCCGCTCCACGAGCCCCCTTGTTGGGACGCTCTTTCACCGTTTGGGCCTCATTATACATGGACTCAGTAAACGAGGGTGATTCGGTGATGTCTATCACACCGAATGCTTCCTTCGGGGCACTGCCCGCATCTTGGGAAGCCTCGGCCCCAGCTTCCTCATCGACCTCCTTAGCTTGAGGCAAGTCGGTCTTGAGATTCTCTAGTTCGGAGGCCCCTTGCCTTTTGAACTGCGATGGCACGCGGGCCATCAGGACAAAGTCTTCTTCTTCTTCTACTTCGAACTCGTCTCTCAGCCGGTAGAGTGAATTCGAAGGTGGTGCTCGGGCACTGGTGCTGTCTTTTGGCTTGCGCACCCACCTTCTTCTTGTTTTCTTTTTCTCCGAGCTTTGGGAACTCAGAGCCCTCTTTATTTTCTTCTCTCCGGCCTGTCTCGGAGTAGTGGACTCGGTAGGTAAGACCTCGCTACCGGCTGGAGGCCTCAGTTTGGCATCCTTGGATAAACCTGCAGAAAGAAGTAAAGGGAGTGAGGACTTAATAGTAAAAAAGGAATCCAAATATTGCCTACTTAGGAAAGGAGTCTCACCATGGGAACATGCCTCCCAACAACCCTTCGAGAGCTTGCTCCATGAGCGTTCGGAGTAGGGAATCTGTGATATGATACCCTCAACCCACTCCTTGAGCCGAGGGACAACATTTGAGACCCGAGCGATGGCTGCACCGCCATAAAACACCGATAATAATGAAGGAAATAAGTATAAAATCGACTTTCAAAAATAAAATTATACTTACGTGATGTATTCCACTTCACGGGGAATGACATGCACTCAGCTGGGATCAAGTCCGAAGTCCTCACTCGAACAAAATAGTTTTGCTATCCCCGATCTCGATCTTCATCAATACTCGAGAACAGGGCTTTGCTAGCTCGACACATGAGCTTTATCAGTCCCCCCAAAAGATTCGGGGACTGTACAAGCGCAGAAGATGGTCAACGGTGAACGAGCACCCATCGATTTTGCTTACGAAGAACCGGAGGAAGATCACGATCCTCCAGAGATAAGGATGAATCTGACCGAGGCATACCTCGTACCTCTTACAGAAATCAACGATGACCGGGTCCATCGGGCCCAATGTAAAGGGATACATGTAAACACTTTGATATCCCTCGAAATGGGTAGTGATGGCTTCATCGGGGTCAGGGATCACTATGCCCTTATCGACCCAGTTGCAGTCTTTTAGAACCGTAGGGAGGACTTCTTCAGTGATCGAGCATATGTATCTCGAGACCTCCTCACGTCGGCCTTGTACGGATGAAGGTTTTTCAACTTTGAAATCGGCATTGACCGAGCATCCTCCGGGGATGAACATTTTCAAAGGGGGTTCCGGTACTGGTTCATCGATGACAGTACGCGAAACAGTCTCCTCGGCCTTAGTAGCCGACCGCAAAGTAGAAGGGATTTCTTTCTGGGGAATGGTTTTGGAAGTCTTTGCCGTTTCTTTAAAAGATGGAGGAAAAATAGAGAAAGAAATGAGGTTGAAGGATTGTACTTGTTGGCTTGAGATGAAGATAAACAAGAGTTCTTGCAAAGGATTTCGGATAACTGGATTGAAAGTACTAGAAAGTATTAAAATTTTAAGGGTACGAGGGTAGAAAGTTTGGATGTAAAGTTAAAATGAGTAAAGGAAGAGGTATTTATAGTATTTCAGCAATGGTTCGCATCCAGGAATGGCCGACCGACGACTGACAGACATTTAATGCCACCAGGACTTGTCTGACGAGACGTTTCAGTTGTTTTGTCGTTTCTGTCACGGTATATCGAAGTGAGAAGCGGAAGCTCATGTCGTTTCTCGTCGTCTACTCTCCAAAAAATGAGGGGACTATCTGTATACAGTTAAAATCGAGCTCGTGGTGCATCCTAGCCTCCGACATGGTAAGCCAGGCTCGAAACATGACAATAAAGTACTGAAGATCGACCTCAAGTCCCACCGGGCTAGAACCCGAAGATAGGTTGCCCGCCTTAGAGAATATTGAGGCCATGATCCCGGAACCGGTCCTAGCCTCAAACGGATTTGAAGAAACATTGTCAGCATAGCCAACGGAAGACTGAAATATCTGTGACCGGCTGAATATTTCGGCGTGAATCTCGGCACGTACCGATAAAGAATCGGCAATTAGTAAATCAAATTTGTTTTACCTTTTATAGAATTGTACCTAAAGTAGGACACCTCTTTGGTATGGTTTGAGCTTACTTCATCCTTACTTATTTAATTTGTCTTTATTTATTGCTTTGTGTCAAATAAATTCGTGTACCCTTAAAATCACTTATAAACTTAATTGTTATCCGATTTTGAGGGTAAACAAAAATATTTTATGTAATTGCCATTTATCATTTCAATTCAATTAACTCTGCTGAATCCATTTCCACTTTCCAGTTGTCATTGTCATTTTTGAGAAACACCCCCCCCCCCCTCTAATTCCTGGATTACCTTTAGAAGCGCCATATGTATTCGGTTTATAGTAATATTTTAGAGGAGGAAGCTATTTAACAGTTAAGTAAATCATTTGATTTGGATGGCTTTCATTGCTAGTAAGAAGTTTACATTCAGCCACTTTCTTATCAATATGGGAAAACGAAATGGAGTTAATAAGATTATTATGGTGATTGTTGTTACGATTTAGAGAATAAACTCCAAAGACAGAGAGGGAACAAATCATTCCACAAGTAGAAATTGTTATGAGTATGGGGAATGTGTTTTTTTATATTGTCCAGCCTATGAGTATAGGTGTGGTTAACAACAATATCATGTAAATTGTAAATGCCCAAACTTTTCCAAAAAGGCCACTGCTTGTACGCGTTAAGCATGCTATGTGAATGAACAAAAATGCATGTTTTTGAATGTGTTTTCATCTCATTTGCTGCATGAATTGAGAGATCATGTAACGACATGGCCGGTCGTTTTGAGCATTTGCACTCCGTTCAGCTATTTGAAGTCTTGAGTAGCTTCGTATAATGTATTATGACCTGTGTGAATCGTCGGTTTTAGTTTTCAGGTTAATCAGAATTGATTTGGGAGAAAGATTCTCAACTAGGAAGTTTTAAGTTAGAAGAGTTGACCAAGTTTGACTTTTGAGTATTTGACCCCGGATCGGAATTTTGATGGTTCCGTTAGGTCCGGATGGTAATTTTGGACTTGGGCATATGCCTGGATTTGCATTTGGATATTTCTAGAAGATTTCGGCATTATTTGACGAAAGTTAAAAATTTGAAGGTTTGGAATGTTTATAAGCTTGACCGGGAGTTGACTTTGATGATATCGGGTTCAAATTATGGTTTCGAGTACTGTAATAGCTTCGTTAAGTCATTTGGGACTTGTGTGCAAAATTTGAGTTCATTCCAAGTTGATTTGATAGGGTTCTGTACGAGCTTTGGAAGTTGAAAGATTCAAAGTTCATTAAGTTCGATTTGAGGCGTAATTCGTGATTTTGATGTAGTTATGCATGATTTGAGGCCTCGAAATAGTTTGTGTTATGTTATGGGACTTGCTGGTATGTTCGGACAAGGTCTCGAGGGGCTCGAGTGAGTTTCAGATAGGGTTGGGTTGTGTTGCGCTCGTTTTTTATGTTTTGACGTCGTTTCTTCAAACATAAATGGTATCACATTAAGCAAATGAGCTCCAATTTCTATTTTGATTATAGAATTAGATCCATATCATAATTCTGGAACCATAGCAACCGGAATCATCAAGTTTCGACATCGTATGAGGAATATATGGCCATTTTACTAATAATTGGATTGCCAGATTTTTTTTCAGGTTAATTACGCAATTGCCACTGAATTCGTATTTAAAAATCTGTACTATTTCCAAATATTGAAACCAACATATCTCCTTCATTATAAGGTCAAATGGAGTGATTCAAAAGTCTAACTAGACTGAAAGTTCACAAGGAATCCATTAGAGTGATCAAAAGCAAGTTTTGGGATCATTGGAATGAGAAAGAAGGCAGAACAGTTGGGCAAAAATATATAATATCGAGGGTTTGTTCATTTCATTATATTTTGAGTTATGGAGCTCGGATTTGGGCGATTTTGGAGGAGGTGTTCACCACATGGATTGGGATAAGTGTTCTCTACTCGGTTTTGGTTATATTTCATAAATCCATTTTTGTTTTTGGCATTTGATTGATGATTTCAAAGTGAATTTGGGGGAGGATTTGGTCTAAAATTTCATAAAGTGAATTTTTGAGATTTGAACATCAATTCAGAGTCAAATTTGAGTGAAAGTAGTATCATTGGACTCATAATTCAATGACTTATTGGATTTTATAAGTTTTGTTGGGTTCTGAGGTGCGGGTCCGGGTTTGACTTTTTGGTTGACTTTGGGACTTTTGATTAAAGATTCGATCTTTATCGATTGGATTTGTTTCCTATGGAATTGTTTGATGTTCTTGAGTTGCTTTTGACAAGTTTCAAGCCGTTTAGAGGTCAGTACGCATGGGATGGCATTTCTAGAGTATTAGTTGGCTTGCTTGGTATTGGATTTGGCTTGTTTGAGGTAAGAATCCTATCTAAACTTGGTTGAGGCACTAGTTGCCTAAATTATTTGTGATAGCTATGTGCTATGGGTGCGCGCATGCATGGGGTTTGAACCCATGTCCTGACACCAGAGATATTTATCCATGCTGGGGTTACGTTTAGGCTATAATCAATCTAGAATTGGCTGTTAAGCTTTAAGCTATGATGTTTCTAATATCTGTAACATTGTGTGAACTAGTTGAGCCGTGTTTGAGGCAACGTAGAGGTTTAATCCCTGAATGAACTTGATAAATGCTATTTTGTGATGAAATTGTCGATTTGAGCTATGATAGCACACTCTACACATGCCTACACTTTAGCATGTCATTTATACCAGTCCAGGAGCATGGTATTTGTTATTCATTCATCACATACATGTATTCATATTTATTTGCTCCTGTGTGATATGATTGGACTGGATGCCTGTGACCACGCTGGGCGGATTGTATTGTTATGCTTATGACCATGCCGGGCAAATTATGACATTGTGCATGTGACCATGCCGGGCGGATTAATATTATTAGCACGTGAGTTATCCGTGAAACATATGATTTATCCATGTGAATCGAAATATTAATATTATAGCACGTGAGTTATCCGTACAGCATGTGAGTTGTCCGTGCGTTTGATATTATTAGCACGTGAGTTGTCCTTGTATTGTATGGATACAGATCCATCCCCCTAGGGTCACCCTCTCATGTTTCTCTATTGATGGTGTACATGTGGATTGTGAGAAACCGATGTGTTTCTGGTTGATGTAAGTTCTGGAAAAGCTAGTTACTGTTATTGGATCGGGTTGCGCGCCGCAACAGACTGATATTTGGTTATTGCATTTCATCTTTACTTGTAATTTTCTTAACTGTTTACCTGATTTACTTGCATATCTTCCTTATATGCTGGATTGTTGACTGAGAAGAACACTCTAAAAACCAAGAATTGTGAGCATCAAAATGGTTTTACCTGAGATTTCCTGATTTGATTATATATATGTCATATACTTATTGAAATTCAGAACTGCATAGGTATTAGTGAGTATTATCTATAGTTCTTTCTTCTTTTATCTCACCGAGGATAGTTAGGATATTTATTGAGTACATGTGGTCGGTTGTACTCATACTACACTTTTGCAACTTGCGTGTAAATCTTGATGTTGATTCTGTTATGTATGGCGAGGGCTGGCATTGAAGATGTACCTGTGTCCTAGTTATGGCTATCACTTGTCCTTGGTAGATTTAGATTCGAATTTTGTTCATATACATTTCAAACATACGTTGTATTTATTTCATTTTAGTTTTGTAAAATCTAAGTCTTAGTGGCTCATGACTAGTACTACCAGTCCTTGGGGAGTTGTATAAAATTTAGTTATCCCATATTTGACTCACATCAGTATTATTATATTGTATTTTATTATTAATTGACTTACCTAGCGGGTTGGGTTAGGTGCCATCACGACGGTTTGGATTTTGGGTCGTGACAAGTTGGTATTAGATCTCTAGGTTTATAGGTTCTACGAGTCATGAGAAATTGTCTAGTAGAGTCTTGCGGATCGGTATGATGACGTCCATACTTATCTTCGAGAGGATACATGTCATTTAGGATAAACTTCCTATCTTTTATTCCTTCACGTGCAACATTGATTCAGCTTGAAGTGTATTGCTTTGAATTCCTTCCAATCACTCGTATGCGTATGTGAGCACTCGGTATCAGCTGTGCATCGATGACTTATGATTTATATAGAGGAGGTGTGAGATGTGTTTTTCTGTGTTTTGATGGCGGGCTAGTCTGGAGGACTTGAGGTCGGGTTTTGACCGTTGCTTGCGCTCGGTGGTTCCAGTTATGTAAGCGTGTGCTTTTGGACTTATGTGTTCGATTGTGTCCCCAGGAGCGGGATTGATGGCTCAGTGAGTGGTTGGATGACTATATGATGATTATGTTATGACAGCGGGATGTGTTCAGATGATTTTTAATATGACAAGAAGATTTTTCTTGGGATGTGAAAGGACTATTGGATGCTTGATTTCTATGGATGTGTTATACGGTCTAGAGTTATGAGGGTTTTGAGGGATTCTTTCATGTTATTTCATTTGTGGAACGAAGTAAATTTTCATGTCTTGTTGACGAGTTCAGACTCATGAAGATTAAGTGATTGCGTAGTAGTTGTAGCTGTGAAAGGGTATAGAGAGATGTCAGTTTGAGGCTAAGCAGGTGTGTTGTCACCTACGGGGTAATCTACGGATGTGTGATCTTTATGATATTTTATGGAGGGTTTCTTTTCTACCAGTGGGTTATATGTGTTGCGATTTGAGTTCGGATTGGTTGAAAAAGTTGACCAGACTATCACGAGTATGACTGCGAGCTAAGCAGATGATTTGAGGTATTTTATGGGTTGTATTGCAGGAGTTTGTGAAGGATCTAGTTGAATCTTACTGCGAGATTATGGCAGCAATATACATGGGTATTGCGAATTATTGGATGTTTTATTCAATGGCTTTGAGCCAAGTGGGGGAGTCTACCATCGGTGTTTGATTTGATTTCATAGTTAAGTATTGTATTGGTTTCGGTCTGAGGCATATTGGTGGGTCAGTTATGACTTGTAGAGGTAGGTTCTGAGAATAACTTGAGTAAGGAATTTCTGGATGCATGATGTATTACACCTTATGGTATATGGGAGTCTTGGAAATGGTCTAGGGTTGATGTTCGTGATGGATGTAATGTACCAAGAAAAAAAGGATTCACTCGATTGCTTAGAGATGTGGATTACTTCTTTGGGTATTGTTGTACTATTGGGGAACAAGTCGTTCAGGTCGTTTGGGCGGCGCAATTGAGAGTTGAGCAGAGTGGATGACTCTCGAGAAGGTTCTAATGGATTCAGGATTAATATGTAGCAATTGAGAATTTTTCAGATTTGTATATAGCTAGAATTTGAGATTTACATTGGATGGTGTCGAGACTCGCGGTATTTCTATATTATTATGGATTCTACCTTTTAGTATTAAGAAGGTGAACGAAACAACTTTAGATTCACAGAAGGTCTCTTCAGAGTGGGTGTCTCGGTTGTGGTACTTTTGGGGTGCTTAAGAGGGAATACATCGACATATGGGCCTTAGGGCAGAGTGGTTTTATTCTAGGATCTCTCGTGTTAAGCTTTGGGTAAGGATCGTGGTGTTTTGGCAAGGAGAAGTGTCAACTTGAGGGTAATTCGGAAGGAACTTAGAGAAATAGGACAGCTTGGTAGTAGGTTGGGATCATCACGGTAATGGATATATCCATTGCATATTTGTAATGTTTAAAGTTGAAACATCATACAATGTGACCAAACTTATCCCAAATGAAGCCCGAACCTGTCCCTTCAACTTTTGCATTCTCGTCATTGGCTAGCACCTTAGTAGAATCATCGGAGCCTTTAGCCAACTCAAGGTTCTTAATGAAAACAACAGAAGGGGATGTTTCCTGCATTTGCATAATTAGTTCTGTTACTACATTTCAAACTGATAATATGAGGAATTAATAAACATGATAATACAAAGACGATGTTTTGATCGATTCTTTGGGTACTTATATTGTAGTGAGTTTTATAGGTGTTTTGTGACAATACTCTTGGGTTTGGCAACCTGCATGACTTGGTGGAGTTGGAGAGATTCAGTTCTGATAGCTTGGTTATGTGCGAATGGGTTTCGAAGAGTTCTCTATGGTCTCTACCACGGTTTGAGATGGATATTTCCTACCAGCGTGAGGAGCATGTTGCGTATTGTGATTTTCTCCTGGATGGGATCAAATGGAAGGTTTCTGAATGATTGGGTATGCATCTTGCTGGTAACTCAGAGTTGATTATGAGATTCTCGTGCTTTTCATATGATGGCATGATTGATGTTGTATGTTGTGCGGGATTGCGATTTGCATGTGCAAGGTTATGGTTCAGTTGGACGGGAAGGTCATGAATTCTTAGACAACATGGATGGTTTCAGATGACTAGATGAATTTTATTACTACTTGGTATTGCCTGAGAAGGGTGCGCATTTCAGAAAGCACACTGTGTTTTGACTTACAGATGCTTCATTGGTATTGCGGTACTTGCCTGGTTGATCGACTGTTGATGTTCAGATTTTATTATGTGGCACGGTAGAACTATGGAAGAATTTCCCATGGGATGATTTTGTATGGGAGATATGCTATCCATTCGAGTGGTGGAGTTGGGATCGGCTATGATGATTCGTGTGTTCTATGGATTTGGAGACTGGGAGTCCTCAGAAGCAAATTCTTTCATGGTTGTGGACTGTGAAGATGTGGCCAAGGTTAGCCAATTGGTAGTATGGTTAGGTCATTATGGACTTTTGGAGGGCCATTTATCCATTTGGGGATGACCGGAGGCCATTAGTAGGCCTAATGAGGATGTGTGTTCTACATCGGGTCGGATTTACTGACTTAGAAGTATTAGTGTTGAGGGGTAAGTTATTCGATTATAGTTGAGCTTGTTTGTGTTCTGATATGTGCTTTGTGTTACTCTTCTATGCTACGAGGGGTGGTGATTCGTTGGTTATATGCACACATGATGCGGTTCTGTTTGGGCCTTGCAGCGGAATTTGAGTGAGATGATTATTGGGGTGTTGAATGGTTGATTGTGCCTTGGTTATGTTCTTTCCGGGATGTTGTATATTGTGTTATTGGCTTCTCCATGGTTATGGTCATGCACTTCGTGTACTTGAAGTCGAATTGCGTGTAGTTGTTAATTTTGAGCATCGTGGCTTGAGGTATTTCATATGTACCGGTGTTTGGATGGGTCATACATTGCAGCGGGGCTATGTTGGGATATGATCCTTTGTGTTAGATTCGTGTGTCTTGGTCCTACTATGTGTGATGGGTTCATAGCATTGCGTTGTGGTGGTACTTGTTGAGCTTGCGGGACGGTTCTCTCATTCAAGTCATTTTCCGTGATTGAGTACATTTGAATTGTTGCCTATTGGTGCACGGATTTCACGGTTTGTGGCTTTAGGTTGTATTGGTATGGAATGCCAATAAAATGGTTGTGTTTGAGGAGATGAGGTCATTGGACCTAGAATGGGTACCATCGGATTTGATTAGAGGATGTATGGAGGAATAATATCAAAAGTCGGCTTAGGATTTTGCTTTGGTTCTTGATGGACGAGAGAGGGCTCCATGACTTGTTGATCTGATGAGTGGTTATGAGTTTTTATATGTTTCTTTCATCATCGGCAGTGTACGAAGGTTTTGAATGAGGTTTTACTCGATATGAGGTTATTACCGGTATTGGATTAGTTTTGAGCAGCTACTGTGATCGAGAATTATTACTATGAGTATGTGAGTTGTGTTGTATATCATATGATTACGTATTGGGTTATGGTTATGGCTTGATTCGGCTAGTTCAGACTTATACAGTGTGTAGATGCAAGATTCGGGTCTTGTGAGGAAATCCGGATGTTGAAAATTGGGTTCTAAGGCTTATGAGCTAAGGTTAAATTAAGGGTCTTCAGTTATGTTGTGTTGTCAGACTTATATGGGTTGGGGTGATGTGCGATCACCCCCGGGTATATGCATGGTAAGGTTACACGGCGATTTGATTGCTTTGGAACGGCTCTAGGCACGTTCGAGGACGAACGTATGTTTAAGTGGGGGAGAATGTAACGACCCGACCGGTTGTTTTGAGCATTTTCACTTCGTTCAGCTATTTGAAGTCTTGAGTAGCTTCATATGATGTATTATGACCTGTGTGAAAAGTCGATTTTGGATTTCAGGTTAATCGGAATTGATTTGGGAGAAAGATTCTTAACAAGGAAGCTTTAAGTTGGAAGAGTTGACCAAGTTTTACTTGTATATTTGAACTCGGATCAGAGTTTTGATGGTTCTATTAGGTCCGAATGGTGAGTTTAGACTTGGGCATCTGCCTGGATTTGCATTTGGATATTTCTAGAAAGTTTCGGCATTATTTGACGAAAGTTAAAAATTTGAAGGTTTGGAATGTTTATAAGCTTGACCGGGAGTTGACTTTGATGATATCGGGTTCGAATTGTGGTTTCGAGTACTGTAATAGCTTCGTTAAGTCATTTGGGACTTGTGTGCAAAATTTGAGTTCATTCCGAGTTGATTTGATAAGGTTCGGTACGAGCTTTGGAAGTTGAAAGATTCAAAGTTTATTAAGTTCGATTTGAGGTGTAATTTGTGATTTTGATGTAGTTATGCTTGATTTGAGGCCTCAAAATAGTTCGTGTTATGTTATGGGACTTGTTGGTATGTTCGGACGGGGTCTCGAGGGGCTCGAGTGAGTTTCAGATAGGGTTGGGTTGTGTTGCGCTCGTTTTTTATGTTTTGACGTCGTTTCTTCAAACATAAATGGTATCACATTAAGCAAATGAGCTCCAATTTCTGTTTTGATTATAGAATTAGATCCGTATCATAATTTTGGAACCATAGTAACCGGAATCATCAAGTTTCGACATCGTATGAGGAATATATGGCCATTTTACTAATAATTGGATTGTCAGATTTGTTTCAGGTTAATTACGCAATTGCCACTGAATTCGTATTTAAAAATCTGCACTATTTCCAAATATTGAAACCAACATATCTCCTTCATTATAAGGTCAAATGGAGTGATTCAAAAGTCTAACTAGACTGAAAGTTCACAAGGAATCCATTAGAGTGATCAAAAGCAAGTTTTGGGATCATTGGAATGAGAAAGAAGGCAGAACAGTTGGGCAAAAATATATAATATCGAGGGTTTGTTCATTTCATTATTTTTTGAATTGAGGAGCTCGGGTTTGGGCGATTTAGGAGGCGATTTTCACCACATGGATTGGGGTAAGTATTCTCTAATCGGTTTTGGTTATATTTCATGAATCTAGTTTCGGTTTTTTGAGTATCATTTATAGTTCTTGCTTTTTTATCTCGCCGAGGTTAGTTGGGATACTTATTGAGTACATGAGGTCGGTTGTACTCATACTACACTTCTGCACCTTGCGTGCAAATCTTGGTGTTGATGCTATTGTGTATGGCGACGACTGGTATTGAAGATGTACCTGCGTCCCAGTTATGGACGGTTTATTTCATTTCTGTTCTGTAAAATCTAAGTATTAGTGGCTCATGACTTATACTACCAGTCCTTGGAGAGTTGTATAAAATTCAGTTATCCAATATTTGACTCATATCATTATTATTATATTGTATTTTTTTGTTAATTGGATTACCTAGCGGGTTGGGTTAGATGCCATCTCGACGGTTTGGATTTTGGGTTGTGACAGTTTATATGATTTTTGAAGTGAAATATGCTCATTACGTGTTTCTTGTGTGTAAGAGTAAGTTTTGATGATAATTGACCAAAAGATGAAAATTTGTTGCAAAAAAGAAGGCTCATCTAATCTCGTGCATGACACAAAAACAGACGTGTAAAAGGAAACAATTTAGTGCACAAAATAGTAAAGTGAAACGAAGGCGCAGATCACTTCGCGAAATGGAAAATTTCAAAGGCTGGGAGCACGTATATAGGCGCGCAACGCGTGAGGGTGGATGCGGACTCCAGCAGTCCTAGCCGAGATTGAATTGGTTAATTCCGCTCCATACTATCACGATCCAAAATCCCACCTTAAAAATCGTTATGGCACCTAGTCACTAGGACTAGGTTAGTCTAACACATGCTGAGTTTTTAACATCTATAAACAACTTAACTATTAAATTTATATGATAAATGACATAATAAAGTTGAAACTGATCAATAGACACATATTCCCAAAATCGGTAGTACAGAGTCATAATCTCTACTGAGAGTAAACTAGGAATCTCAAATACAACACTGTTTTGGAATGAAAAGTAAACAATAGTAAAGGAAAAACATAGGAAGGTGACTCTGAGGCCTGCGAGTGGAATGACAGGTATACCTTGAAGTCTCCTCGGCAACTCAATAGCAGCTAACTAACGTCCGGCACACTCCAAGGTACCTTGATCTGCAAAAAATATGCAGAAGCATACTATGAGTACACCACAGTGGTATCCAATAAGTATCAAGACTAACCTCGGTGGAGTAGTGACGAGGTTCAAGTCAAGACACTCACTAGTCAAATAACCTGTGTATAATATCAAAACTAAACCGGCAATAGAAAGAATAACAGAAGCAATAACTGTAATATCATTAGATTAAGCGATAACCATTTAAAACAAGTAAAGGTCTCGTTCCGATCCGTTATATTACCAACAACTCAACATAATATGAGATAAAAACTCCATGTAGATGAATTTACCTTGGCAACCAAATCATCAAGTAAAGACAGAGACACTGATTAGCACAGTGGAAACATCATAACAAAGCACGTAGATATGCATGACACACACAAAGAAGTCAAACCACCACACGAATATCATCAATAATACGCCCCCAGGACATCACATATCATCCCCACATAGTCTCTATTGTCTCGCCGCATGTGCAACAATAAAGTAAATGCCCACCTTGTTTCACCACACACGCATTAATAATTATTCCACCTTGTCTCACCACATACACAAACCTATTTATATATATATATATATATATATATATATATATATATATATATATTTATTTATTTATTTATTTATTTCGCCGTGTGCTCGACCCCACCTAGTCGTGATGACACCTAACCCAACCTGCTAGGTACGCCCAATAACAGTCAATATAATTCTAATGAAATAAAGTGGTCAACAAATGATATAACTGAATTTCATACAATATCCTAAAGACTGTGCTCGACCCCACCTAGTCGTGATGACACCTAACCCAACCTGCTAGGTACGCCCAATAACAGTCAATATAATTCTAATGAAATAAAGTGGTCAACAAATGATATAACTGAATTTCATACAATATCCTAAAGACTGGTAGTACAAGTCACGAGCGACTACGAATAAGATTACAATTTCAGTTTGAGAACAATACATCATTTGTTCGAAATTTACATAAACAAAAATATAAATCCTAAACTATGTGAAGCAGTAATGATTGAAAATAGAAATCACGGTCATTTGTCTCAATATCACAACCTATCATTTTCTTAAAGCAATAACCAGCAAACAAAAATAGTAAATCCATGAACTTCATAGTATGAGAAATTTATTCAAGAAATCAACTCAAATGGCACGGCAACACCCTTCGTGCATTTATCTCATCCTCACCAGATATGTGTATGTATGACAAATTGATTGGTACGGCAACACCTTTCGTACATTTATCTATCCTCGTCGAGCATATGTATAACATTACCAACCAGATAAAAGAAATGCCAATAATAGTAACTACGAAGTAGAGAGTACATAGATAGCAGCAATAAATAAATCGGAAGCATATGAAAAACAATAACAGACGAGATATGAGGCACAAAAGTAGTGACATCAAGTAAGGTAGAAGAACATAGATTTCAACAGCTAATGAGGTAGAATGTTTAGGTGAAATCACAACAAACGAAAAAGGCATAAATGTACATATAACAAACAAAAAGGTAGACATGAACATAACAATAAGTAACAAATAAATGAACATATAGAATAATTGCAAATAAGGAAAAAGGCAAAGATGTGACAACCACAAGCATCATAGAAAATATAGGTGCACCAGTAATAACTCAAGATAAAGTCATAAACGTATACACAAGGAAATTATATCACAATATAATGCATGTCTCTTATCCTCACCTGCACAGAACACCCTTCGTGCCATGAAAAAAAGATAATATAAAAATAATAGCACGACATCATCCTTCGTGCCTTTACTCTCGTCCTCACATGATAATATAAATGCAATGGCACGACATCACCCTTCATGTTTCTACTCTCGTTCTCACATGATAATGTAAATCACCCTTTGTACTTTACACTCTTCCTCACATGATAATGTATAAGCAATGGCACTGCATCACCCTTCGTGTTTTACACTCTTCCTCACTTGATAAAGTGTATGCAATGGAATGGCATCACCCTTCGTGCTTTACACTCTTCCTCGCCAAGCATATGTATATCACTAATAAATCAACAACCAGCAAGGCAGGAAGCACGGATAACATCAAGAAGAGTGGTTAAGCAAAATACACCACACGAACGAGAATCATAAATCTTACACAATTAAACAAATCAATAAACTTCAAGAACCCCATTACTCAAGTGTATTAACAAATCTCTAAAGCGATCTTCAACTAAAGTATGGAATCCAAAACCTCAAGAATAACAGTCGTAGCAATGTATTTGTGATTGGATATAGTGATGACCGAATTTAGCACATCAACGGTTTTACAAAAAGTCCATCAATTTTAATGAAGTTATAATAAGCTGAATCATGGTTTCTAGCATTGGATTTCATATTCATATTATTATTGAAGTTAAGTAAAATATGAGGCAAGAATTCACATAATCCAACAAGGCACAAAGAATCGTATAATCTACTCCGAGTATGAATAACCCTGTCACATACATATACAATCGTCACCACGCATATGCATCACCCCTACACGTAGCAAACAATATCAATTAGTAGGAAAACTTTTTCCAACATAGTTAGGCAAGACACTTACCTCAAACAAGCTAAATCAATAATCTAAGAAGCCATCCCTTTGTGAAGCAACCTCTGGACGGATTGAATCTAGCCAAAATAACTTACTATCAAAAATAAAAGCCATAGAAAATGATTCCAAATAATAAAGTTTCGATCTTTAACTAAAATAAAAAAAGTCAACCAAAAAGGTCAATCGCGGGCCCGCACTCCAGAACTCGACAAAATTCATAAATTCCAAATACTCATTCCGATACTAGTCCAACCATACTAATTTCATCCAATTCCGACCTCAAATCGTCATTTAAATAATCAATTTATATTTTAGAAAAGCTTTTACTAAAATTCCCAATTTCTTCAATTTGATTCATCAAACAACCGCTAAATTCAAGGTTGTAATCATAAATTATAAATAAATTCGAGTAAAAAATACTTACTCAATTCAAATTGTGAAAATTTCCTCTAAAATCGCCTAAATTTGAGCTCCAAAACCTTGTGAGAAAAAGTGATTAAATTTCGGAACAAGTAAAAATAAATATAGCAGTTGTTCCAGCTTGAATGAGATCTTATATGATACCTAAACTCACATTTGATAAGCCTAACATAATCCTTGAGATATTACATCCAATATAGCCTCTTGAATCACCCAATTTGGCCTTAAAATTAGGGAAATTATGATATTTTGAAGTTTAAAGGAAGTCTGAAAATTTTAGGAACATAAATGACATTTTCGTAATTATTTACACCAAAAAAAAAATCAGCAATAAGAAAATCTTTGCTTTAGCAGCCAAAACTTATTCAGAACCTCCTGAACACAAACCATATATGTATTTCTATCATAAAATATGCTAGAACCCGTCCGTGCACTCAAAACACCGAAAATAGGTCATCTTGACCTGATATTGACCATGGTCAAACTCCATATCCTTAAGTAGTTTCTCAATCAATGATCCAAAACACACCCCGAGCCCCTTGGGACCCCATTCAATCATACCAACACACAAAAATACATTATCAAAACTTATCCAAATACTCAAAACACCCACGGAAATATCACAACAAACAATCGAGGCTCATATCGAATAAAATTTCTCTTAAGTTGTTAAATCTTTATTCTTTAAAAAAGTGTCCGAATCACACTTAAACACTTCAGATTATTTCCAAACCTTGCACACAAGATCAATTCAACTATATAGACCTATCCAAAGTCTTGGAATACCAAGTGGAGTCCAATAACATCAAAATCGATGTTGGTCAAACTTATGAACTCTTAAGTTCTTCAAATTGCTAACTTTTGATAAATAGTGTAGAATCCTTTTAGAAGCATCCAAAATCAAATTCGAACATACTTACAAGTCCAAAATCATCATACAAACCTATCGAAACCATAAAAACTTGATTCCGAGTCCGTTTATCCAAAAGTCAAACCTAGGTCAACTTTTCCAACTTAAAGCTTCCAAATCGAGAGTCTTTCTTCCAAATCAATCCCGAACCACCAGAAAACTAAAATCGACCATACAAGTAATACATCATATAAAGCTACTCAAAGTCTCAAATCACCAAACGAAATACTAAATCTCAAAACGACCGATCGGGTCTTTACACGCCACATGTGCAATATCAATAATAACAATAGCACGACAAAAACCTCGTACACCCCAACAATCCATTCAACAAGTCCATGTGTGCCAAAATCACAACAACACAACATACCAACAATTGTCATCAAGACATCAACTCACAAATCTGCCAACACAGTGCAGAAGACAATTAATAAAGGAAACCTAAGGGGTGTTCAATATATAACATGAATTTAACTAACCCAAATAACAATAATTTTACAAACGCCCAACTTGGCCAATTAAGAAAATAAAGCCTTAAAATATGATTTCTAACATGGAATATGAACTCAAGTAATTATCCACAATAGGAAACATGTAGTGTAGAGATCTCACAATCAAAACAAGGCAATAAGGGCAACCTCGGGTTATATCCGGTCATAACCAATACATATACGCCCGTGTACAAACTAGTCACCTTATGTACATGTCATTCACATATTAAAAACAATGCAAATAAACCAAATCCTACAAGAATGTTCCCCCACACAAGGTTAGGCAAGATACTTACCTTAAAAGTCCTCAATCAATAATCTTAAAATATTTTTCCTCTAAAATCACTTCCACTCGACTCAAATCAAACCAAAATTGATTTAATAATATCAAATAATGCAAAAGAAACCAATTTCAATTAATAAAATTAAGATCTTTACACAATTCTCCAGAAGTCAACAAAAGTAAACCCAAGGCCCGCCCGGTCAAAACCCGAGTCAAAAGGTAGATCTTAACTACCCATAGCCCCACGAGCCCAAATATGTATTTGTTTTTCAAATTCGAGTCCAATTAGACTCTCAAATCTCAAATTTTTATTTTTTAAAACATAGACAACAATTCCAAAAATTTCTCTTCAAATCTCATAATTTATACGTTAAATCTCATAAATAATCATGTTATATAATACAAAATGGATCAAATCACTTATCCAATAATTTGGTATAAAATTCTCCCCTCAAAATCGCCTCCTACCGAGTCTAGGGCTCAAAACTGTGATAAATAAAGTTAAGTCCCGAAATACCAAGCTATAAACAAGCTGCAGATGTCGTATTTGCGATCTTCGCAAAAGTTGAAAAGCCTCCACAAAAGCGTACCTTGAACAGCCCTGAACACATCGCAAAAGAGACAAAAACATTGCAAATGCGAACTCTGGCCTTTCACAAAGTGGCCAGTTGGTCGCAAAACGACCTGCCCCCAGCCCAGGCCTCTTTTGCATTTGTGAGGCTGGCTTCGCAAATGCGAAACCTGCCATCCCACTAACCCCTTCACAAATGCGGCCTTTATTTATTATGTGCCATAGAAATGCGACACTTTTGATACTAATTACATAGACTTTAACTCATCTTTTAAAGCATTATAAGTCATTTCTTATGTAGCTTTGATGTTTTACAGGAAACCAGACTTGAAGAACCAGGAAAATGAAAAAGCTGACAAAAACCCATGAAAAGGCAGAAATGCGGCAAGTCTGCGACCGCAAAAGTGATGTGCAGACTGCAGACCCAACGCAGAGCTAAACAGGCCATCCCAGTATCTGGGAGTCAAATCTGCAGTTCATTTTGCGATCACACAACTCTTATGCGGACCGCATAGTTATCACACAAATGCAAAAGGGTTTCCAATGAAGATGATTTGCAGTACACTATGAGGACGCGAAACTTATATACGGAACGCATAACTGTGAAGGAAGATGTGCGGACCGTGAATGCTTTTTATGGCCCATTTTGCCGTCGCAGACTTTATCTACATAGTCATTTTTGTCACTTTTTGTCCACGATTTTTGGGCCATTATAAATAGAATGACTAGGGGTTTTTTGGACCATCTTGTCTGAAAAAGAGGCTACACTTAGAGCATTGAATATACCATTATTTTGGGAGCTTTTGAGAGAGAATCCAAGACTTTTTCCTCTTTGTAAGCTTTATGACTTTATTTATTTCTTTGTTCTTGTATTCTAGTATGAGTAGCTAACTATAAATACTAAGTTTGTGGACTCTAAGTGGGTGTAATGTTAATGGGATCTTTGCTTCTTGTCTTCTAGCGAAGATGTCTGTGTTTACTATTGAATTTATATATATAATGGTTGATTGATTTCTATTCATTTCTCATGCTCATTTATGGTTGATGGTTACAAATATTGACTAGTGCCATTTTACTCTATATTTAGTTGGAAAAGTGGGTTAGGGTTTGGTAGAATAGAATAGCAAGAACTCAAGTCTTTAAACCTTATTTAATAGAATCGCTTAGGGATTGGTTGTTCTTAATTGTAACTCTTTTATATTTGGAAAAATCATAAAGAGGAAATACTACCTAACTATTGGAAAGTATTGGGTAATCATCTAGGAACTATTTTCATATCAAAAGATCTTCCATTAGAAATATATCATATTAACACCGATAGCATTACATTCCATTGATGGGGACACAACCTTGGTTTCTTAATCAAATTAATCAAATACTCTTAACAAAATAGCTTTTCTTGACAATTCACAATTATAAAACTCGTATTAACCTAACGGAGTAGAATTACGGCTTAAGTTAAGTTTCACACTACTCAAGTAACCTTTTCACACCTATTCCTTATGAGATTCGACCTCAGCCTTGTTGGGTTATTATATTTGACATCTACCGCCTTACACCATTTATATAGGTGTAATTTGAGCGTATCAAATTTTGGCGTCGTTATTAGAGAATACGATTTTGAAATTACTAACTAGTGTGTACTTTACATCTTCTTCTATTCTATCACATTTTTCTTGCTTTGCTTGGTGTCATTAGGTAAACATGGGCGAGACGGAAGAAGAGAATGTGTTTGCGGATATAGATGAGTATATTGAGGATACAAATTCCATTGTCCTTCCTAGAGTTGATGCTACTACTTTCAAGGTGGAACATAGTCTATTTCTAATGCTAAAGGCGGAGGGGTTCTTCCGAAATTTCACCGACGATGATCCGACACAGGGAGGTTGAGGGTGTTCAAATACCTTTTAACCAGGGAGGCAAGATAGTGGATCCAAAATCTACCTCCTAATTCCATCCACACTTGGGCCGAACTTGTCCGAGCTTTCCTAGCAAAATGGTTTCCACAAAGCAAGAAGTCCGAGCTTCGAGATAAAATTTTCTTCTTCAAACAATTACCAGGAGAGCATCTACATGAGGCACGGGCTAGATTCAAGCTATATTTGGTGAGGTCACCGAATCATGGTTTTTCGGATACTATTTTGTTGGAGAAGTTTTACATGGGCTTGGATCCTATGAATCAATCCATAGCAAAATATGCGGTGGATGGATCGTTTATGGATAAAACATTTGCAAGGGTCACACAAATCCTCGACAAGATGGCCGAACATAACCAAGCTTGGCACTCGAAAGACATCACGAGTGGAATTAAATATGGTACTCCTTCCTTGACAAACATGATTAAGGAGAACCAAGAAAGAGATCAAGCAATTGTCAGGCTTGCTACCAATGTCAACGTGTTGACATAAATGTTTACAGAAAGCCAAACAAAAAAGGTGAATGTTGTGGAAGATGTGCAACCAATGTCGAATGAGGAATACGAAGAAGCAAATTATGTCAACAATTCACAAGGAGGATATCAAATACAACACTGCCAAGGTTCAGGACAACAACACCAACAGAGATCTTACCTGCAAGGGCAAGGCAACCAACAATGGAAAAACGACCGAGGTAGTTCAAATCAAGGAAATTGGAGTAACAATAAGAACAATTTTTCAAATCGGAGTTCAAACCCCTATGTTCCACCAAAGGGGAAATATTCTAACTCTCCACATTGGAAGGAGTGTTCTTCAAGTGAGTCCAAGTTGGAAAACAAGCTTGAAAGAATATTGCAAAATCAAGAGAGATCTGACACTTTAATGAAAAATATGACCGAGCTTGTGGGTTCTCACACCGCATCTATTCAAAAGATGGAGATATAAATGAGGGATTTCTCAAAAAAACAAAATCCGAAGCAAAAAGGCACGCTCCCAAGTGATACAATTGCAACCCCAAAAGGTGGTGGGAGTGGCCCAACCTATAATTGTATGGCCATTACAACTCGAAGTGGGAAACTACTTCAAGGTGAGAATGAACAAGTGGTCGAAGTGGAAGATTCTGAACAAGAAGTCGAGGCGTAAGTTGAGGTGCCAAATGTTGTTGAGGTTGAAAGACTCCGGAAGAAGGTGAAAGCTATAGAAGTGAACCATGAAGAGGTTACGAAAAAGGTAATAGAGGCACCAAAACCTATAGCACCAATTCCTATACCTCCCCCTCCTTTCCCTCAAAGACCAGCTAGAAGGGTAGATGATAGCAAACTGGAGAAGTTCTATGATATCCTAAAGCAATTATAGGTGAATATTCTATTTGTGGAAGCATTTCAAGAGATGTCGGGTTTTGCTAAATATTTGAAGGACTTGATCACTAAAAAAACCCACCAAGAATGAAGTGGTGAATGTCACCCACCGGGTTAGTTCCATCATTGCAACAACCGTGGTCCAAAAGATATAGGACCCGGGAGCTTTCACCATTCCATGCATAATTGGAATGCGTGACTTTGCACGAGCCCTTTGTGATATTGGGGATAGCATCAAATTAATGCCCCTTGCTATTTACAAGAAAGTGGGATTGGGAATGCCTAGGCCTTCAAGTATGAGGTTGCAAATGGCCGACCGTTCAATAAAGCGACCGGTGGGAATAGTTAATGATGTTCTTGTGAAAGTGGGGAAGTTTCTCTTCCCCGCCAACTTTGTGATTCTCGATTGTGCTGTTGATGAAGAGATCCCTATCATCTTGGAGAGACCGAGCCTTGCTACCGGGATAGCACTCATGGACTCAGAACGAAATGATAGTAAGTTCCGGGTTAACGACGAAAAAGTTACCTTTCAAGAAGATAAGGGTATGAAATTGCCACATGCATACGGGAGTATCTCAGTCATTGATTTTGTCGATGTGGTAGAGGATGCCGTCAAGGTGAAGATGGAAGAGGAATGCCTTGGTGAGGCATTGACGGCTATTTTGGTAAATTTTGATGGTGAGGACATGGAAGGATATGTGGAATTAGTGAATGCGTTGGAAGGGCTTGGGGTACTACACTTATGCACTAAAGAAGCTTTATCTTGACTAAGAGAATAGAGTCACTCCTCTCGCTAAGACTTCAATTGTCGAGCCACCATAACTTGAGCTTAAGCCACTTCCACCGCACTTAAGGTATAAATTTCTTGGCTCTAATGAAACTCTACCCGTAATTGTTTCTTCTTTGTTTAATGATGTGCAGGTTGAATACTTATTGGATACCTTGAGGGAGCAGAGACAAGACATTGGTTGGACTATAACGGATATCAGTGAGATTCCTGCTGGAATTTGTGAACACAAGATACAACTGGAGGAAGAGACAAAACCTAGCGTGGAGCATCAAAGGAGGTTAAATCCTTCCATACAAAAGGTGGTGAGAAAAGAAATCAAAAAATGGTTGGATGTCGGGGTTATCTACCCCATTGTCGATAGTCCTTAGGTGAGTCCAATGCAATGTGTGCCAAATTAAGGAGGCATGGTCGTGATTCAAAATGACAAAAATTAACTCATTCCAATGAGGATGGTGACCGGGTGGAGAGTTTTCATGGACTACCAGAAGCTCAATAGTACTACTTGCAAAGACCATTTTCCTATGCCTTTTATTGATCAAATGCTTGATCGGCTAGCGTGTAGGTCATTTTATTGCTTATTGGATGGTTACTCCGGCTATAACCAAATCAACATAGACTTAAAGGACCAAGAGAATATGACATTCAGATGTCTGTATGGGACTTTTGCTTTTAGCCGGATGCCATTTGGGCTATGCAATGCCCCGGCTACATTTCAATGAATGCATGATGTCAATATTCTAGGACATGGTGGAGGATTTCTTAGAGGTATTCATGAATGACTTCTCTTTAGTTGGTGATTCCTTTGAGCATTGCCTTGACAATCTTAGGCAAGTGCTCAAAAGATGTGAGGAGACAAACCTTGTGCTCAATTGGAAAAAATGTCACTTCATGGTGGATGAGGGTATTGTTCTTAGCCACAAAATCTCCAAACAAGGCATTAAGGTTGATCAGGCAAAGATCGAGATAATTTCCAAGCTTCCTCATCCCATTTCGGTCAACGGTGTTTGGAGCTTTTTGGGGCATGCCGGTTTTTATCGGCGATTTATCAAGGACTTCTTAAAAATTGCAATTCCCACGAGCAAGATCCTTGAAAATGATGCTAAATTTGAATTCGATGAGAAGTGCCTCAAAGCTTTTGAGGAATTGAAAGAAAGGCTCACCACGACACCTATTATTGTCACACCCGATTGGTCTCTTTCATTTGAACTCATGTATGACGCCAGTGTGTGGCTATTGGAGTAGTGCTTGGTCAACGGCATAACAAGATTCTTCATCCTGTCTACTACGCAAGCAAGATACTCAATGGCGCACAAATGAATTACACTATAACTGAGCAAGAACTGCTTGCCATTGTCTATGCTTTTAAAATATTCTGAGCCTAATTGTTGGGATCCAAAATGATAGTCTACACCGATCATGCTGCTCTCCGCTACCTTATGATGAAGAAGGATGCTAAACCAAGATTAATTAGGTGGGTTCTTTTGTTACCATAGTTTGACTTTGAAGTCAAAGATCAGAAAAGAACAGAGAATCAAGTTGCGGATCACTTATCTAGGCTTGAAAAGGCAGGGAGACCAAAATAAGATCTTGAAATTAATGATGCATTCCAAGATAAACACCTATTGTCAATATCTAGAACCTCAACTCCTTGGTATATCGGCATCGCTAACTTCTTGGTTAGTGACCTTATCCTCGAAGGATTGGAAGCTTATCAAAAGAAAAAGTTCTTGCGGGATTGTAGGCAATACTATTGGGAGGAACCATTTTTGTTCTAGATTTGCGCCGACAACATCATTCCGTGTTGTATTCCGGAAGATGAGGTGACTCAAATTCTCAAAGAATGTCATGACTCCCAGTTGGGGGTCGCCACGGTGGAAATTGTACTGTGGCAAAAGTGCTTGAATGTGGCTATTATTGGCCATCGATCTACCAAGATGCAAATCAAATGGTCAAGGCATGTGATCAATGTCAAAGACAAGGGTCAATTTCTAGAAGGCATGAGAAGCCTATTAATTTTGTGATGGAGGTCGAGATCTTTGATGTGTGGGGGATATATTTCATGGGTTCGATTATGTCTCCAAATGGGTCGAGGAAATTGCCTTGCCAAACAATGAGGCAAGGAGTGTAACCGCCTTCTTGATAAAGAACATATTTACTTGGTTTGGAACCCCAAGGGCCATCCTTAGTGATGGTGGTTCTCATTTTTGCAATAAAGCTTTTGCCGGGTTGCTCGAGAAATATGGAGTTAAGCACAAGGTGGCCACTCCTTATCATGCTCGGTCAAGCGGTCAAGTTGAAGTCTCCAACCAGAAGATCAAAAACATTCTAGCAAAAACTGTTAATGCAAAAAGAACCGACTGGTCAAAGACGCTAGATGATGTATTGTGGGCTTATCGAACAATATTTAAGACACCCATTGGAACCTCACCTTACCGGTTGGTTTTTAGTAAGGCTTGTCACTTGCAAGTGGAGTTTGAACACAAATCCATGTGGGCGTTGAAAAAGTTAAAACTTGACTGGGCTGAAGCTGCTAATCTAAGGATGACACAACTCAATAAGATGAAATAGTTCCATTTCTATGCCTATGAGAATGCAACCATGTATAAAGAAAGAATGAAGTTTATTCATGACAAGAAGATTTTGAAGCTGGAATTCAAATCCAGTGACTTAGTCTTACTCTTCAACTCAAGATTGAAGTTTGTTCCGGGCAAAATCAAATCCAAATGGTCTGGCCTATTCAAAGTTGTGAGTGTGTCTTCCTATGGCACTATTGAATTAGAATCCGAGGACGAGACTCAAACTTTTAAAGTAAATAGCCAAAGGGTGAAGCATTACCTCAGAACAATTAGAGAAAGGCAACTAGTAGAACAATTCGTACTCAAGGATGGTCTTGTACCAACTCCCACCACTGATTAGCCAAATCGGGGCAACATCATCGTATCGCGATGTTAAATCAAGTGCTTCTTGGGAGGCAACCCATGTGTTGGTAACATTTTTGGTTAGATTTTTATTTTTGTAGGTTTATTTGCAAGTGTTAAACAATTTGACGTGTGTGTTTAGAGTGTAGGTTACTCAAAATACAAGGAAATGGGATGCAAAGGTAGAGGTAAAATGAAGGAAAGCAAACTGAGATTCAACTGTTGTTCTGCAGCAACATATGCGGTCGCATAATGAGTTTGCGGATTGCAAAATGGCCGCATACATCAATAGGACATCATGAAAATTGGCCCTTCAAAATGCGTAGAAAATTAAACTAATGCAGACCGCACAATGGTTCTGCGACTGCAGAGTGGGTCACATATCTGTTGCACACCACCCAAATACTAATCCATCGCAAAACACATATGCGGCCGCATAATCTATTATGCGATGGTAATTTCACCGCAAAACCCTCAGATATTAAAACCTAGTTTCCTTCTCTCTCTCTGATTTCTGTATATCTACTCTAACTTTGCACACACAAAAACAAAAACAAAACACAAAAGAAAAACACAAAAAAAAAAAAAGAAGAGAAAGGCTCACCTAGCTCGCACGATTCACATCCAAGAGGCTTGCTTGATCTTCCCACGATCTGGGATGTGACTTTTCAACCTTTCTCTTGCTCAGGTGCTTTGAGATTGCTATTTGATTTTACTCGCCTCAATTCTTCCATCTCATCCATGATACCCTTGTCTCTCTACCTTGCTTCTTGTTTCTTGTACTGGGAATATACTTTGGGAGGAAGAATTATGGTGGGCGGTGGTCCAATCAAAATTAAAGGGTTAGAGTTAGGAGTACTGATTTGAGTATGGGAGTTGGTGATTGTTGACAATGTGCATTGAGTATTGTTAGGCAGAGCATGAAATCGTTCTGATGTTGAGTGTGTGTGTGTGTGTACTTATTTCTCACAATTTGTGCATTAGCTGCTTAGGATAGAAAAGCATGAGTTGCATATTGTTGTTGCCTGTGAGTGAGTTTTATGTGGAGAAGAGGATCTCTGTAATCCGCATAACTAATTTGCGGTCCATAGAATCATTGCATGATTATATGCTTGGGTGTTTGTAGAAACAACTGTGTTGTTGAGTCTGTGGCCGTAGAATTGGTTTGCGGACCACATAATGGTCGCAGACATAAACAGATTCAAGCTAAGTTTCAAGGTTTAAAATGCGATCGATCTATGGTCGCAAACTTGTTCTGCGACCACTTCGGCGGCCCGCATAACTTTTTTCTTCTGATAGGGCATATTTTGCGTTGTGCTTTGCGATCAGCAACGTTCTTCTACGATCGCATAAGTGTTCTGCAGAACATTTTTTGTCTCTCATTTATTTTCCATATGTTACACATGCCTTACCATGTACTCACTTCAAGTTAATTGGCATGAATGGCACCAAAGAAATCCCTAGTATCGAGAGCACCCACCACTCAAAGAAAGAGACGGTTTGCAGCTATAAGCCCACAATCATAGCAATCCCAACACAAATGGCCTGGCACATCCAGAAATTCATCTGAGCCTGCCTCCCAGTCTAAAGAAAAGGAGGCACAGCTTGACCTTGTGCCACCAGTTGACCTCCAGGCCGAAGCACGCAGAAAGAGTGGTAAGGATCTCAGGTTTGGGATCACCGACTCTTGGAATAGGTACAGAGATCGCTTGGTAAAAAGAAAGTTCCTCGAAGAAAATCAGCTGAGTATGAACGGTCTTAAAGAACACTACCCCCATATGCTAGAGAACATCCAAAATAGGGTATGGGAGTTCTTCACTGAGGTTTCGGGGGAGTATAACGAGACACTTGTTAAGGAGTTTTATGCTGCATATGCCGCATCTAGGACCAAAGAAAAAAGAGAAACCGTGTATACTTGACCTCTGTCACAGTCCGAGGTGTTGTAATATCTTATGGTCCCCAATCAATCAATGATGCATATTTCAGATCTTGGGAACCACGCATGGCAGAATATGACGCACAAATTACAAATAAGGAATCTGAGCGTGCTTGGGTAGCCTCTATCTTAGCCAAGGGAACTCCACCCTAGATTACACTAGAACAGAAGATATACAAGAGGGATTTCACCCAAGAAAGCTGGTATTGGCTAAGTTTTGTCTATTCTCGTATAATGCCAACGAGAAATGAGACCGACATCAGTCTAGAGAAGGCGATCCTTATTGCTTCCATCATGTCAGATTTCAGGATTGATTTAGGATAGCTTATATTCCTTGAGATTGGGGTGCGGGCAAACAAGAAAGAAACCCTGCTTCCCTTTCCATGCTTAATCCATGTTTTGTACGAAGACGCAGAGGTTCCTCCGGTCCCCAAACATGACCACATAGTAAAAGTTGTTCAGGACATTGACATCAGTAGGCATAATGATACTTCGGAGAATGTGGTCGAAGATCAACCAGAGCAATCACTCACTCTCCCTCCGTCCTCGTCCTCGTCCTCTTCAGCAGCACCTGCTACCTTATCAGTGCCAGACACTTCTTCAGCACCACCTACGTCCACATATACTCCCAGACCAGCCACTACATCACCACCTGTCTTACTGCCTTCACTCTCCAAGCTTGGTCTACTAGCACAACATGCAAATGCCAAAGTAGACAAACTTACAAAAGAACTTCTATTGCTCATCCGGCAAGCATGACCCTGCTCTAATACTCGGTAAGTGATATTCAAAAGCAATATCTATCATATGAGGACCGACTCAAGCACTTTGAAGCTCGCCTAGAGAAGGTTGAGTGAGGTGGAGCTGGGGACATGCCTCAATTCAAAAAGGATGTAGTTGAGCTCAAGTTGGAGCTACATAAGATGCAGACACTGGAGTTTGACTTGACTACCCTTCTTCCAGTGGAGGGGGAGCATGGCACTGACACCTTCCAAGTACCAAGCCTTGATTGGATTTCACAAACCTCCTGCTAGCTGGGGAGGCATAGGGTGCTGGCATCTCCCAAACTCCAGGTTCTGTTGCACATGCAAATGATCATTTAGACGAGGAATCCGGAGAGTCTCGTGAGGAGACAGATGAGGAGAAGATATCTGAGGAGGGTGATGATCCAAGGGACAACAGAGGCAAACCGGTTACTGTTTCTACAGAGGAATTGGGTAAGGATGAGGCGGATGTGAAGACAGCTATCACACACTCCCTTGTAGATATGGTTTCCATGGCTACCACCATGACCACACAGCCATCATCAGGTGAGGCCAGCAACTCCCAAGTCCAGGACCCGGCTTCGCAACTGGCGGAGCCTTCTACTTTGGTCCCAGACACCACTGTCCAGTCAAAGGATCCAGCCATTGCCTCCATAGTGTCAGCTCCCAGCCCCACGACCACTTCAGACTGTTCAGCCCATCCTAGCGCCTAGTGCACCCCAGGAAGCCCCTAAACTTTCCTCTAGATTTTTCAATGCACTGGGGATAATGCATGCTCTTATGTTGGGGGTGGGGTTACAAGATGACTCTTGCAACTTGTGTATAAAATTTTAGTCTTAATAGAGTAGATTTATATTTAGTAATGTGTTCCCCTTGGTGTTTCTTTGCCGGGTTCTTATCCAAGGGTGTAATAGTAGAACCATGGTTGTAGCATGAAACGTTTTGACTTGTTTGGTGCTTTTGTTCTAGATTCAAGCATGTGATAAGTTTTATGGAATAAATTGCACCCTTCAAAATTACTAAATAAATAGTCAGTCATTTTTGTGAAATCGAGGTTCGCTCTTAGACTTTGTGTTTACTTAGAATCCCAAATATCATGTGATGAAGTTTTGAATTGCCTTGTATTCATTTTAGGGCTGAATTTATGTTGATTCGAGCAGTTCATGCGTCGTGAGTGGTGAGAATTTGTGTAAATAATGCATGTGCTCAACATGTAATGTCTTGAACTTGCCCGATTGGATTCTCAATGCAAGTCTCACGTTGATGATTGAGTGTTGAAATGATCTTAGACTCTCTTAGTGATTGCTAATTAAGTTTTGGCCAAATTCATCTCTCTGGTGCATTTATTATCCTAGTTGTCCCCCATTGAGCCTTTAACCTTTCCTTTGGCTACCACATTACAAACCTTTATCCCTTTTTGTGAATTACTCCCTCTTTTGAACCCATCCCTCCTTGAATATTATGAATGGGAATTTAAGCCTAAGTTGGGGGTGTTGGTGTACATTGGTAAACAACAGAAGAAGGTAGTGCGTGAAAAAGCTAAGCTTTTGAGGTTGTGGCATGTGAAGCGAACAGCTAAGTCTAGAGCCATCGTACCTAAAACAAAAAGCTTCACGTTCCCTCAGACCATGAAATACACTTTTAAAAAAAAGTAAGTAAAAAAAAAAGAGAAAAGAAAGAAAAAAAAAAGAAAATAGACTGGGGGGAGAACGTGGCAAGGCAAGTAACTAGGGAGTGGTCATGAACTACAAGATGGATTGATAGTAGCAACTAGTTATCAACAAGGGCATTGTGTGCTATTCGAGAAAGAATGTGTGTAGCGTTCAAGGAGGGTACAGTCACTATATTCTCAAATATTCATCCAACCCATCTCGAAGCCTACACTACAAGCCGTAAAATGTCCTTTTTGATCTAACACCAATTATTCTTGAGATAGCAATAATTTAAAATAAGGACAAGCATATGGACTGATACTTGTAGCTCTTAGCGTTCTTTCTGAGTGCAAGAGTGTTTGATTGTATCCCCTGTACATATTTGTTGAGTTGGGGATTTTTTTTATTGTGAGCACGCATGAATTGTAAGATTTAGAAGAAGTTAGGCTTCTTGAAGTAGGATACAAGTGCATATCTAGCTATTGGTAGTACTCTGTTATTGCTCTTGAGGCTTGAAGCTCATAAACTGATTATTTGAATAGTTAAATGGTCTTTGTCTTCAAAGAAGGGTGAATAAAGGAAGTTACATGCTTGCTAGCTAACAGTCAGCACCATCCATAGTCATTGATGTTTTATGATCAGTTGGAAATAGATTAGTATTTAGTAGGGTGACTTTTTAGTTGTTTGAGAGAAAGCAAGAGTCTAAGTTGAGGGTGTTGATGTGTCGTAGAAATGCAGCACTTTTGATACTAATTACATAAACTTTAGTTCATCCTTTAAAGCATTATAAGTCATTTCTTATGTAGTTTTTGTGTTTTGCAGGAAACCAGATTTGAAGAACCAAGAACAAGAAAAAGATGACAAAAACCCATGGAAAGGCAGAAATGCGGCAGGTCTGCGACCGCAAAAGTGATGCGCGAACCGCAGACCCATCGCAGAGCTAAACAGGCCATCCCAGTATTTGAGAGTCAAATTTGTGATTCCCTTTGCGGTCGCACAACTCTTATGCAGACTGCATAGTTATCGCACAATTGCAAAAGGGTTTCCAGTGAAGATGATTTTTCGGTACACTATGCGCCCGCAAAACCTATATGTGGATCGCATAACCAAGATGCGATAAAAAATTGGAAAATTTTGTGATCAGATCTGCGGTGAGAAGGAAATTATGTGGACCGCGAATGCTTCCTGCAGTTGCAGACTTTATCTGTAGGGTCATTTTTGTCACTTTTGGTCCACGACTTTTGGGCCATTATAAATAGAATGACTAGGGTTTTTGTGTACCATCTTGTTTGAAAAAGAGTCTACACTTAGAGCATTGAATACACCATTATTTGGGGAGCTTTTGAGAGAGAATCAAAGACTTTGTCCTCTTTGTAAGCTTTATGACTTTATTTATTACTTTGTTCTTGTATTCTAGTATGAGTAGTTGACTTTAAATACTAAGGTTGTGGACCCTAAGTGGGTGTAATGTTAATGGGTGTTTACTATTGAATATATATATATATATATATATATATATATATATATATATATATATATATATATATATATATATATATATATATATTCATTTCTCATGCTTCATTTACGGTTGATGGTTGCAAACATTGACTAGTGCCATTTTACTCTATCTTTACTTGGAAAAATGGGTTAGGGTTTGGTAGAATTGAATAGCAAAAACTCAAGGCTTTAAACCTTGTTTAATAGAATTGCTTAGGGATAAGTGGGTTTTATTTGGCATAAATTGATTGTTCTTAATTGTAACTCTTTTATATTTGAAAAAATCATAAAGAGGAAATACTACCTAACTATTGGAAAGTATTGGGTAGTCATTTAGGAACTATTTGCATATCAAAAGACCTTCCATTAGAAATATATCATATTAACACCGATAGCATTACATTCCATTGATGGGGACACAACCTTGGTTTCTTAATCAAATTAATCAAATTCTCTTAACAAAATAACTTTTCTTGACAATTCACAATTACAAAACTCTTATTAACCTAACGAAGTAGAATTATGGCTTAAGTCAAGTTTCACACTACTCAAGTAACCTTTTCACACCTATTCCCTATGAGATTCGATCCCAACCTAGTTGTGCTATTATATTTGACATCAACCACCTTACACTATTTATATAGGTGTAATTTGATCGTATAAAAAATTGGTTCCGTTGCCGAGGAATATGGTTTTGAAATTACTAACTAGTGTGTGCTTTACTTTACGTCTTCTTCTATTCTATCACACTTTGCATGCTTTGCTTGGTGTCATTAGATAAACTTGGGCGAGCCGGAAGAAGAGAATGTGTTTGTGGATATATACGAGTATATTGATGATACAAATGTCATTGTCCCTCCTAGAGTTGATGCTGCTACTTTCAAGGTGGAACATAGTCTAATTCTAATGCTAAAGGCGAAGGGTTCTTCCAAAATTCCACTGACGATGACCCGACACAATATCTCAAAAACATTTTGGGTGTATCTGCAATGCTTATGCAAAATCATGTCTTGGATAATGCCCTAAAGTTGAGGGTGTTTAAATACTCTTTAACCGGAGAGGCAAGACAGTGGATCCAAAATCTACCTCCTAATTCCATCCATACTTGGGCCGAACTTTTTCGAGCTTTCTTAGCAAAATGGTTCCTACAAAGCAAGAAGTTCGAGCTTGGGGATAAAATTTTCTTCTTTAAGCAATTGGCGGAAGAGCATCTACATGAGGCATGGGATAGATTCAAGCTATATTAGGTGAGGTCACCGAATCATGGTTTTTCGGATACTATATTGTTAGAGAAGTTTTACATGGGCTTGGATCTTATGAATCAATCCATAGCAAAAATGCGGCGGATGGATCATTTATGGATAAAACATTTGCAAAGGTCACACAAATCCTCAACAAGATGGACGGACATAAACAAGCTTGGTACTCAGAAGACAACACATGTGGAATTTCATATGGTACTCCTTCCTTGACCAACATGATTAAGGAGAACAAAGAAAGTGATCAAGTAATTGACGGGCTTGCTACGAATGTCAACATGTTGACAAAAATGTTCACTTAAACCAAAATAAAAAAGGTGAATGTTTTGGAAGATGTGCAACCAATGTCAAATGAGGAATATGAAGAAGCAAATTATGTCAATAATTCACGAGGATATCAAAGACAACCCTACCAAGGTTCAGGACAACAACACCAATAGAGATCTAACCCATAGCAAGGCAATCAACAATGGTGAAACGACCAAGGTAGTTCAAATCAAGAAAATTGGAGTACCAACAAGAAAAAATTTTCAAATCGGAGTTCAAACCCCTATGTTCCACCAAAAGGGCAATATTCTAACTCTCCACATTAGAAGGAGAGTTCTTCAAGTGAGTCCAAGTTGGAAAACATGCTTGAAAGAGTATTGCAAAATCAAGAGAGATCCGACACTTCAATGAAAAATATGACTGAGCTTGTGGGTTCTCACACCGCATCTATTCAAAGGTTGGAGATGCAAATGAGGGATTTCTCAAGAGAACAAAATCCGAAGAAAAAAAGTACGCTCCCAAGTGATACAATTACAAACCCAAAAGCTGGTGGGAGTGGCCCAACCTCTCATTGTATGGCCATTACAACTCAAAGTGGGAAACTACTTCAAGGTGAGAATGAACAAGTGGTCGAAGGGGAAGATTCTGAACAAGAAGTCGAGGAGCAAATTGAGGTGCCAAATATTGTTGAGGTTGAAAGACTCCCAAAAAAGGTGAAAGATCAAGATGTGAACCGTGAAGAGGTTAAGGAAAAGGTAATAGAGGCACCAAAGCCTCTATCATCAATTACTAGACATCCCCCTCCGTTCCCTCAAAGACTAGCTAGAAGGGTAGATGATAGCAAACTCGAGAAGTTCTATGACATCCTAAAGTAATTATCGGTGAACATTCCATTTGTGGAAGCATTTCAAGAGATGCCGAATTTTGCTAAGTACTTGAAGAAATTGATCACTAAAAAGAAAACCACCAAGAATAAAGTGGTGAATGTCACCCACCGGGTTAGTTCCATCATTGCAACAACTGTCGTCCAAAAGAAAGAGGACCCGAGGGCTTTCACCATTCCATGCACTATTGGAATGCGTCACTTTGCACGAGCCCTTTGTGATAATGGGGCTAGCATCAACTTAATGCCCCTTGCTATTTACAAGCAATGGGGATTGGGAATGCCTAGGTCTACAAGTTTGAGGTTGCAAATGGCTCACCGTTTAATAAAGCGACTGGTGGAATAGATGATGATGAGCTTGTGAAAGTTTGAAAGTTTCTCCTCCCTGCCAACATTTTGATTCTCAATTGCGCTGTTGATAAAGATATCTCTATCATCTTGTGGAGACCATTCCTTGCTACCAGGAGAGAACTCATGGACTCGAAACGAAATTAGATTAAGTTCCAAGTTAATAACAAAGAAGGTACCTTTCAAGCAAGTAAGGGTATGAAATTGCCACATACATATGATAGTATCTCAGTCATTGATATTGTTTATATGGTAGAGGAAGTCGTCGAGGTGAAGATGGAAGAGGAATGCCTTGGTGAGGCATTGACGGCTATTTTGGTAAATTTTGATGGTAAGGAAATGGAAGGATATGTGGAATCGGTGAATACATTGGAAGGGCTTGGGTCCTACACTTATGCACCAAAGAAGTTTTCTCTTGACTTAGAGAATAGAGTCAATCCTCCGGCTAAGCCTTCAATAATGGAGCCGCCACAACTGTAGCTCAAGCCACTTCTGCCACACTTATGGTATAAATTTCTTGGCTCTATTGAAACTCTACCCATAATTATTTCTTGGTGAATGATGTGCAGGTTGAACACTTATTGGATACCTTGAGGGAGCACAGACAGGCCATTGGTTGACTATAGCAGATATCCAAGGTATTCCTGCCAAATTTGTGAGCACAAGATACAACTGGAGAAAGAGAGAATACCTAGCGTAGAGCATCAAAGGAGGTTAAATCCTTCCATGCAAGAGGTGGTGAAGAATGAAATCATAAAATGGTTGGATCTCGAGGTTGTCTACCCCATTGCCAATAGTCCTCGAGAGAGTCCGGTGTAATATGTGCCAAAAAAGAGAGGCATGACCGTGATTCAAAATGACAAAAATGAACTCATTCCAATGAGGACAGTGACTAGGTGGAGAGTTTGCATGTACTACCGGAAGCTCAATAGTTCTTCTTGCAAAGACCATTTCCCTATGCCTTTTATTGATCAAATGCTTGATCGGCTAGCGGGTAGATCATTTTATTTCTTCTTGGATGGTTACTCCGGCTATAACCAAATCAACATAGCCTTAGAGGACCAATAGAAGATTACATTCACAGTTCTGTATTGGACCTTTGCTTTTAGCCGGATGCCATTTGGGCTATGCAATGCCCCAGCTACATTTCAACGATGTATGATGTCAATCTTCTCGGATATAGTAGAGGATTTCTTAGAGGTATTCATGTATGAATTCTCTATAGTTGGTGATGCCTTTGAGCATTGCCTTGACAATCTTAGGCAAGTGCTCAAAAGATGTGAGGAGACAAACCTTGTGCTCAATTGGAAAAAATGTCACTTCATGGTGGACGAGCGTATTGTTCTTGGCCACAAAATCTCCTAGCATGGCATTGAGGTTGATCGGGCAAAGATCGAGATAATTTTCAAGCTTCCTCCTCCCACTTCGGTCAAAGGTGTTCGGAGCGTTTTGGGGCATGCTGGTTTTTATCGGCCATTTATCAAGGATGTCTCAAAAATTGCAAGTCCCATGTGCAAGCTCCTTGAAAAGGATGCTAAATTTGAGTTCGATGAGAAGTGCCTCAAAGCTTTTGAGGAATTGAAAGCAAGGCTCACCATGGCACCTATTATTGTCACACCTGATTGGTCTCTTCCATTTGAACTCATGGTCAAACTTAGGAAAATTCTAAACATTCAAATTGTCAACTTTCTCCAAAATGTACCAAATCAACCTAGGAACCTCTGAATCCAATTCCACGCATGCGCCTAAGTCCAAAATCACCATTCGGACCTAACTAAACCATCATAATTCTGACCCGATATCAAGTACACAACGGTCAAACTTGGTTAACCCTTTCAACTTAAAGCTTCTAAAATGAGAATCATTCTTCCAAATAAATTCTGAATTGCTCGAAAATCAAAACCGACCATGCACGCAAATCATAATACATAATATGAAGCTACTCAAGACCTCACACCTCTTAGCAGGACACTAAATCTCAAAACAACCGGTCGGATCATTACATTCTCACCTTAAACAAACGTTCATCCTCGAACGTGCAAAGAGTCATTCCAAAGCTAACAAATCACTATATAAACTTACCATACACATACACACGGGTGATCCCGCATCACCTCAATTGAGATAAGCCCGAAAACACCATCTCGGCTGAGGATTATTCCTTCAACCTTAACCAAAACTCCTAAGAACAACTTTTCAACATCTAAGCCTCCCCCAAAGACCAGTTCTCAAACATACACATTGTATCGACCTCAACCAGCGGCCACAAATCATAAGTAATCTCACAGTGTATAACCACATGACGTAACTCACCGCTAATAAGCCCATAGTGACAACTATGACCTCAATGCTACCCAATATCAAACCAGTACCGGTAAACAACCTCATATCAACTAGAACCTTATTCCAAACCTTCACAACTCTGCTAATGATATAAGAAATATGTGAAAACCCATAACCACTCACATGACCAATAATCCACACCAAACGCCACCTAGACACACACGTCACAATCCGAACCCAACAAGCATAACTCGAATATAGTTGAAGATAAAAAGAAAAACATGAGGGAACTATCCAACCAGTCCAATGATTACCACTCCCCATTAGTACCATACTATGAATCCATCCCACAAGGAAGAAGCAAAACAGATGCAACAACCACAGTGAATCTTATCTTATCATAACCCCACCGCGGCACATAGCCGGTCCAAACATTCTGATCCACAAAGAACACAAGGTTCACATCCTCAACTCAGAATCACAAGTAAGATAAACATCCCGATAACCTAAATCCTTTCACTAACTCAATCCCATAGAACCAAACCACAACTCGCAACAAACTCCCCATGCTAGTAGAGTACCTGAACCACAAGTCGTGGCCAAATCATCCAAAATTACGTAAAAACCCACCATATTATGTAACAACAAAACAACCCTAGTCTCATAACCCTCAAAAGTGACCAAACTAGAATGATAAACACGGTCTGCCACAGTAAAGCTTCCAACAGGTAAAGACACATAAATCGAGTACAAGAATCATGAAACATATCTGTATATGAAGCAAGATAGGATGACTCATAAAATAAATAGGACCCGATCAAATAATACTGATGCATCTTTATGACAAACCGAAACATTACCTGTAATGACATCATCTGGTACAGTGGCCTTAGCCCTACCGGGGAAAGCATAACAACGGGCCTGGCCTCCCCCTCTAGGATGCCCTCTACCCGCCTGTCCCCCTATCTCTAGCTGGCTGTATAGGTGTAGCAACAACTGGAGTGAAACCCATAGCCAAAGTGCTCTGTTGGGGCACACCCACCCTGATTTTGAGACAATCTCTCACTATGTGCCTGATATCCCCACACTCAAAGTAACCTCTTTGATAACGTGGTTGTGGAAGCTGTCCAGAATGAGTGCTCTGGGACCTATGGATAGCTAGCACCACGTGAACCTTAAGGTGCAGACTGAACTGGCTGGCCAACAAAACCTCTACCATGATGTGCCCTGCCCCCGAAATAGGGATCGGTAGATCCACCAGGTCCATGAGGCTTCTTAGCCTCCCTATCCCCCCTCTCTAAACTACAGATACACTCCATCCTCCTAGCGATCTCCACAACCTGGTGAAATGATGTATCAGTCTCCAACTACCGTGCCATCCTAAGTTTGAGACCATAACTGAGCCCCTCGATAAATCTTTGGAATCTTTCTCTAACAGTAGAAACCAAAGCAGGTGCATGACGAGATAGCTCACTGAACCTCATAGCATCCTCAGACATGGTCATAGTCCCCCGACACAACTGCTCGAACTTTGTGCCCACGCATCCCTAAGGGTATGTGGAACGAACTCCCTCAAAATCAGATCAGAAAACTGAGCCCAAGTAAGTGGCGCTTTGTCAACTAGCCTACTCTCCTCATAAGCCTGCCACCATCTCTATGTTGACCATGTCAGCTAGAAAGTAGTAATGACAACCACGCTCACCTCAACTATGGCCATAGTGCACATAATACGTTGACACTGATCGAGAAAACCCTATGCATCCTCAAAAGCTAAGCTAATAAAAGTACATACTTCTTGAACATCTCTAACATCTTCTGCTCCGCCTCTAACACTGCTGGCCTGACCTTAGGCTAAACCACTATCACGAGTTGTACTGGAACAACACCCGAATTCTGACCATTATGGGCCCACTGCTCTGGATTACGGGCAGCAGGATTCTGAGCTCCTCCCCCAGCCTGTGAAGTAGCCGGTATAACTGGGATCAATCCTGCTTGAGCCAATGTACAAAAAATGCTAGGAAATGCGCTACAGTCTCCTAAAGTCCAGGGGTAGAAACAGACATCTCAGGTGCCAGCTCCCCAATCGGAGCTACTAGTGGCTCTCTAACTGCTGTTGTGGTAGGTGCTCTGGCTGTAGTATGTGCTCCTCCTCGGCCTCTACCTCGACCTCTACCCCGGCCTCTAGAAACATCGGCCCTAGGGGCAACACCGTCAGTAACTGCAGCCTGTGACCTTACCATCTATAAGGGAATAGAAAGACAAAGGCTCAAACTCCAAAATCAATAAATCCGCATGATAGGAATGAAGGAAGTGAAATTTTCCTAAGTGTTCTGTAACCTCTCAAAGATAAGTATGGATATATCCACACCAATCCACAAGACTTTACTAAACTTGCTTATGACTCGTAGCACCTATGAACCTGGAGCTCTAATACCAACTTGTCACTACTCAAAATCCCACCTTAAAGATCGTGATGGCACCTAGTCCCTAGGACTAGGTTAGCCTAACATATACTGAGTTTTAAAAGATATAAACTACTTAACTATTAAATAATGATAAATGACAAAATAAAGCTGAAACTGATTAATAGACATACATTCCCAAAACTGGTAGTACGGAGTCATAAGATCTACTGAGAGTAAACTAGAAATCTAAAATACAACACTATTTTGGAATGAAAGTAGATAGTAGTAAAGGAAAAACATCGGAAGGCGACTCCGAGGCCTACGAGCAGCATGTCGAGTATACCTTGAAGTCTCCTCAGCAACTCAATAGCAGCTAGCTAACATCTGCCATGCTCCAAGGTACCTAGATCTGCACAAAAATATGCAAAAGCGTAGTATGAGAGTTGCACCCTATTTTGTACTAGTCAAGACAAGATTCAACTTGTGGTTTCTCTGTTGTTGATGAAAGAGAGTAGCCACCTAATATTTAAAGGTATACGAGGGCACATATTTAATTACTAAGTCATGTTCCTTATAGGTTTGCAAACCGGTGAGATTATGGGTAAGGGTTCTTGTTCTTCTAAAAAATGTTAGGCACTCCTTAAAATCTACCTGAGGTTGCTCCATATGACTTAGACTAATTTTTAGGAACCAGTTATTTATACCATGCTTAATTACTATTAGGGAATGGCTTGCTATATATATTTAAGAGAGGGTATATATAAGGGATGTAAGACTTAAGAAAGATGTGAAATTATAAAAGAGTTATGAAAGGTTAAAAGAATTCTGAAAGTAGTCCATGTTTTATAAGGCTTGTAGTAATGAGAATAAGTTATGAAAATAATTAACTTAGGGAATAGATGTTTATATGATTCTAAAAGATGTTGATAAGAAAGTGATTCTAAATTTACCTTGATTTAAAAGCCAAAAGAGGTGTGGTCTATGAAAATTCATTTGGGTGACAGTGCCTTATTTTATGAAAATCTGATTTACCTCTTGTGAGTAAGACCAGCGATTCTTTATGAGTTTTTGTTTCTGAAAATAAGGCACTGTTTTGATTAAATTCTGGGCTTCAAAAAAATCTCTTAAGAGAGGTGAGTGAAGATGACGGATAAATTATAATTATCGGAATGAAGATTAATTACAAACTAATTCTCTTTAAATCCTATATTATTTAAATTTTGCCTATGTTTTAGGTGATATTAAAGCATGAAGGTAAAGCACAAGATCTAATAGATAAGTGTTAAATACATGATAACAAAATATGACAAAGCGACAAGGAAGTAGGTAAAGTGATAAAGCAGTAAACTAGATTAAAGAAGCAATAACTAATAATAAATGAAATGAGGGAAAGAAGACTGGACTCTGATGGTTAGGCCTCAAGAAATTAGGCCCATCGATTGAAAGACATGGCTACAACTGACTAGACCCTCAAGAAAATACAATAAGACTGGTTTGGGCCTGAGTTCCTTAGGAACTCAACATGCCCAAATAAGTACATGCCCAAAAATAAAGAAGGTCATTAGAAGCATATTCCACATTCTCAGCATATTCAAACGTATGAAATGTATATAGACAAACAACTGGAACAAGAAATTATCAATATTCAAATGCTATGGAAAATTATATTAATGTCGTATACGACAAATAATTTACATTGAAAATCTTTCGTTGACATTAAACATTAAACCCCTAAAGAACCAAAGGTGCCAATAAATTAAGGGCTAATGAGGAAGTTCTACTCAAGGTCGATGCCCCTTTTGAATCCCCTGATACTTCAAAGTTCCCAAAGGACTCAAGGCCTAGGCATTGGGAGGGCAGCCCAACCTAGAGTTAAACTCCACTCCCAAATACCATTAAACACTAACAACAGGTTTTCCTTATAGGTTTATATGCCAATGAGGCCCTTTCAATATAAACTAAGTGCTATAGCATTACCTAACAGAAAATATACTTTCCCTCCTAACATAAGAATACATAATCTACACTTGATACCAAACAAAAATACATATCATGTGAAATTAAGGATCTGACTTTTGAATGTACACAAGAAAGGATCAGAAATATCACAAGTATGTTGTAAAGGTCTGAACACTATAGAAGAGCATACTCAAAAGGAAAGGCAAGCTATACAGGGTCATATATGCAACAACACAACAGATACAGATGTTCTTGTCTTTTGCAAACCAACTGTAAACTTATTGGTTTACCACTAGCACATACATGGGTTGATAAAACTACTTAACACTTTAAAGGTCATCAATGAAGATTCAAACAAAGCAGTCATAACTAAACATTTTTACATAAGTTATCAAAGGTATCAGGAACAAGATTAGACTCTCAACATGACTACAAGTTCATGGATTTGAACATAGAATCCTTAAGGGCTCAACAGAGTTATATCCTTAACATCATTAACCCCTAATATGTCATCATATTCAGACAGTATCAACAAAGGACCTAATAAGATTTAAGGATCATATCTAGTTTCAAATCAACAATAGGGAAAGGACTGGGGTGATTCTAGACAAAGCATGAAATCAAGAATCAAATAGGAACATATAGTATTCAGTTAGTTACATGAACATTTCAAGTGAAGTTATAACTTCATATAGATAGGGGAGCTTTGAACATTCAAGATCAAGTTAAACATTTCATGAAGAGAGGGAGTTACAGATAAAGGGAAGCATTGCATTGAAACAAGTTTAACTTAAGCATTGATCCAGTTAGTATCTACATATGAAGTAATCATGCCTCAGTTTTTAAAAGAAGTTATCACTTGATTAATAAAGAATAACTAAGTCCTACTTTTTATGGAGGATAACTTAATGATATATGCATGTAAGCTTCACAAGAGCCAACAACAGTTCAAAGAGATTAAAGGCATGGAAGTACTATACCAAGTAAGTTTTGAATGGAACATGTAATTGAAGGTTTTAACTAAATATAAGACAACTGAACAAACACCAGTCAACAAAACATGATCATGCCTTGTTTATGAAGGGAGAATAACTTAATCTTAATAGAATGTGTACAATAGAACTATTGATATTCATGCAAAGAAGAAAATTTAATTCAAAACAAGACTAGGTCAATATATGCAACCATAAATAGATAAGATCATGAGAATGTTACAGTAACAACCTAGAAGTCACCTTCAAAGTTAACAAATACTAAGTACAAAGAAGAAAAACACTTAGATTTCATGCTTAAGTTAAATGGTAGATGATATAAACTTAGGAACCTTCAGATTCATCTCAGTCATGGTTCCAACAATTTACTCGACTATAAAACTAATAGAATATAGCGGAAAACAATATGTAAAAGGCAAAGATCACTACAAAATCATCAATGAAAGGCTGTGGAGTTTAGGTAAACGTGCATAATCATTCGAGACACATTACAGCTTAAACATGTAGACCGTTAGAACTCAGAAACGAAAATCATCAAGAATCACTTAATGATTTGATCAGTCATCAATTAAAAACTAGAAAAGTAGGACAAATAATCATAAGCAGACATTAGACTATCATAACATAAGCATTCCCATACTAATCACAAACATCATAAACAACTGTAATTCTCAGAAGATAACTAACATATTTATAGCATTCAAAGGAGATGAATAAAGGGAGAGATGAGGGATGTGCTGACCTTTTCGAGGGCAGCAGACCAAATGAAGTCTCTCTTAGTTTCTTAAGATCCCAAGAACTTCAAGTTCAAATCAGGGACAATACTTAAAAAATGAGAAAAAAGCAGTAAGGAACCCTAGGCTTTTAATCTCAGAATATACTCAAAGTGATCTTAGTGCTAGGTCGTCATATTTGTGTTTTTGTGTATTTGGTGAGAACATTAAAGGCCCCTTTTATAGTGCCATTTAAGGCCCTAGGATTTCAAAAATTTAAAATTAATAGTGGAGAGTGACACATGGCAGGTGATGATAGCGAATCAAGTGAAAATCAGAAAGGAATATAGGGGAAAAGCATAGTCGATTTTACCTGAGAGGAGGGATTGATCGTTGAAGCATGAGAAACCGTTGGTCAGATCCCTAGTACCCAGAGGTCATTGCATTTGACCTCTGGGTGTCGAATACCAATATGGAAGCCAGCTAACATCTCAGACTTGCTTTGATTTGAAGAGATGAAGGAAGAAATTTGGTGAGTTGAAATTTCACTCTTTTGGTCTGACCTTCTCGATTATGACTTTGAAATCGAATGGTGAAAATGGAAAGAGTGAAGAGGTCTAAGATACAGGAGCAAAATGAATGGCCATGCATGCCACGGATTTGAAAGAACAATGGCGATTTGAGGTTTCATCTTTTAAGGTTAGGATCCGGATTTGGGGGTTTACGTCTCTGATGATGAGAGGGGAAAATTCAGCGGGAATCACGGCTAGGGAAGGCAAAAGAGATGAATCTATGATGAACTCGTGACCTTGCACGAATTTGTGCAAGGTCTGGTGATTGATTTGGCTTGTGAGGTTGAGAGAAAAGAGAGAGGAAGGGGAAAGAGAGGCGGCGAGGTGAGAGACAAAATGATTTAGGGTTTGAGTAATTGGGGGTTGGTCTCTAGGGTTATGTTTGCAAGACAGAATATGGGCCGTTTGATCATTTGATCAACGGCCCTAAGAAATCGTGGCTTTATACGTTTAAAGAAATTAATTTGGGAAAATACGGGAATCGTTGGATTGTGTGATCTAACGGTGGAGATAATATCCGGTAATGGGTCTAAATTAAAAGAGAAAATGGGAATAATCGTGGTCCGTCGATGGTTTGGAACAACGGTTCAGGTCATTTGTGTTTCTTATGTGAGGGTGGGAGACGGGTGACGTGGCAAGCGTTGATTGGTGTGAATAGAGTGAATTGGATCGCCATGGTGGAAAGAGATGGGTGTTTGGGTTGGGTATATTTTCGTACTGGGTTGATGCATTGGGCCAAAATAATTTAAGGAATGGCCATTTTGCATTTGACTTTAGAATTGCAATTATGGCATTTTGGTCTTTTAACCTCTTTTGAATTTAATTTAAATAAACTTAACAATTTCAATAAAAATTATAATTATTATATACTACTAATTATTTTAAATCACTTATTTATAAAAATACTTTATTTTCTGCATTGTAATATTAATTTTGAATTTTCACATAATAATCTTATTAACTAGAAATTAGAGAGTAATATATCAAATTAATTATAGAACCTATATAACGTATATCTAAGAAATATTTTAATAATCTAAAAATAGTAAATATGTTTGTAATTACATAATGTTAATACTATGTGATTAATTTTAAAACTAATGCTTTGTTAATTTGTGAAAAATAGACATTTGTTACTAGAAAACGCTTTAAAATATTTATTGTAAATTATTAAGTATAAATAAATTAATTTTAAAGGGGAGGGTCAAAAATGGCCGTCAACAATGAGTACACCACAATAATACACAGTAAGTATCAAGACTAACCTCGGTGAAGTAGTGGCGAGGTTCAAGTCAAAACACTCACTAGTCAAATAACCTTTGCAAAATATCAAAATTAAACTTGCAACAGAAAGAATAACATAAATAATAACATTAAATTCATCAGATTAAGCGATAACCATTTTAAAAAAGTAAAGGCCCCATTCCGACAGTAAATAATCAAATAGTATCACACTCAAATGGCACTTCGTGCCCACATTATCAATCGCCTTCGCACGGCAAAGATCTCATGCCACAATATAAGTTACACTCGCACGTCAAAAAACCTCGTGCCAAAATCTATATCACAACCGCATGACAAAGACCTCGTGCCACAATCTATATGACAACCGCACGACAAAGACCTTGGGCTACAATCTATATCACAACTGCACGGCAAAGACCTCTTGCCACAATCTATATCACAACTGCACGACAAAGACCTCGTACCACAATTTATATCACAACCGCATGGGAAAGACCTCGTGCCATAATGCATATCATAATCCGTGCCAGTTATCAGTAACACGTTCAAGAGAAATTTATCAAGAATCAAATAAAGCAATACATGATAACAACTTCCTTTTATATCGATCTGTTATATTACCAGCAACTCAACACACAATGAGATAAAAGCTCCATGTAGATGAATTTACCTTGCCAACAAAATCATCAAGTAAAGACAAAGATACTGATTAACACATTGGTAACAATGCAACAAAGCATGTAGATATGCATGACACACACAAAGAAGTCAAACCACCACACAAATATCATCAATAATACTCCCCCAGTCCATCACATATTATCCCCACATAGCCCATTTACCTTACCGCGTGTGCAACAATAAAGTAAATACCCATCTTGTCTCAACAAACGCGCATCAACAATTATCCTACCTTGACTCGCCACATGATTATGCAGAATATATATATATATATATATATATATATATATATATATATATATATATATATAGAGTCCGCTTGTATCGCCGCATGTGCAATATCAATAATAACAATAGCAGGGCAGAAACCTCATGAAAACACCCCCAACAAATAGCTCAACAAGTCCATGTGTTCCAAAATCACAATAACACAACATACCAACAATTGTCATCAATACATCAACTTACAAATCTGCCAACGCAGTACACAAGGACAATCAATAAGGAAAAGCGGAGGGGTGTTCAACATATAACCTGAATTCAACTAACCCAAATAGCAACAATTTCACAAATGCCCAACTTTTCCAATTAAGGAAATAAAGCCCTAAAACATGATCTTTAACATGGAATATGAACTCAAGTAATTATACACAATAGGAAACATGCAGTGTAGAGATCTCACACTCAAAACAAGGCAATAAGGGCAACCTCATGTCATATTCGGTCATAACAAATACATATATGCCTGTGCACACACTCGTCACCTTATGTACACGTCGCTCATATAGTACAAATAATGCAAATAGACCAAATCATATGGGAAGTTTCCTACACAAGGTTATAAAAGTTACTTATCTCAAAGGCCCTCAAGCAATACTCTAAAAATACTTTTCCTCTAAAATTCACCTTCACTCAACTCAAATCTAAACAAAATAAACTTAATAACATCAAACAATGCAAGAGAACCCAATTTCAATTAATAAAGTTGAGATCTTTACACAATCCCCAAAAGTCTATAAAAGTCAATCCCGGGCCCGTCCGGTCAAAACCCGAGTCGAAGGGTAGATCTTGACTACCCATAGCCCCACAAGCCCAAATATGTGTTTGGTTTTTAAATCCCAGTCCAATTCGATTCTCAAATCTCAAATTTATATTTTTCAAAATATAGACAAAACCCCCAAAATTTCTCTTCAAACATCATGATTTAGATGTTAAATCTCATAAATAATCATGTTATATAATAAAATATGGATCAAAATCACTTACCCAATAGTTTAGAATAAAACTCTCTCCTCAAAATCGCCTCCCACCGAGTGTAGGGCTCAAAAATGTGCCAAATGAAGCTAAGTCCTGAAATACCAAGCTATAAACAAGTTGTAGATGTCACATTTGCGACCTAGGGTTCGAAATGAGAACCCTCGTAAAAGAGGAGAAGCTCCGCATAAGCAAATCTTGAATAGCACTGAACACATAGCAAAAGCGATAAAAATATCGCAAATGCGAACTCTGGCCTTTCGCAAAAGCGGCCAGTTGCTCGCAAAAGCGACCTGCCCCCAGCCCAGGCCTCTTTCCCATTTGCGACATTGGCTTCACAAATGCGAAGCCTGCCAGCCCACTAACCCCTTCGCAAATGCGTCCTTCATTTCACAAAAGCGATAGTAGCAAATGCACCCGTAATCTCACAAATGCGAGAACAGAAACACCAGCAAAATGAAACCTTCCTCAAAACTTTCCGGAACACATCGGAAACTTACTCGAGCCTCCAGGGCTCCACACCAAACATCCACTCAAGTATATAAACATTATACGAACTCGTTCATACGATCAAAATACCAAAATAATATCTGAAACCACGAATCAGACACCACCACCACCAACAACAACAACAACTCAGTAAAATCCTACTAATGGGGTCTGGGGAGGGTAGTGTGTACGCAGACCTTACCCCTACCCCGAAGGAGTAGAGAGACTATTTCCGAAAGACCCTCGGCTCAAGAAAACAAAAAGACAAAAGGACAAAAGGAGTAAATATTAGTATCACCATAACAATCATAGGAAAAATAAGAACGCCTACCAAGTGTCATATCCTCAGAAATCTGGAGCCTCGCTATATCCTGCCTGATCACCTCTCCCCAATATTTCTTAGGCCGCCCTATACCTCTTCTCGTGCCCTCCACAACCAGCCGCTCACACCTCCGTACCAGAGCATCTAGGCTTCTTCTCTGAACATCTCCGAACCATTTAAGCCTCCCTTCCCGCATCTTGTCATCAATGGGAGCCACGCGCACCTTCTCCCGAATATCATCATTCCTAATCCTATCTATCCTAGTGTGCCCGCACATCCACCCCAACATCCTCATTTATGCTACTTTCATATTCTGGATATGTGAGTTCTTAACGGGCCAACACTCAGCCCCATACATCATGGACGGTCTAACTACCGCTTTATAGAACTTACCTTTGAGTATCGGTGGCACTCTCTTGTCACACAGGACACCATATGCTAACCTCCATTTCATCCATCGTACTACAATACGGTGTGTGACATCCTCATCGATCTCCCCTCTCCCCTGGATAACCGAACCAAGGTACTTGAAGATGCCTCTACTCGGGATGACCTGTGATTCAAGCCTCACATCCACGCCCACTTCCACCGGCTCAACGCTGAACTAACACTCCAGGTATTCCGTCTTCGTCCTACTCAGCTTGAAACCCTTAGACTCAAGAGCCTGTCTCCAAACCTCCAACCTCTCGTTAACACCGGCTCACGACTCATCAATCAGAACTATGTCATCGGTGAATAGCATGCACCATGGCACCTCCCCTTGAATATGGTGTGTCAACGCATCCATCACTAGGGCGAATAAGAATGGACTAACCACAGAACCTTGGTGTAACCCTATTACAACCGAAAAATACTCAGAGTCGCCTCCTACTGTTCTAACTCGAGTCTTAGCCCCATCATACATGCACTTAATTGCCATAATGTAGGGGACCGACACACCTTTTGCCTCTAGGCATCTCCAGAGAACTTCTCTAGGTACCTTGTCATACGTTTTCTCTAGGTCAACAAACACCATGTGCAGATCCTTCTTCTTCTCTCTGTACAGTTCCACCAATCTCCTAACAAGGTGTATAGCTTCTGTAGTCGAACGACTTGGCATGAACCCCAACTGGTTATCGGATACAGACACTGTCATCCTCATCCTCGCTTCAACCACCCGCTCTCACACTTTCATGGTATGACTCAGTAATTTGATACCCCTATAATTGTTACAGCTCTGGATATCACCTTTCTTCTTATACAATGGAACCACTATACTCTACCTCCACTCATTCGACATCCTCTTTGCCTTAAAAATAACATTAAACAACCTAGTCAACCACTCCAAACCTGCTTTCCCCACACACTTCTAAAATTCCACCGGAATCTCGTCTGGCTCGGTCGCTCTGCCCCTGCTCATCTTACGCATAGCTCCCACTACCTCCTCAACCTCGATACGCCTGCAGTACCCAAAGTCACGGTGACTCTTGGATTGCTCCAATTTGCCTAGCACAATATTCCGATCCCCTTCTTCATTCAAAAGGATATGAAAGTAAGTCTGCCATCTCTTCTTAATCTGGGCATCTTCCATCAATACTCTACCATCTTCGTCCTTGATGCATATCACTTGGTCCAAATCCATAGCCTTTCTCTCTCTCAACTTGGCCAGCCGGAATAACTTCTTCTCCCCGCCTTTTTTCCCCAATTCCTCGTACATATGACCATAAGCCGCAGTCTTAGCCTCCATGACTGCTAGCTTAGACTCCTTCCTAGCTAGCTTATACCTCTCCATGCACGATCGCCTCTCCTCCTCTCCTATGCTCCCCACTAACTCCAGGTAAGCTGCCTTCTTCGCTTCTACTTTACCTTGGACCACTTCATTCCACCACCAGTCTCCTTTGTGCCAACCAGAGACGACCGACGAGACCCATAACACCTCTCTCGCAGCCTCCCTAATACAGTCTGCTATTGCTGACCACATAGTGCTCGCGTTACCACTGCTCCTCTACGCTCCCACAGCCGACAACCGTCCCTCCAACTATTGGGCTTTATCCTTAGTTAAGGATCCCCACCTGATTCTCGATCTTTCTCGAGCAGACCTTTTCCTCCTCTTTAACATAATACCAACATCCATCACCAAGAGCCTATGTTGCGTCATGAGTATCTCACCCGGAATCACCTTGCAATCCTTGCACAACCCTCTGTCACACCTCCTAAGGAGGAGATAGTCAATCTGAGTCTTCGCCACTGCATTTTGAAAAGTAACCAAATGCCCCTCCCTCTTTGGAAAGCTAGAGTTCGCAATCACCAACCCAAAAGCCTTAGCAAATTCCAACAGCGATGTACCTCCTCCGTTCCTCTCCCCAAAACCGAAGCCTCCATCAACCTCGCCATAACCACCAGCGTTCGACCCAATATGCCCATTGAAATCCCTTCCTATGAATAGCTTCTCAGCAGGCGGAACCTAGCAGACAATCTCATCTAACCCCTCCAGAAGCGTCGTTTAACCTCCTCATCTAGGCCCGCATGCGGCGCATAGGCGCTAATGACGTTTAGGGTGCACTCTCCAACCACCAACTTAATAATCATCAATCTATCATTCACTCATCTAACCTCAACCACAGACTCTCTAAGTTCCCTATCCACCAAGATGCCTATTCCATTCTTACCTTTCTGGACTCCTGAGTACCAAAGTTTATACCCGTCTGTGTCCTTCGCCCTCGACCCTACCCACCTTGTCTTTTGGACACACGCTATATTGACTCTCCTCTTCTGGAGGATCCTCGCCAACTCTAGAGACTTACCCGTCAATGTACCTACGTTCCATAACCCAATTCTCAACCTATAGACACCCTTGTTCCCTTTACCTCCCTTGCCTCCTGCCCCGCCCCCTAACCCATGCCCTACCTCCCGCCCCACCCCCTATTCCCCCCGAGGACATGACCTCACTCGATCATCCCAGACCACAGCCACTATACCTACGATAGAGTAAGGGGAATCACTATCACACACCAGGCAACAGACCAAACCAGATGAAGACAAGTTGCAACTACATGCACACTAATACGAACTAAGATGGCAGCAATTTAACAAACACAACAAAGGAAAACTGGAATACGGGAGGTACCAACTCCCGCGAGTAGAACCTTGAAATTGTCTTGGTATATACGATGATGTTGTGGCCATCTAGCACGTTCGCATCCAACTCCTGCCGCCCCTTACTGACACTCGCCCGGGTTGTTCTTCAATATTTGCACACACACATCCCTTTCGCCGATAATAGCCACAGGCCCTGACCTGAAATACACACAAAATACCACGAAGCCGAACAAAGGGAGGAGAGGGGTTCTCACCGCTACCACTGGTGAGGCCCAACCCGTAGCAAAGGAGCGCAAAAAAAGGATGAAATAAAACCTTGAGTTGATTTAAAAACAGTCAATTTAAAATAATCACAAGAAAAATGACTAACCCGAAAAGATACAAGCTTTATAAAAAAAAGTATATATCAAATCAAATTAACAAATAAAAAATAAATCATATAGGCTGTAACCAATTATAAATTCACATAGCATTAAGTACAGCAAAATCATCCAAATTAGTAGAACAGTTGAAATCTAATATACAAAAACAAAAAAGACAATACCACATAGACGAGATTAAAAAAGGAAGAAAAAGTTATGATATCAACTAATTAGTAAATAAAAACAAATAAATCTCATAATTCAAACTCAAGTAAAATCAATTCACAAGGTAATTAGATTGTGTTTTTCAACAAAGCGCTAACAAAACAGCAACTAGAATACAATTGATTTGTATGAATATATATAAATAATAGGCAGAAAAATAAAACAGATCTAACCTTTAGAAGACGAAAAGAAAATACGAGAGAGCTTCGCTAAAACCCTGGTGGCGCAGTACAAATGAAGCGAAGCGTTCTCCTGAAACTTGCAAAGATTGCGACTAACAGAACAAAAAAGCGGCGCCCCCTTCTGTAACCCTAAGACAGAGAGAGAGAGAGAGAGAGAGAGAGAGAGAGAGAGAGAGAGAGAGAGAGAGAGAGAGAGAGAGAGAGAGAGAGAGAGAGAAAGATGAATCAGACACCAAAATACCTGAAAATCACAATGAACTTCAAGAATTGCTATAAACACAACCATGTGTCTGATTCCTATCAAACCAACTCAGAATGACGCTAAATTTTGCAGAAAAGTTTCAAATGACAAAATGGGCCTATTTCAAGTCCCGAAACCAAAATTTGAACTCGATAGCCATAATTCAAACCATGGTCAAACTTAGAAAAATTCTAAACCTTCAAATTTCAACCTATCTCCAAAAAGTGTCAAATCAACCTAGCAACCTCCGAATCCAATTCTTAGCATACGCCTAAGTCCAAAATCACCATCTGAACCTAATGGAAGTATCAAAACTCTGATCCAAGATTAAATGTGCAAAATTTGAACTTAGTCAATCCTTTCAAATTAAAGCTTCTAAAATGAGAATCATTCTTCCAAATTAATTCTGAATCGCTCGAAAATCGAAACCGACCATGCACTCAAGTCATAATACATAATATAAAGCTACTCAAATTCTCAAACTACCAAGTGGGATGGTAAATATCAAAATGATTGGTCGGTTCATTATACATACAAACCCTAATTGTCATAAATACACCAAAGAATGACTTTTTGAGGGTTACACAATATCTTGAAGGTAAGAAAAAGCAAGGAGCAAGGCGGAAGATTTCGAAATGAGTTTTTATCTTTCTTCTTCCTTTTTCTATGATTAGTGATGAATTCTAATATTGTAGCCATGCAAATAATTATAAGTAGCTAAATTCTTTTATCTAGGGTTTGATGGAACCTCTTGGAGGATGACTTTTATTGCGTTTAATATAATTTTGCCGTTGGATTTTCACTGCTTGTTCAATTGCGTGATTATCTTTGTTGATTGAAGGGCCATAAATTGGTTCTATCTATTTATTGTATATTCCTTGGGAAATAATACATATTTAGGTGATTGTTGAATAACTTCTCTCCTAACGCATATGGGGAATTAATATGGCAGGTTTAAAGGTGGGTTTAAGAATAATAAAGCCTTGACGTGGTCATAGTGAGCGATAAAATAGTGCCAGCTAGCGTAGTTCGGGAGAATATGTCCAGTAAATTATTATAATTACTTGGGAGCGAATTGCGATTCCTTAAGTACTCATGATCAATAGAGAATACTTAGGCAAAATTGTAAAAGACATAGGGTAGGATTCCGACAATTGGAGAAATCATAACTCTAGACTTTTCCAATCTTGTGTACAATCTTTGCTTTATTAGTTGCCACGACCCAAAATCCAACTAGTCGTGATAGCACCTAAACCAACCCGCTAGGTAAGCCAATTAACAACTATCCAATTTCCAACAATGTTAATAAGATAATTATTCAAAAGAAATATCTGAATCTAATACATTCCCCAAGAACTGGTAGTACAAATCATGAGCTTCTAAGAATAGAGTTTACAAAGCGAAAATGAAATAAATACATAGTTTGTTTGAATAGTACATAAATAGAGTTTTACAGATCTAAAGCTACCACGAACAAGAGGCAGCTACAGCCGGGACGCAGGTACATCTTCAATCCATCTCCCATCGAACACAGCAACAACAGCAGCCAACATTTGCACGCAAGGTGCAGAAGTGTAGTATGAGTACAACCGACCCTATATACTCAATAAGTAACAAACCTAACCTTAGGTTGAAAGTAGTGACGAGCTAACAGAAAGGTCGGGTCCAATACCAATATTCTACAACAGTTCATAACAGCATAGTACCATAACAAAAAGAAGAATTTCGGAAATAAAAGGCTCAGTTGTTCATAGTTCCAGAAAAATAGGCATTTCTTTTTAAGTATCTTAGTGAAAATTCAAATCTTTTACCGAAAAGCCAATATACGAGTAAGTTTTAAAAACTGTGATTTTTCCAAAAACTCCTTTCAACAAATAGTAAGATGTTTCATTTTCATATAGCATGAGAAAAGTACATCTATATGCCTACATATCAAGATACAGGTAAAATCACAAATGTCCCCAAAACTGGGTAGCAGAAGGAAATGCACCTCTATGCATATATCTCAAGTACGCATGTCAAATGCAATGAATCTCGATGATGAGCTCATGTACTCATTAGAATACTAAATCGCATTGTCTCGCATTCTCTCTCACTATGCTCAATACACTCAATCACCTAGCACTGTACAATATGCGTTGCGGCGTGCAGCCCGATCCCTGTTTATAGTCGACTGCGCTCACTGGGGGTGTGCAGACTCCTGGAGGGGCTCCTTTCATCCCAAGCATTATATCGATGCGGCATGCAGCCCGATCACATAAAATATACATAGTCATAAGGCTCGTTGCGGCGTGCAACCCGATCCCATAAATGTAATCAATATAGCATACTGCGGCATACAACCTAATCCCAAATTATCACTCTCACTCAGGCCCTCGGGCCCACTCAGTAATCAATCTCTCCAGTCTCACTCACGGGCTCACAATGTCATGAAACTAGTCCGGCAACTATGATGTGATGTATCAATAAATAATAATTGAGACTGAGATATGGCATGAATGCATGGATATGATTGAGAATGAAATATCAATAAAATCAGTGAGGTGACAGAAAGAAACGACCACTATGGGTCCAGATAGTATCGGCATAATTCCTAAACATGATATCTAGTATGATTGACAGTTTAACTACTTTATCACATAGTGAAAACAAGGATATCAACAAAGTAGGACCACTATACAGTGCCATGGAAACAACAGAGTCCCAATTCACATGGTGCACGCCCACACGCCTATCACCAAGCATGTACGTCACCTCAATACCAATCACATAACACATATTTCGGGATTTCATACCCTCAGCACTAAGATTAGAAGAGTTACTTACCTCAAATAAGCCAATTCCAACACCGAGCAAGCCAAGTGATGCTCCAAAATGCCATCTTGCGCGTTCAGACCTCCGAACGGCTCGAAACTAAACAAAAATAACTCAAATGAATCAAACAATGCTAAATGAACTAATCCCGATTGAAAAAGATCAAATCTTGAATTAAAATCCCAAAATCGGCCAAAATCCCAACTCGGGCCCGCACCTCGGAACCCGACAAAATTTACAAATCCAACAACCCATTCAATTACGAGTCCAACCATACTAGTTTCACTCAAATCCGACTCCAATTCGATGTTCAAAATTCAAAAATTTATATTATGAAACTTTAGGCCAAAATCCATAATTTCCTCTTTAACATTCAAAATCCAATTACCAAAAACGAAGGTAGATTCATGAAATATAACCAAAACGGATTAGAAAACACTTACCCCAATTCATATGGTAAAAATTGCTTCAAAAATCGTCTCAATCCGAGATCCATATCTCCCAAAATGTAAAAATGTTCGAAACCTTTGAAATAGAGTACTTTATAATTTGCCCAGGCCTCCTCTTTCGCGAACGCGAGAAAACCATCGCGTTCGTGATGAACAAAATGCACACTGCCACAAAAGACTCTATGCGTTCGCGATGCAACCCACATAAACACAATGAACACTACTTCCAAAGCTTCGCGAACGCGACTAACCTTACGCGATCGCATAGAAGAACGCTCAAATTCCCAACTGCCAACCTCAATATTACGCGAACGCGAACCTCCATACGCGAACGCGAAGAGGACTTGCCCTAACTCTATGCGAACGCAATACATACTTTGCGATCGCGAAGAACATTTAGCTGCTGCTATCCAAATGCACTATGCGTTCGCGACACTTGCCATGCGAACGCGATGAAGAACTGAGATACCAGAAAATAGCAGAAAACAGCAGTACCAAAATTCTCTAATCACGTCCGATTGACCTCAAATTCTGCACACAAGTCACATTCGACATTACGGACCTGCTCCAACTTTCGGGATCGGAATTCAACCCCGATATCAAAAAGTTTACTCCCGGTTAAACTTTCCAAAATTTCAATGAGACTATGAATTTGTGTCATTAAAAAGCAGCCGAATATGATACCAGAAGCAATGAGACTGTTGCTATTTTTATTCTCAATGACTGGGGAGGCTCAGACTTGGCATAATTCACTCCCTATAAACCTTATTACTACTTAGGAGGAATTGGTCAAGCAGTTTGTGAACTAGTTCTACCCATCTAATAAGACTGCAAAGTAAGTTGATAATATATTGAGCTTCAGTCAAAAACCAACCGAAACATTGCAAGAATCGTGGGAGAGGTTCAAGGGAATGTTGGTTAAATATCCACACCATCGCTTTCCAGATCAAATGTTGATCAGAGGTTTTACATGGGATTGGCAGACAACCTAAGTGGAGCATTTTTTAGTAAATCACTTAGAGAGTGTAAGATCCTCCTTGATAAAATAACTCAAAATTAAGGATGGATGACAAGATATACTACACTCACCCCTGACTCAGTAGCTCTAGACCCGAAGAACTGAATAGTCGAGAATATGGCCACTGTGATGACTCAAATGAGCATTCTTACCAAGAAGATTTATGAATCAGGCTAGAAAAAGGTACACATATTTGACACGACTAATGGAGAATTATGCACACCATACATTAACCAACCATATGTGTGCTCGTGGAGTAGTGAAAGTGACAGGCAGAGCTACTAAGAAAATATGAATTATGTGGGCAACTTTGGGGGATAAAGACAAAGTGGTCAACACTAGGGATAGTAAAATCAACAGTATAATAATAATTATAATCTTGGAGGAGTATGACTACAGGGTCAAGTTGTGCCTTATCAAAGGCAACCTGGATACAATCAATAGAACCAGTAGCTAATCTATCAACAACCTTAACAGCAACAGATAGTGAGACAAGATGATGGGTTATCAGAAATCAAAGGTATGCTGCAACACCATTGGGGGCAACAGGAGGATTGAAGAAATGGTTCACTAGATGCAAGAAAATGTAGTTGCGCATGACTCAGCTATCAAGTGCATTAATTCAGCTGGGGCGGATATTTATAGCTCTAAATAATCATCCTCAAGGGACATTATCTACAGATAGAAACATCAACCTGAAGGATCTAGTCCCAATAGCTTATGCTCGTAAGTTTGAGAATCGATAGAGATCTTGATCAAGAGAAGGAAAGTTCAAGCTAATCATCCAACAATAGCGCTTGAGTCTGGACCACATGAGGTAGACAGACCAATTGATCTGACAGAGGTAAAAATACAACAAGCTAAAGAGGAAACAAGCAAAGATAAGAGGTTGCAAAAGAAATTGAGCAGGTGCAACAGAAGATATCAAAAAAGTGCATGAGCAGGAACCGACTCAAGTCACAGGAAACAAGCGAATTCCACCACCCTTCCCGTAAAGGTTGGCTAAATATCATAAAGATGACAAGTACAAAATGTTCATGGAGATGCTGAACCAGATTAAGGTAAATATTCCACTGATAGATGCATTGAGAGAGATGCTAGGATATGCTAAAATGATGAAGGACTTGATGTCTCCCAAGTTTGACTTTCAAGACCTGGCCACTGTGATATTTACTCAAACTTGTAGTGTTGTGGCTACAAGGCTTATAGCTGACCGCTATGTGATTTGGGGGCAAACATAAATTTGATGCCCTTGTATATCGATAAAAAGTTATGCATTGGAAAAGCAAGGCCTACATTTATGTTGCTGCATCTGGCTGACCAAATGGTGAAGAGGCCATTGGGTATACTTGATGATATACTTGTTCATGTTGGAAAATTTATGTTTCCTGCAGACCTTTTTATTCTGGACTTTCAGGTTGATGTGGAGATTACCATAATTTTAGGAAAGTTGTTCTTGGCCACTGGGAGAATATTGATTGATTATGAAAATAAGGAGCTCAAGATGAGACTAAACTATGAAGAAATGACTTTTAATGTGAAAAACTCCATGTGGATACCCAGTGAGTTTGCAAATTATTCATTGAGAGGTGAGGTGGATGTGATCATGCATGGGAAGATGAGCCACTTAATGCGAAAGACCCTTTAGTAGATTGTATAATGAACTTAGAACAGGTAGATGATGAGAACTTTGTGGAGTGAGTCTTGGATCTTGAAGGCCATTGATACCAAAAAGGGAGCTCGAATTCGAGTCATTACACCTAGAAGAAAGGAAGACTCCTCCAGCTAAGCCATCAATTGAGGAGCCACCTTAGTTGGAGCTTAACCGCTCCCAACCAACCTCAGGTATGCTTTCTTGGTACCTAACTCGACCTTACCTATATTTATCTCATCTGGTTTGTTATATGTGCAGGTAGAATATATTTTGCAGGTTTTGAAGGTACGCAAGACTACAATTAGTTGGACCATTACAGACATAAAGGGCATCGGCCAGCCTTTTACAAACATAAGATTCTACTAAAAGAAGGGCACAAACCTTCTAGAGAACATCAAAGAAGGCTGAATCCAAATATGAAAGAAGTGGTGAGAAAGAGGTGATTAAGTGGTTAGATGTGGAAATCATCTTCCCCAGCTCAGACAGCAACTAGGTGAGCCCGGTTCAATGTGTTCCGAATAAAGGTGGGATGACTATGGTACAAAACGAGAACAACGAGTTAATCTCAACTAGAATAGTCCCAATTTGGCGAAAATGTATGGACTATAGGAAATTGAATAAAGCCAGCCGAAAGCACCATTTTCTCTTGTCGTTTATTAATCAGATGTTGGATAAACTGGCATAGAGATCCCACTTTGCTTCTTTGATGGTACAAGAAGGTATAGTCTTTGGGCACCGCGTGTCAAAGAAGGGTATTGAGGCTGACTATGCTAAGGTTAACATGATAGAAAGTTTCCACCGCCCACTTCAGTCAAGGCAATAAGGAGTTTCCTTGGTCATACCGATTTCTACAGGAGATTTATAAGATATTTTTCAAAAATTGCTAACCCTTTTGTGTAAACTACTTGAAAAAGATCGCCCCTTTTGTATTCTCTAATAATTGTAGGGTAGTGTTTGAGGAGCTGAAGAAGAGACTAGTGATGACACCAATCATAGTTACACCTAACTGGGAGCAACCGTTTGAGCTTATGTGCCATGCAAGTGACTATGTTATGACACGATCCAAATCCCCCACCGTAGCATGTCATAATGGCACCTAGTCTCTAAGGCTAGGTAAGCCTAACACACATGAAGAAATAACGTAAATAATAACATAACTTCGAATTTAAATCAACCAGCTATCATAAAAGAACTCCACAGTACTGTTGATAATAACTCCCAAAATCTGGTGAGACTGAGTCATAAGCTTTACACGAGTATACTGAAACATCCCTAATACATGTTTATCTAAGTAAAGAGTATGCAATAGAAAAACAAGGACAAAGTGTGACTCCGAGGTCTGCGAACGCCTGCAGGTATACCTTGAAGTCTCCGATCTTGAAGCTCTACTCATTGGTGCCTAGCCTGGTATGAGATACCTAGAAATGTAAACGAGGATAAAAGAGGCAATAAGGAAATACAACAAAATAGATTGCAACTGAATTTAAAGCAGTAAATGCAACAAAGAAGGAACACATAATAAGAACATCAAGGAAATAATGCGGACAAATACAAGTGAGGTAAATGAGAGATAACATCAAGAATCAAAACCGAGGTACCACCTCATAATCTCATTTCACAATCACAATCACAATCTTTCTTTATATCACCGCGGGAGCCTTACATTTAGTTTTGAAAATCATTTTTCTTGAAATACCTAACCGCGTATTAGCCCACCTTATCACACCCCGTGGTTTCAAGTGGTTCCCCTACTAGCAACACGCGTATCAAGCCCACCTTATCTCATCGCATTTGTACCAACCCATATCCTTACACCACTGCATACGTATCAATATCACAACATATCACAACTCGCACCTCAAGTGCTCAAATACCACAACTTGCCAAAAGAATCAACAATTTCCATGTTTTTTACAATAAGTAGCGCATGGCTCAACCACAATATGTACAAGAGACTCAACAATAGTAATTGAAAGTGAATAGCTCAACAAGAATAGTATTTCAACAATTTACAACTTTGCCTCAATGTCATCATGGCTTCTACAACTTAAACACCAACACTCAACAATAAGATATTCCAAAAAATAACAACTTCAAGTAAGGTAACTCAATAGTTGAATAATTAACAAGGCAATAAAGAAACAGTAACTTCAACTAGACATGAGAGGGCAAATAACAAGAGATGGGACAAGTATTAACAATGTCAAAATAAAGCATGTAAGGATACATTAACGATAATGGATATAACATGTTATGGCAATTCGATTAAAGTCATGGAAAAGAATCTACATAGCTTAAACCGGTCAATTACCACATATAGCCCGTGTACCCACTCGTCACCTTGCGTACACGGCTCTCACATAACACAAATAGCACAATCAATCCCAAATCCTAAGGGGTAGTTCCCCCCCCCCCCCCACAAAGTTAGGCAAGATACTTACCTCAAAAACACTAACTCAATCCACTAATAAGCCTTTTCCGTAAATATCCAACTTCGAACAAACCGAATCTAGCCAAAATAACTTTATACCATAAATACAAATCATAGAAAACTATTCCAGATAATAAAGTTGCAATCTTTAAAGAAAATCAAAAAGTCAACTCAAAACTCAACCCTAGGCCCGCGTCTTAGAACCCAATCAAATTTACAAATCCGAACACCCATTCAATAACGAGTGCAACCATACTAAAATTATTCAATTCTGATCTCGAATCGCTTTCAAATCCTCAAAATATAGCCGATGAAGTTTTCACAAATTTTCTCAATTGTTGCAACCCTAAACACAAATTAAATGGTAAACAAAATGATGGATTCATGTATAATAATCAAATCCGAGTTAAAATCACTTACCCCGATCAACTCCTCGAAAATCTCTTCAAATATTGCCCAAAACCGAGGTCTCTAGCTTAAAAAATAAAAAATGGAACAAAACCCTCAATTTGGAAATTAAATATATGCTGCCCAGTTATTACCTTACGTGATGGCAGACAATCACTCGCGATCCCAGAGAACAAATCACCCCAGCTCACAAAAGACACTACGCGATTGCGTGACAACAGACGCGAACAAGATGGCCGGACTTCTCAAGGCTACGCAATCGCGGACTACTCCACGTGAACACGATGAACAATGTGTGCCTCATCGCAGTCTCTCCTTTCTTCTACGCGGTCGTGAAATATTACTCACGATCGCAGTGCACAACATCCCAACCTTCCGAAAATGCGTCCTCATTTATGCGATCGCAAAGAGTAATTTCCCATATGCCATCAAGGTCCCTATGCGATCGCGTATGAACCTTTGCGAATGCAGTGAAGGAAACCAGATCACAGAAAACCAGCAATCTCAATACAAGAACAAATAATCCGAACTCAATCCGAAACACACCCGAGGCCCTCGGGACCCTGTCCGAACATACCAACAAGTACTATAACGTGATACGAACTTAGTCGAAGCCTCAAATTAGATCAAACAACACCGAAATCACGAATCGCACCCCAATTCAAGCCTAATGAGCTTATGAACTTCTAACTTCTAAAAGTAATTCTGAATCATACCAAACCAACTCCAAATGACCTCAAATTTTGCACACAAGTCACAAATGACACAACAGACCTATTTCAACTTCCATAATTGAAATTCGGACCTGATATCAATAGAGTCAACTATCGGTCAAATTTTTTAATCTTTCAAACCTTTAACTTTTCAACTTTCGCCAATTCAAGCCAAATGACATACGGACCTCCAAATCAATATCCAGACATACACCTAATTCCAAAATCACCATACAAAGCTATCGGAACCATCAAAATTCCATTCTAGAGTCGTCTACACAAAATTCAAACTCCGGTCAACTCTTTCAACTTAAGCTTCTAACTTTGGGACTAAGTGTCCAATTTCACTTTGAACCTCACCCGAAACTAAACCAACCACCCCGAAAAGTCACTTAACCACAATATAACATAGAGGGGGAAATAAATAGGGGAATGGGGCTAAAATACTCAAAACAACCAGCTAAGTTGTTACATCATCCCCTTCTTAAAACAGACGTTCATCCTCGAACGAGTATAGAGATATACCTGAAGTGATGAAAAAATGAGGATAACGGCTATGCATATCATGCTCGGTCTCCCAAGTCGCCTCTTCGACTGGTTGACCCCTCCATTGAACCTTCACTGAAGCAATATTCTTTCACCTCAACTTTCGGACCTGCCTATCCAAGATGGTCACCGGATCCTCAACATAAGACAAATCCTTGTCCAATTGGACTGAGCTAAAATCTAAAACATGGGATGGATCACTGTGATACTTCTGGAGCATGTAAACATGGAACACCGGATGAACTGTAGATAGACTAGGTGGAAATGCAAGCTTGTAGGCCACCTCTCCCACTCTCTAAAGGATATCAAAATGGTCGATATACCTAGGGCTAAACTTACCCTTCTTTCTGAACCTCATCACACCCTTCATGGGTGACACCCGGAGCAAAACTCGCTCTCCAACCATAAATGCAACACCAAAAACCTTTCGATCCGCATAACTCTTCTGCCTAGATTGGGCTGTACAAAACTGATCCCGGATCAACTTGACCTTGTCCAAGGCATCTCGAACCAAATATGTTCCTAATAACTTAGCCTCTCCCGGCTCAAACCAACCAACTGGGAAACGACACTGTCTCCTATATAGGGCCTTATAAAGAGCAATCTGAATACTCAATTGATAGCTGTTATTGTATGTAAACTCCGCAAGAAACAAGAACTGATATTAAGAACCCCCTAAATCCATGACACAGGCACGAAGCATATCCTCCAATATCTAAATGGTGCGCTCGGGTTGTCCGTCCGTCTGGGGGTGAAATTATGTACTCAACTCAACTCATATGCTTAACTCACGTTGTACTGCTCTCTAGAAGTGCGATGTAAACTACGTGCCCCGGTCAGAGATGATGGATACCGGAACTCCGTGAAATCAGACAATCTCGCGGATATAGATCTGAGCCAGCCACTCTGAAGAATAGGTAGTCACCACCGGAATGAAATGAGCTGACTTGGTCAACCTATCCATAATCACCCATACAACGTCAAATGTCATCTAAGTCCGTAGGAGCCCAACAACGAAGTCCATGGTAACACGCTCCCATTTCCACTCTAGAATCACGAGTCTCTGAAGCAAATTGCCTGATCGTTGATGCTCATACTTCACCTGCCGACAATTTAGGCACCGCGCTACATACTCCACTATGTCTTTCTTCATTATCCTCCACCAATGGTGCTACCTCAAATCTTGATACATCTTAGCGGTACCCGGATGAATAGTGTACCGCGAACTGTGGGCCTCCTAAAGAATCAACTCATATAACCCATCCACATTGGGCACACATAACCGGCATTGCATACTCAACATACCATCATCCCCGATAGAAACCTCCTTGGCATCGACGTGCTATATTGTGGCCTTAAGGACATGCAAATGGGGGTGGTCATACTGACACTCTCTGATGTAATCATATAAAGAAGACCGAGAAACCACATAAGCAAGAACTCGACTGGGCTCTGAAACATCTAATCTAATAAACTGGTTGGCCAAGGCCTGAACAACAAATGCTAATAGTATCTCCGCTACCAGTAGATATGCTAAATTGCCCAAGCTCTCCGCCTTTCGACGCAAGGCATCGGCCACTACATTGGCCTTCCCGGGATGATATAGAATGGTGATATCATAGTCTTTAAGCAACTCTAACCATATCCGCTACTGCAAGTTAAGATCTTTCTATTTAAACAGATGATGTAAACTTCGGTGGTCGGTATAGACCTCGCAAAGGACACCGTACAAATAGTGCCTCCAAATCTTCTAGGTATGAATAGTAGCTGCCAACTCCAAGTCGTGGACCGGATAGTTCTTCTCATGGACCTTCAACTTTCGAGATGCATAGGCAATCACCCTATCGTCTTGCATCAATACCGTGCCAAGGACAACACGTGACGCATCACAATACACAGTGTAAGACCCCAAACCCGTAGGCAATACAAACACTAAGGTTGTAGTAAAGGAAGTCTTGAGCTTTTGAACGCTCTCCTCACACTCCTCAGACCATCTGAAAGGATCACCCTTCTGGGTCAATCTGGTCATAGGTGCCATAATAGATGAGAAACTCTCTGCGAAACGGCAGTAATAGCCGGCCAAACTAAGAAAACTATGAATCTCAGTAGCTGAAGACGGTCTAGGCAAACTATGCACTGCTTCAATCTTCTTCAAATCTCTTTGATAACTCACTCGACACCACATGACCCAAAAACGCAACTGAATCAAACTAGAATTCACACTTTGCGAATTTTGCATACAACCTTTTTTCTCTCAAGGTCTAGAGCACAATCCTCAAATGTTGCTCATGATCCTCCCGACTGCAGGAGTACACCAAGATGTTGTCAATAATAACAATGACGAAATAATCATGATATGGCTGAAATACATTGTTCATCAGGTGCATAAATGTTGTTGGGGAATTGGTCATACTAAATGACATCACAAGGAACTCGTATTGACCATATCAAGTCATAAAGGTAGTCTTCAGAATATCCGGATCCCGAATCTTTAGCTGATGATACCCTGAATGCAAATCAATCTTTGAGAATACTCTGGCACCCTGTAGCTGATCAAATAAGTTATCAATGTGCGGCAATGGGTACTTATTCTTCACTGTAACCTTGTTCAACTGTCGATAATCAATACACATGCGCATATAACAATTCGTTTTCTTCACAAATAGTACCGGAGCACCCTAAGGTGACACACTAGGCCGAATGAAACCCTTATCAAGCAAATCTTGCAACTGCTCTGTTTAACTCCTTCAACTCCACTGGGGCCATACGATATGGTGGAATAGAAAATGGTTGAGTGCCCGACAATAAGTCAATACCAAAATCGATATCTCTATCGGGCAGCATGCTCGGAAGATCTGCCAAAAATACATCTGGATAGTCTCTCACTTCCAGAACTGACTCAACGGTAGGAGTATCAACAATGACATCTCTCACAAAGGCTAGGTATGCATCACACCCCTTCTCAATCATCTGATGTTCCTTAAGGAATGACACAACCTTGCTAGGAACATAATCCAAAGTACACCTCCACTCCAACCACGGTAAACCTGGCATAGCCAAAGTCACCATCTTGGTGTGACAATCAAGAATGTCATGATAGGGCAACAACAGTCCATGCCCAAGATAACATCAAAGTCGATCATACTAAGCAATAATAGATCAACTCTGGTCTCAAAACCACCAATAAAAACTAAACACGACCGATACACACGGTCAACAACAATAGAATCTCTCACAGGCATGGACACATAAACAGGAGAAATCAAAGAATTACGAGATATACCCAAATATAGAGTAAAGTAAGATGATACATATGAGTAAGTGGATCCTGGATCAAATAAGACTGATGCATCACTATGACAAATCGGAACAATACCTGTGATAATTGTCTGATGCAACTGCCTCCTTCCTACTAAGCACAACACCTGGTCTGGCCTCCCCCTCTAGGGTATCCCCTACCCGCCTGACCTCCACCCCTAGCTAGCTGTGCAGGTGGAGCGAAAACTGGAGCAATAACCACAGCCTGAGGAGTCTGGGGACCCTGTGGAATACGTGAAGCCTGAGTAATCGATGGAGGTTCACCACTCCTGAGTCTGGGGCAGTCCCTCACCATATGACAGGTATCACCACACTCAAAATAAGCTCTCGGCGGGCGTGGCTACTGAAACTGGCTCGGGCTTGGTCAGCTGGACTGACCGCTCAAAGCACCTTGTGCAGGAGGTGCTCTAGATAGTGGCGGTGCTTAATGGGCAACCTGAGACCTTGAAGTAGCTAGAGTACCACTAGAAGCTAGAAGTGTTGAATAAAATGGACGACCCGCATAGCCCCTGCCAAGATGGGCTGCATATGAGTTACGAGCACTACTATATCTGCCAGAATCTCGAGACCTCTTGGCCTCCTTGTCCTCTCTCTCTCAGCCCCGCATACCCTTCAATCTCCATGCAATCTCTACCACCTGTTGATATAGGGTATATCTCTCCAACTATCGAGCCATACTGAATCTAATACCGTAGTTAAGCCCCTCGATAAATCGACGGACTCGCTCTTTGAGTGTGAAACCTAAGGCAGGTGTATGTCTGGACAGCTCACTGAATCTGACAGCATACTCTAACACTGTCATAGTACCCTGGCACAGCTGCTCAAAATTTTTGCGCCATGAATCCCGAAAGCTCTAGGAACAAACTCTCTCAAGAAGATCTCTGAGAACTGAGCCCATGTGAGTGAAGTTGTACCGATTGAGCTACCCTCCCTGTAAGCCCGCCACCACTAAAACGCTGATCCCGATAGTTGGAATATAGTAAAAGCAACCTCACTCGTCTCCACAATACCCAAGGTATGGAGAATACGATGACATTTCTCTAAAAAATAACTGTGTATCCTCTGTAGCTAGGCCACTGAAGGTAGGAGGGTGGTACTTCTTGTACCTCTCAAGACTAAGATGCTGCTCCTCAGATGTTGCTGCCCTAACCTCAGGCTGAACTAGAACAACTGACTGCATGGGTATAGCCTCTAGGGCCTGGTCAACATGGAGTCGTTGCTCTAGGGTACGGGTCATGGGAGTTTAAGCTCCTCCCCCAGCCTGAGATGTGGCTAGTGCAAGTGGAATCAACCCTACCTGAGCTAAGTTACTGAACATGCTCAAAACCTGTGCGAGGGTCTCCTGAAATTCAGGGATGGCAATAGGCGCCTCAGGTGCCTTCCCCCAACTAGAGCTACTGGTGGCTTCTCTGTCGCAGCTCAGGCAGGTGCTCTGTCTGCACCACGTGCCCCTCCCCGGCCTCTGCCCCGGCCCCGGCCTCTCGCGGCTCTAGGAGGGGGCGTGGGTGTCTGGTCGTCGAATCCAGCGGTGCGTGTCCTCACCATCTGTGAGAGAATAGTAAAAAAAGATTCCAAATTTTGAAGCCAACAAATTCGCATGATAAGGAATCAAAGAAGCGAAGTTTCCTAACAGTTCCATAGCCTCTCGAAGATAAGTACAGACGTTTCCGTACCGATCCACAAGACTCTACTAAACCTACTTATGACTCGTAACTCCTATAAACCTAGGGCTCTGATGCCAACTTGTCACGACCCCAATCTCCCACCGTAGGATGTCATGATGGCACCTAGTCTCTAAGACTAGTTAAGCCTAACACACATAAAGAAATAATAGAAATAATAACAGAACTTCGAATTTAAACCAACCAGCTATCATAAAAGAACTCCATAGTACAGCTGATAATAATTCGCAAAATCTGGTGAGACTGAGTCATAAGCTCTACACGAGTATACTGAAATATCCCTAATACATCATTATTTAAGTAAAGAGTATGTAATAGAAAAATAAGGACAGAGGGTGACTCTGAGGCTTGCAAACGCCGGCAGGTATACCTTGGAGTCTCCGATCTGGAAGATCTACTCATTGGTGCCTAGCCTGGTATGAGGAACCTGAATCTACATAAAAAGATGTGCATAAGCGTAATATGAGTACACCACAACAGTACCCAATAAGTATCAAGCCTAACTTCGGTAGAGTAGTGACAAGGTTAGGTCAAGACACCTACTAGGATAATAATAAGAAATTGAACATGTATAATACAATTTAAGAATGTAAACGAGGATAAAAGAGGCAATAAAGAAATACAATAAAATAGACTGCAACTGAATTTAAAGCAGTAAATGCAACAAGGAAGGAACACATAATAAGAACATCAAGGAAATAATGCGGACAAATACGAGTGAGGCAAATGAGAGATAATATTAAAAATCACAACCGAGGTACCGCCACGTAATCTCATTTCACAATCATAATCACAATCTTTCCTTATATCACCGCGGGAGCCTTATATTTAGTTTTGAAAATTATTTTTCTTGAAATAGTTACCCGCATTTTAGCCCACCTTATCACACCGTGTGGCTTCAAGAAGTTCCCCTACTAGCAATATGCGGCCTACTTTATCTCACCGCATGCGTATCAACCCCTATCCTTATACCACCACATATGTATCAATATCACAACTAGCACCTCATGTGCCCAAATACCACAATTTGCCAAAAGAATCAACAATTTTAATGGTTTCCACAATAAGTAGCCCATGGCTCAACCACAATGTGTACAAGAGTCTCAACAGTAGCAACTGAAAGTGAATAGCTCAACAAGAATGATATTTCAACAATTTATAACTTTGCCTCAATGTGATCACGACTTTTACAACTTCAACACCAACACTCAACAATAAGATATTCCAAGAAATAACAACTTCAAGTAATATTGTAGTTTTGTGAGTGGGAAAAAAAATTTATAAAAATTTTGAAAAAGTGGTCAAAATCACTTTCTGATTTTTGAAAAATTCATTTTTGAAAAATTTTCAAAAACTTGCAAAATTTTATAGATAAACACATTTTTGGAAAAAAAAATATATACAAACAAATGATTTCTAATTACTGCTCAAAAGTATTTTTCAGGTTAATTAGCCAAACACAAGTTGCTTCTCACCAAAAGTACTTTTTTAAAAAACACTTTTGAGAAAAACACCTTTCAAATTAAATTGATTTTAGAAGCTTGGCCAAACAAGTTATTAATGTCATTGGTCAAATTTGTAGTCCAAATTTGTATTACTTGTATTCTAAAGAAAAATTATTAGAAATACAATAATATAACATATTTATATCTCATATAATAAAATATTTATAATTATAAATATTATATAACTAATTCAACTAAATTCATCATCTTTAAATGCTCAGAAGACTCTAAATTTCAACTATTGTTTCAATATATACAGTAATTTAATAACATATACATAACATATATGTGTGCGCCCGCGTGCATGTAGTATATAATTGATTCAATATTAAAATCTTATAAGTTACCCATAGAGTTTAAAGGCTGAATTCGCCTCTGCTCGATACTTTACCATATTCTTGTCGCAATAATAAAGGGATTTTTAACATAATCATCTTTGCGCCATTTATCTTTGTCTAATTTTTACTCCATCTCTTTGTGGGTTCATTTGGCTTTTATTGTTAATTAGTCTATTCGTCACATCACAATTGGCTGGATTCCACCCCCCATCCCCCCACCCCCACCCCCCACAAAAAAACAACAGAAAAAAAATAAGAAAAGAAAAAGAAACTCCCTAGAGAAAAATAAAATAAAACATAGCTTATTCATTAGGTTGCCTTTTGATGGTGGAGAAAGGGCAAAAGGTTTCATCATGATCCACATGTATCGTTATTTTCCTATCACTTTCTTTTTCTCTGGGAGTAGTGGTTTGGGGGGGGGGGGGGTAGTCGGGGTAGGTTTAGTGGTTGGGGAAGGGACTAAGGATCCAACATTAAAAAGTTGAACTTCTTCCTTATGATTTTAAGGTTGTTCTGCTTCTTGCCAGCTAGCTTCTCAATATGAAACAATGCAAGTCCCAATTTATGATGATTTTTTTTTTATGGACCAAACTGCAATTCGTAGGCATGCGAAAATACCTAACACCCTACCCTATTTATCATATAATGGTCCTATGCATGGAAAACGGAAAGTTTCTTTCTTTATTTTCTTTTTTATTTTTTACTTAATATTCGCATACCTGTTTGAGCCTAACTAATTTTGGAAACTCCAAATTTTTTTTTAAAGTATTTTTTTATAAAAATAATTACAATTAAATCTTTAAATCTGGAAAAGTACTTACACTCTTGGGTGTTAATGGCTTAAAACTTTCTAGAAAAGTTTTATTAATGCCATCTTTTTTTTGTTTCTCATGTGATGTTCCGTATCAACATTAGAGCCCGATTTTATCCGGATTTATATTGCGTAGGACCACATTCGAGCTCGAACTCGACACCTCTGTTTAAGGGAAGAGTAGCCCACCCGTTGCACAAGTGATTCACTAATGCCATCTTATTTTGCCTTTCTCGTATCTTTTGCTTTTTAATATTTATCACTCATTTTTTCACGTTTTATCATGTTTTCACCAGGAGAATCATGAGACGTCTTTCTGTCTCTTTCTTTCTCGTCTTAACAATTTTACTTTAGTTAATGAGATTTATAAACTTTTAAATAGACCAATGAAAAAAGGGTATAGTTTAGATCCATATTGCCATTGTCAAGAGTCAAGACAAGATGCACGAAAAATGGGGGTATTGACAACCTAATCAAGGTCGGTATCTACTTCTCAATAAACGAATTTTACAAGTTAAATCAATATTATTTTGCATACAAACTAGAATTATTTTACATTTAGATTCATAAGATTTTTTGGACCAGATGTTATGGCGTTCTGTCTATTCAACATAAGCTCAGCATTATTATTAGGAAATACTTTTTTGGTTGAGAAAGGCGATTCGTTCCTTGATATGACTTCTATCAATAATTATCTATCTATAAAAATCATCATGGGTACAGAGGAAGCCTAGATACTCCGGCAAGGAGGTGTGAGCGGCCGGCTTTGGAAGGTACGAGAAGAGGTAAAGGACGGCCTAAAAAGTATTGGGAGAGGTGATCAGGCAGGACATCGCTGAGGCTTCATATTTTTGAGGTAAAGGAAGCTGTGGAGGTCGAGTATTAGAGTTGTAGGTTAGGAGGTAGTTGAAATATTTCTACTTCGTACCTATGTGAGGCTAGTCTGATAGGATTTTTGTCTTAGACTGCTAGTGGTTAATGTTGTGTCTCACTGCTCTTCCGTTTTTATAGTGTCGGATTTTTTTACTGGCTATTTTGTGTTTCATCTATTTTCTGGTCTTTATGATGCTGTTATTATTCATACGGTCTCTGTTGGTGGTACTGATATTGTCTCTTTTCATCTTCTTGAGCCGAGAGTCTTTTGGAAACAATTTCTCTACCCCTTCGGAGTAGGAATAAGGTCTGCGTATACACTACCCTCCTCAGACCCCACTAGTGAGATTTTACTGGATAGTTTTGATCGTTGTTGTAAAAATCCTCATGGGTGTGAAAAAGACTTTTAGAACCTAAAAATTCGTGTTCGAAAAAATGTTTCTCCCAATGCTAAAAGTGCTTCCTTTTATTTTCCCCCAAAAATAAATATTTTTTTTTTCAAACTTAAGGTGTTTGATCGAGCTTTTTTGTGGGGGTTGAAGACACAATTTTTGAGAAGCAGAAAAAAGTAGAAGTAATTTTGAGTTTTCTTCTTACTAAAAATATTCTTAACAAAATATAGTATATACCAAAATAACATTACTTATTTTAAAACCAATACTTAGGATATTAATGTATAAATATTTCTTCTAATTTTTAGGATAGTTTTCTAATATATAGTGACTTTAGGGGTGAAAGCTTTATATTTGTTGAATGGTTTTTAATATATTTAAATCATCTTATAAGAATTAAAGTTTTTTTTAATTTTTTTTTTATATTTTACTTAAATAAAATGAAAAAATTTAATTATTGTCTTTAACAATAAATTTTTGCAATTATTTATTTACTTATAATATTAAGTATTAATTAAGTATTAAGTAAATTTATTCATGTACTTATTCATAATTTGATATTTAAGAGTACTTTTTGAAAAGCTTGGCCTAACACAAATTATTGCTCAAAATTGGTTTTTAGAGTGATTAGCTAAACACAAACTGTTTATCTTCGAAAGTACTTTTTCCAAAAGCATTTTTCAAAATAAGTTAATTTTTTCAGCTTGGCCAAACATGCTAGTAATCGCTCTCATGTAACCTCTCCTTTTTTTTTTTAAATTAGATAATCAGGTGAAAAAATAATCATTGAACTAATCATATTTATATTATTCATATAAGCGCTAAACATTAATTATGATTGAATATTAATTTAGCCCTTAAGTCGGGGTCTACCGAAAACATCTTACTTACCCTCACAAGGTAGGAATACGATCTGCATACATTTTATTTTCAGACTTCACTTTGTGAGATTACACTAAATCTGTTATTGTTATTGTTGAAATAATAAAAGTAGACCAATATGTATATTGGTTACTGAGTCATTGGTGAAACAAAGTTTAATTTAATTAAAAAGAACCAAAAGTTTCCAAAACTTTAAATCCACAAGAAATAAAAGTTCTCACCGACTACATAGCATGAGATATCCCTTCTTTCATGTAATTATGTTATATATTTTCTTCATAAATAAATTAGTCTGACGCCATCAAAATCCACCTGTACAAGGTGGATATTTATGGAAAAAGAAATCAATTAATTTTTTGCTTAATTTAATTGATGAAGTCTATCTTAAACCTCTGATTTTAGAAAGTCCAATATTCTCTTTATACCGTTGAACCTTTCCTTGATCCACATCATTTTCCCTTTTTAAAACTTTGAAAATTACTGATATTAAAATACGTACTTAGTACCAGCTAATCATGTAATTATGATAAGCAATTATCCTTATCATGTAGATAATTATGAGATGTCAACATTTGTGTACTACTCTTGTACCAAATAAGAAGCTTTTTTGTACCTCTAACACACAATAAACAATTCCATCTCTTTAAATTGATCATTCATGTCCTCTAATTGTTTTTTCTTTTGTCTTTTCAAGTGGGACCCACTTATTAATTTTTATACAAATTGAAGAAATAAAAGTACTACTTGTACATATAACTTTTTAAAGAGGGGAACTGGTGGTCCTAACTGCAAAACTTATTAAGCTCCTTCCATATATAGAGTTGTGGTCAACGTTGTCCAGCCTGACTTTGATGTGTCTGTCCATTTTTGGCTGTTGCAGTTTGCACCCAGTTGAGAACCTCAAACAGTCCTAGATTTGTTCCGACTTGCATTTAAATATAAGTTTCTCTAAATAGAAAAAGTTTTTTAAATTTACTCTAATTGAAGTTCCGCATATATTATTTCCTTCACTTCACTAGTAGTTTAAATAGGATATTAATTGAATGGCAATTAATAGCCACCTTGCTCAACTTTGCTCCGTAGATCGCACGACTTTTGTGTATAGGGTTATTGACAGTAGGTAATTAAATATAAAAATCAAGTTATAAATTAATAATGTTTACTGGCTATAATTATTTAAAATTAAAGGTATGCATAACATATCAAAAGTACTTATTGAATATTTCGATTTAAACATGTCATATCATTCTTACAACATGAGCGGACACCTTCCCCAAAAATTATAGTAGTGTATATAAGTTTTTTTGTGTGTATATAATATTTTAGATGTGAATCTCCTAGAATTTTTTGGGTGTTTACTTCTTTTATTTTATTGAATCCACTTGAAAAACATTCTGCCTCTATCATTGAACGGTATGACAAAAATATTGAACTTAAAATTTTTCTAAATAGCGATAGGTGATATTCTTCTTTAATGAAAGTAAGACTTTTAAATTGATACGGAGAGATAGGATTTGACCAATTTTAAATAATAAATTTGTATGCGAAAAACACTTGGTATGTATCCTACGTTTGTAATGTGTAGAAAAAGAAGAAAAAAAGGAAGAGAAAACTTAGAAAATGTCAACTTCAATCCCTAGACTATACATTACTAATTGCTCTCACTATCACAAAAAAACCGAGATTTTGTAATTTTTGTTGATAATTAAATTTCCTTAAACAAATGAAGACTGTTTTTTTTTTTTTTTTAGTTGTGGATGGAAACCCGTGAATAGAAGTCGTCTCCCTTGCTTAAAAGTTTATGTTAAATGTTCCATGATATTTTTGTATAGGATAAAATATGATATGACACGTGAATGACTAAAAAGAGGACACGTGGAATCCAAGATGGGATGGTTGAGGACCGAACGTAGCCACTGCACTTGTCACCGGAACGGATAACGTTCATAAAAGTGTATTAAATACTCTGCGCCCGGTAGCATTTACTAAGAAATATTTTACAACATTAAGAGCGACAGTCCGTTATAGAGAATTTGGCATTTATACTCAATATTACATCTCCATCAATGATCCTAATAATTGGCATTAAAGGAGGGCATGATCCTAGGACCTTTTTCCCTAGATATGGCTATAAATAGTGAGCTGAGTTACTGTAAGGTACACGAAATCTCTCGCAAGAACATATACTATATTTTATACAAAGCTTTAGACAATATCATTCGTTTGTTTTTTGAAGTCATCATTGCTATATTTGGAAACTGTGTTCACGGAATCACTATCTTTGTCATTTCACCTACATTCCAAGACTAAGTATTGTGTATTTTTCTTATTATTATATTATTTCAGGATCAAATTAATTCACTTGTCTAGAAACCACGTATAAATTCAACTGTACTATTTTACGAGCAAACAGTTTGACGCCCACCGTGGGGCCTAGATAGCCGTGCAATTAAATTGATCCTTGCCTCTTTTACTAACGTGTTTTGACTATTTTTATCTTAGAAAAAATCGCAAAAAATGACAGATAACACTATTAAAGGTGCACACAACCCCGAAATTCGAGGGGATCAATCTTATTTCGTGGACTCAATCAGTGACACCCGCAAAAAGGAAAATGACGCCACGCCGATGCATGACAGACGGTACCCTCGATAGGTTCGGGAAAGAACTCCCGATGATGCTGATGAGGAGCAAGTAGCGGATGATGTGAGGATCCTGCAAGAGCAACAAGCAATCATTCTAGGCCATCTCATGCGGCAGGATCAAGTTATGAAGAAACTTAAGCAGGAGCTATCAAGTGCTTCGAATAATTCAAACAGGCGCGATCTGATTCCTCCCGTTGTTCCCTCAGACCAAACAACACAGAGAGTCGATAACAACACTCCCAGGGGTGAAGTTGGCTCTGATGGGACTGGGGGAGCAGATCAGGTCTTAATAACGAGAACGATTCATTTAAACATGAGCTTTTACGATTCGTGAAGGAAGTAAATGCCCGCATGGATCAAATCCCGGGCACTCCACCAGTATTGAAAGGCCCGAACTCGAAGAAGTATGTTCAATTATTGTACAAGCCAAGTGTGGCACCAGTACTAATCCCGAAGCGTTTCAAAATGCCTGAAGTTCCAAAGTATGATGGAACTTCAGACCCACAAGAACATATTACCACCTACATAACGGCGGTGAAAGGAAATGATTTAGCTCCTCACGAAATTGAATCTATGTTTTTAAAGAAATTCGGTGAAACTCTTACGAGTGGAGCCCTAACGTGGTATTTATTACTGCCCGAGCATTCCATAGATACCTTTGAGATGCTCACGGATTCTTTCATTAAAGCTCACGGTAGGGCTAGAAAGGTACATGCTCGGAAGGCCAACATATTCAGAATCATACAAGGAGAATCGTAATTATTACGAGAGTTTGTCACCCGATTCTAGAAAGAAAGGATGTTGCTCCCGGCCATCCCGGATGAATGGGTAACTGAAATGTGATGACCCAAAAGGTTATCTTATGTTTTAGAACTCGAATCTGCATTATTAAGCCTTAAAAATCTCATTTTTACCCTCCTCGATTTGCATGCACATTCCGGGCAGGTTTCCGAAAAGTTTTTATGTTGAATATTGATGAAAATAAGAATTTATGCTTTAAAAGTTGATTTTAGTTGACTTTGGTCAATATTTTTGGTAAACGGGTCTGAATCCGTATTTTGACCATCCCGGTAGGTCCGTATCGAATTATGGGACCTGGGTGTATACCCGAAATCGAATTCGGAGGTGCCTAGCTCGAGTTATGAATTTTTGATGAAAATTAAAAGTATGAAAATTATTTGTTTTTAAGAATTGATTGATATTTGGCATTGTTAGTATCGGGTCCATATTTTGGTTCTGGAGCCCGGTATAGGTTCATTATGATATTTAAGACCTGTTTGTGAAATTTGGTGAGAAACGGAGTTGATTTGACGTGATTCGGACGTCCAGTTGAGAAAATAGAAATTTTAAAGTGTTCTTGAGAATTTCATTTGATTTGGTGCTAAATTCGTAGTTCTTGGTGTTAATTTGGCGATTTGATCGTGCGAGCAAGTTCGTATGATGGTTTTAGACTTGTGTGCATGTTTGGTTTGGAGCCCCGAGGGCTCGGGTGAGTTTCGGATAGGCCACGGGATGTTTTGGACTTTGAAAATCTGGTATTTTCCTGCAGCAGGTGTTCTGGCATGTCCTTCTTCACGTTCGCGAAGGTCCTCTCGCGAACGCAAAGAGTAAACTGATGAGGCAGGGATTTCTTCTTCACGAACGTGAAGTGATGGGGGCGTTACCCTTCGCGAACGTGACAAGCCTATCGCTAACGCATAGTGTTAGGCATTGGGGAGGGGGAGTCAGCCGTTCCTTTACCGCGAACGCGAGCAATGCCTCGCGAACGCGAAGGCCAGGGGGAGTAACCATCGCGAACGCGAGCTTTGTCTCGCGAACGCGAAGGCTTGGCAGCCATTACCCTTCGCGAACACGACAGTGCTCTCGCAAACGCGATGAACACTGTCGCCCAACACTTAACAGAATCCAAAAACGGGATTTTAGCCAAGAACTCATTTTTATCAAAAACCAAACGGTGAGATGCGATTTTTCAAGAGCCATTTCTTCCACAAATTGTTTGTATGTGACTCTAAGCCATTTTCTTTTAATTACCCATTACATTTCTTGAATTTTCAACCTAAAATTTAGAATTTTCATGGTAGAATTAGGGGTTAGGGTATAAACTAGGAATTTCGGGAATTTGAGGATTTAGACCTCAATTTGAGGTCAGATTTCAAAACCAATTATATATTTGGGCTCGGGGATGAATGGGTAAATGGATTTTGGTCCGAACCTCAGATTTTGAGCAAGCGGGCCTGAGGTCGATTTTTCGACTTTTTGGTGGAAAAATTGGGAAATTTAATTTATGCAATATAATTGATTCCTTTAGCAATATTTGATATTATTGAGTCATTTTTGAATAGATACGAGTGGTTTGGAGGTAAATTCCAAAGGAAAAGCTGTGATTGAGAATTAAGTGGCCTTTGGAGCGAGGTAAATATTGTGTCTAATCGTGACTTGAGAAAATTAGAAACCTTAGATTACTTGCTAAGTGAAATCCATGTGAGCGGCGTATATGTGAGGTGACGAGCACTTATGCGCCGCCAATCTACCTGTTTTCCATGTTTCTCTGTTTTTCTTATATTGTCTCATTCTTATGCCTAACTGCTACGTGTTATACTAGTGTTGTTAGATTTATCTTTCTTATCATGTTTACGAATTTTCTTGTGATAATTGAGTTTTTATTTCAACGTTGAGATTGATATTATGGAACCAAATGTTGAAGTAAAGTTTGTACTTGTTATTTTATCTCCATGTTGTTATTTATGCATTGCATTATGGTAAGGGAGAGTATAAAAGCACGAAGGGTGATGTCGTGCCATATTGTGAGTGTAAAAGCATGAAGGGTGATGCCGTGCCATATTGTGAGTGTTAATGCACGAAGGGTGATGCCATGCCATATTGTCAGTGTAAAAGCACGAAGGGTGATGTCGTGCCATATTGTGAGTGTTAATACACGAAGGGTGATGTCGTGTCGTTTCTATTAATTTTATGGTGAGATTGAGAGTAAAAGCACGAAGAGTGATGTCGTGTATTTTTCCTTTACTGTATTCACTATTCCTGCTGATTCATGGTATATTGACTGCTCCGGTGATCATTCTGTTGTAGTTTTTTATCTTGTATTCCCCTTAGTATGTTCCCCTCCCGACATTTCTTATTTAGTTCTTCATTTATGTTATTTGCATATACACTGTTGAATTGTACAGGTTGATTTGTAGGTGCCTTGCCTTAGCCTCGTCACTACTTCGTCGGGGTTAGGCTCGACACTTACCAGTACATGGGGTCGATTGTACTGATACTGCACTATGCACTTTCTGTGTAGATTTTGCTACCGGCTCGGGTTGATCGAGATTTTTGCTATTGGTCTGATGTCCGGAGACTCAAGGTAGATTTGTCGGCGTTCACAGACCTTGAAGTCCCCGTCTATCTTTTCTGTTCTACTGTTTCATTCATTCAGACAGTTGTATTTATTTCTGACTATTACTTGTAGCAAATTCTAGAATGCTCGTGAATTGTGACTCTAGATCCGGGTGGTAGTAATTAATACAGTTTTATGATATTCCGTACTTATTATATTTTATTTTAATTAATTGTTATTAATTACTGAATGGGAATAAGGAATTAGTTTAATGATTCTCTAACGTTGGCTTGCCTAGCAAGTGAAATGTTAGGCACCATCACGGTCCCGTTGGTGGGAAATTTCGGGTCGTGACATGAATCATTCACCAAAGGATTGAATCCAAGAAGTTCAGATGCTTCTCGGAAGCTGAAGGAAAGCCTTCTTGAGTTTCAAGCAAGAACCTGGGCAGATGTTCACAACCGGTACGAGTCAAAGATAAGGATCAAAGATGACCAGGTTGGTTTTACATCATCGGCCAAAGGACGAGAGAAGAATAGAGAAAAATCAAATGATGACTACGACGCGGATAGGCGAACTACGGGGGGGTTGGTTTTTGCTCTACGAGCGTACCGATGGCCGTGGCAGAAATTTTCGAGCAGCAAATAAGTTCACCGTTGACGGAGGGACTGATCGTGGTCAAAACAATAGATCACTTCAAGATAAACAAACGTCGGGGTCTCAAGATCTTTCTTAACCCAGTTTTTCAGAATATAACTTCAATGTCAGTGTAGTAAAACTGGTGTCAGCTATGAGGAACATTAAAGAAGCACGATTCCCAAAACCTATGAGATCCGATTTCAGCCTGAGGGATCTCAATTTATGGTATGAATATCACGGGATGAACGGTCACCGGACAGGGGACTGCCGACATCTTCGGGAGGAGGTGGAAACGCTATTAAAGAATGGTCATCTCCGAGAATTCTTAAGTGATCGAGCTAAGAACAATTACGGTCGCAACAACACGGAACCTTCGAAAGCAGGAGAAGAAGCCCCATACCAGACGATCAACATGATCTTTGGGGGGGAACGAAATTAATGAGGTCACCTTTTCGGCGGCAAAGAAGACTAAAATATCGCTAACTCACATCAAAAGACTCCGGGAGGACGATATCACTTTCACGGAGAAGGACGCAGACGTATTACTGTTATCACATAATGACGCACTGGTAATCTCTTTAAATGTGTTAGATTTTAAAATTAAGCATGTTCTAGTGGATCCAGGAAGTTCGGCTAATATCATACAATAGAGGGTATTGGAACAAGCTAAACTCACCGGAAGCATTACTTAAGGAGTAATTAAAATAACTCGGGAAGAGATCCTGCTTCTCACGAACGCTGAAGGAGTAATTAAAATAACTCTCTTTGAAGTAGTGGATGGTGATATGGGATACAACATCATCTTGGGAAGGCCATGGCTACACAAGATGAAAGTCGTACCTTTGACGTATCACCAATTACTTAAGTTTCCAACGCCCAAAGGAATCAAGAAGATACGAGGTGACTAACCAGCAGCAAGGGATATGAATGCAATCTCAATTTCCAGCAGCAAAGGGAAGTAACGCATGGCATAGCAATTACAGGAACCGACGCCTAATCCCGAGTTAGAAGAGGTTATTCCAGGGGCAGAATCGTCAGAATAATATCAGGTGCCGAGATATTTCCAAGTTCCATAAGAGATGGATGCAACGAAATCCACGGTAGAGGAACTAGAGCAAGTGTCATTGTTCGAAAAAAATTTAGAAAGAAAATATCATTTGGGAACAGGACTGCACCCCGAGCTCAGGTCTGGTTTTATTGAATTTCTTAAAATTAACGTTGATTGTTTTGCATGGCCATACGAGGATATGGCAGGTATCCCGACGGAAATATCTGTGCATAAGCTAAGTTTGGATCCTAACATACCACCGCTACGACAAAAGAAACGCCCTATTGCTGAGGCCAGGAATAAATTCGTCAAAGAAGAGGCAACCCGTTTGCTTAAAATTGGTTCGGTCAGAGAGGTAAGATATCCATACTGGCTAGCCAATGTAGTAGTAGTTCCTAAGAAGAACAATAAATTTTGTATGTGTGTAGACTATAAAGATCTTAATAAGGCGTGACCGAAAGATTCGTTTCCGCTGCCAAATATCGATCAAATGATTGATGCTACGGCCGGGCACGAGTTAATGAGTTTCCTTGATGCTTATTCCGGGTACAACCAAATTAAGACGAACCCGAAAGATCAGGAAAAGACTTCGTTTATAACAAATTTCGGTACATATTGTTACAATGTAATGCCCTTCGGGTTGAAAAATGCCGGAGTCACTTATCAGCGGCTCGTAAATAAGATGTTTGAAAAATAAATAGGAAAGACTATGGAAGTTTATGTAGACGATATGCTTGTTAAGTCCTTGAATGCAGGTGATCACCTTAAGTATTTGCAAGAAACATTCGATATCCTGAGGAAGCATAACATGAAACTTAACCCCGAGAAGTGCGCGTTTAGGGTCAGCTCCGGTAAGTTCCTGGGATTTCTGGTCTCACAAAGGGGAATTGAAGTAAACCCCGACAAAATCAAGACCACAGACGACATCCCGGACCAGTTATCAAATGTGAAGGAAGTCCAAAGACTCATAGGAAGGTTAGCAGCTTTGAGCAGGTTCATTTCCCGGTCGTCGAAAAAATGCCATCGCTTCTTTACATTACTCAAAAAGAAGAACAATTTCGAATGGAAGCCGGAGTGCAAGTAGGCTTTAAGGGACCTGAAGAAGTACTTATCAAGCCCTTCATTCCTCTCGAAACCAAAAGAAGGCGAAATATTGCTAGTCTATCTCGCGGTTTCAGAAGTTGCGGTAAGTGCGGTTTTAGTCAGGGAGGACGAAGGTATGCAGTTTCCTATTTATTATGTTAGCAAAATTTTAACGAGAGGAAAAACTCGCTACCCACATTTGGAAAATCTGTCCTTAGCTCCGGTAGTCGCCGCTCGGAAGCTGAGGCCCTATTTTCAATGCCACCCAATAGCTATGGTAAGTACTCTCCCTTTTCGGAAGATCCTTCATAAACCAGAGCTCTCGAGCAGATTGGCAAAATGGGCCATCGAAATGAGTGAATTCGACATAAAATATAAACTGAGGACTGCAATTAAGTCACAAGTTTTGGCCGACTTCGTGGTCGATTTTAGTCCGGAACTACTACCTATGGCAACCAAGGAGGCATTAATGGTGTCGGAATCGACATTAGGGGTTTGGACCTTATTTACGGACGGAGCCTTGAACGTAAAAGGGTCCGAGCTCAGAATAGTTTTAATCACGCCTTCGGGGGAAACCTTAAGGCAAGCCATCAGCACGATCCCTTTCACTAACAATGAAGCAGAGTATGAAGCTTTGATTGCAGGGCTAGAATTGGCCCGGGGACTTGATTTCGAGATTATAGAAATCAAATGCGACTCACAGCTGGTGGTAAATCAGGTTTACGGGATCTTTGATACCAAAGAAAAATATATTCAACAATACGTGATAAAGGTCCATGCTCTTTTGGCACGATTACGTGAGTGGTAAATAACTCATATCCCAAGAGAGGATAATGCAAAAGCGGATGTATTAGCAAGCTTAGGTTCATCGACGGAAATAAAGGGATCGGAGTCCGGAACGGTGGTACAACTGATGAGATCAGTCCTTGACACTGATGGCTACTACGAGGTGAATACGGCTAGTCTGGTCTGGGACTGGAGGAATGAAATAATCAACTACCTCAAGTACGGGAAGTTGTCCGACGATCCCAAAGCATCACGGGCGTTACGCACCCAAGCTGCACGTTATAGCTTCAGGAAAGGCCAATTGTATAGAAAATCTGTCCAAGGCCCGCTAGCCCGGTGCTTAGGAGAGTCAAAAGCTGACTATGTCATGAGAGAAATCCACAAAGGGATATGCAGCAATCACTCAGGTGTAGAGTCTTTGGTGCTGAAAATGATACGGGAAGGATATTACTGGCCCCGCATGGAACAAGACGCCAAAGATTTCGTACGGAAATGTGATAAGTGCCAACACTACGCATCACTAGTATATCAACCGGTAGAACCTTTATATTTGGTTTTATCCCTATGGTCGTTGATGAAATGGGGGATGGACATCGTCGGACCGCTGCCACAGGCTCCCAGAAAGGTAAGGTTTCTTTTAATTTTGACTGATTATTTTTCAAAATAGGTAGAAGCTTGATATTATCAGAAGATCGAAGAAAGCGAAGTGGTCGATTTCCTGTGGGAAAAAATAATTTACAGGTTTGGAATACTAAAAGAGATAGCATGCGACAATGGGCCATAGTTTATCAATGAAAAAGTTACAAATTTTCTCAAATACTTGAAAATAAAGAGAATCACATCTTCGCCTTATCATCCGAGCGCAAACGGTCAAGCAGAGTCAACAAACAAAGTGATCATTCAAAACCTCAAGAAAAGGTTGGAAGCAGTAAAAGGCAAATGGACCGGAGAGTTGCCCGGAGTTCTATGGGCCTACCGAACAACGGTCAAATCAAGTACAGGAAAAACTCTTTTTCCCTTGTATACGGTGTTGAAGCCTTAATCCCGGTTGAAGTGGGCGAACCCACTTTGAGATATTCTCACACAAATGAATAATCGAATAACGAAGCAATGCTAGTCAACTTGGAACTGCTCGAGGGACGTAGGGACTTGGCGCATGTAAGAGTGGCAGCTCAAAAGCAGAGGATGGAGAGATATTACAATCAAAGAGCCAATTTTTGTTTTTTCAAAGTAGGAGACTTGGTTCTAAGGAAAGTAACATAAAAAACCCGGGAGCTCAACGCGGGAAAGCTAGGTCTAATGTGGGAAGGTCCCTACTGGATTTCAGCTGTCACTGGGAAAGGTTCATATGAGTTGGAGAACCAGAATGGGGATAAGTTGCCCAACAACCGGAACATGGCACACCTCAAAAGATATTATTACTGATGAATAACACTCAAACTGAAAGTATGTGCTGCACTGTTTTTCCCTTCGTTCAGTTTTTGTCCCAATTGGGTTTTTCTGGCAAGGTTTGTATTGAGGCAGCAACAGAAAGCATACTATGGAGACAACAACAATAAGACCTTTGATAGCAAGGCAAACGAACAAGCTTCCACTCGGGGACGATTAGGTAATCTTTAGTTTGATAGCAAATTCCCATCGGGAAGTTAAGCTTGCTACCAAACAGAGGTTACCCGACCGTTCATAGGCACAAACCGCTAGAGGGATGTTAGGTATTATTTCGCTTGATAGCATGGATTCCTAAGGGGAAACAAGATATGTTGCCGAGTAAAAGATTACCTAGCAATTCATTTGTGGGACCTTTGAAGATACAAGACTTCCAGTGCTCCAATTCACATTCTTCGCATTCAAACACTAGGGGGAATGATATGAAGATACGGCAACAATGACTGATGCATCAACCGGGAATGAAAATCTCGAAACAAAATGCATCATTGGGACCAGGGACTGCGCAACTAGCCCCGTAGAAACAAGTTGTACAAGATAGCCACAAGTAATGGAAATTGCTTTTCTGCATTGCAAAATGCTAATGTAATTTCTGAAAATCGAAGGAATATAATGAAATCCTTTTGCTTTTATCTTGTTTCTTGACTAATGAGCTGATTTTGTCATTTGAAAGTTAAACAAGTACTTCAAATATTCGTGCCGTAATGAACAGGAGACGTCCTCTTCAAGAGCACCGTATATATAAGAGGGCCCTCTCTTATAAAAACTCTCACGTTAAAGGGTTGGTTCCGGAAGAATCAATACCCGAAATCCAAAATGCCATCGTGAAAAAATAAATACACTCGAAGTCGCATATGAAAAGGACGCAAAAAGCAAACTTGCACAAATATTCATAGAAACCCTCACATAAAAGGGAAACTTGCGCAAATATTAATAGAAATCCTCACGTAAAAGGGAAACTTGTGCAAATATTCATAGAAACCCTCACGCAAAAGGGAAACTTGCACAAAAATTCACAAAAACCCTCACGTAAAAGGGATAATACTCGGAATCAAAATGCTTCGAAGAAAAGGCATCTGAGACTACATATAGTAAAGCGCGAATTGAACAACATGTGCGGAATGCTTGAGCAAATGCAAAAGTTAAATCTTGCATGGATATTCAAACAAAAGTAAGACTCAAACGATATTTGAACAAAAAGTATGTCTTTATTCACAAGAACGGGATAAAACGTTACAAGTACAAAATGAGAAAATAAAGGAAAATCTAAACTGCAGCGCCTCCGGGACCAGGAGGAAGAGAAGTATCCGCATTGCCGTAAAGAGTAGTTGGTTCCGTCAATGGCTCAGTGCTTTCCCTAGTTTGTCCTTCGGCCTCATCGTCTTCCGATCCTTCTTTAGTTTTCGAAAACTTGGAACCGAAATCAGAAGAACCTGGAGCATCAGACTGCGCCGGGAGTCTATTTTTTGTAGCCAACTCAAGCTCTCTTGGCAATTTCGGCATCAACATCGATGATACCAGCTTTTGCCTCTTCCAAAATTTTTCTCCCTATGCTATACATGGAATAAGATTTTTCAACAATGAGGGAAGTCGCTCGACACTTAAGTTTTTCTTTGAGTTGAGTGACCTCGTCGAAAAGGTTTTCCCGGGCGGATCTAGCAGATTGGAGGCTGACGTCGAGCTCGCGGACAGTTGAACTAAATAGCCTATTATGGTCAACAGTTTTCCTATACTTCTCTTCCAACTAGGCATGTTTCGCCTCCACGACAGCAAGCTCTTTACTTTTGGAGTTCAAGGCTGCTTCTAAGTTAATCACTCTTTCAGCGGAGGCAGCCTCGCGGTCGGTTGCAGCAAGAACGGCGTTCTGGACTTCTGCCCATTTGGCCTTGGCCTCATAAAATCAAATCCTCAGCGGCCCAATTTCTTGGCTAAGGGTTACCACTTATTGCTCTCTTTGCTGCAGACGAGCCTCCAAGACAGCTGCTTCAGCAGATCTAGTTTCCAGTTTCGAGCTGCGGAGAACAGTCTGGTCCCGTTCTGCCAAAAGTTGATCCTGTTCAGAAGTAAGTTCTTCCTTCTCACAAATCAACATTTGAAGGCCCTCAGAAGCAAGAAAGTTGGCCTACAAAACAAGAAGAAGTAAAACTTAGAATACATTCATACTAAAGTAGAAGAAGTGACGAAGGAATAAAAGAACGTACCGCTGCGGTATTGTGCATGGCATTGTTCAACAAGCACTCTCCCGAGAGTGCCTAAATCTTTTCCCAGTCCTTTTTTGAAGCCAAAGACTTTAGATAATTAGCAATCTCCACTGTTCGGGACAACAAGTTGCACTCGGTAGAGACCGAAAGAGTGACGTTCCTCCTTCTTTGTGGATCTTCAAAAGGGGCGGCATAATTTTGCCCCAAATTCTATGAACCGGGGACTGTGGAAGAGGAAAACCTTCTTCATGGTCAGATGAGGCCGATGGAGATGGTGTAGCAACCGTTGGTGGAAGAGTAGACGAAGATGGAAATGATGTAGCAGTTGCTGGTATTGGTAAAGGTGGAGATGAAGCTGATGGATTTAAAGAGTGAGGAGCAGCTGTATCCAATGCAGTACTGGTTATTTGATGCTCGCCAACCAAAGATGACAGGGACTCAGTGCTCAGCCTCGCAGGTCTGGTTACAGCAATTGGGGCCCCAAAGTGGGAGTTGGCATATTCTACTAAATCAGATTCTCCCCAAAGTACTGAGACGTCATCTTTAGTTGGTGAAACTATCTCAACAGATTGAGCATCCCATTGAGATGATGAAGATCGTCTCCTTCTGTATAAAGAAGCTCCCTCATTATTCTTTTCCCCAGCCGCGGAGGAACGTCTTCTCTTTATTTATTTATCCTCCGGCCGGGGACTCCGTAAATAAATATTTGCACTCAAAACAGGCTCGGAGATACCTATTTGAGTAAGTTCTTCCTGAAGCAGCCTCGCTGCATCAGCAGGATCAACCAGAACGTCCTCCTCGGGGACATCAATAGATCCCGCAGGTAGACCTAATTCCATGAACAAAGTCAGAAGGGTTCAACCAAGTTCTTCATATACAAAAATGGAAGCAAGGTTAATTAGAGTTACCATGATTTTTGGCCTTCCACCCATACTTAAGGGCCAATTCTTTCCACGAATGAGTTTCGGGCATTGTGACGTCCAAAATCTTTTAAACTCACCGGTTCAAACCTTCCACCACCGGTAGGAGCCATCGAGTTGCTGAAACATGCAGAGGGTGAAGAGATGATACAGCCATAAAAGAATATCTATTAAGAGGAATATTATACAAAGAACTTATGAGTGCGGTTCCAAGCAACCAGAAAGGATGAAGTCGTTGTTGGAATGATGTCGTTAGTGGCAAATGCAACGAACCGTTCCATCCACCCACGGTCGTTGTCATCATCCATGCTAGACAACAAAGCATGGTGGTCACGCTTGCAAAGGTTTTTCATTCCCCCGCGAAAGATTTTGGGGGAATAGAGATTCATCACATGAGCTAAGGTTAGCTCCTCTCTAGTTTCTTGGCACAAGCGTCGGAGGCAGGCGATCGTCCTCCACACTGAAGGACTTACCTTTGCCAAACTTACCTGGTAGCGAAGGCAAATTTTCGCAATCACGGAATCAAGCTATCCGCTCAAAGAAAACACACCCAAAGTAAAGGGATATGTGAAAATGTATGTAAAACCTTCCTTGTAAAGGGTCACTCGCTCCGATAGATCAGGAGCAATGATTTCCAACTCATTGCAGCGGCAGTCCTCCTTCACAACAGGAATACTGGAAGGACGAATGGAAGAAGGGTACCTACTAACAGCCCATTAGGGAATTTCTCTTTAAAATCATTCGAAGTACTAAGCCTCCTTGGGATGATGGAATCCACTGTTAGAGGAATAGAGTCCTCAGTTTTGTTCTTATTCTTTGAAGAACTACCACGTTTGGAAGAAGAAGCCATTGGAAAAGAAGAAGGTAAAGAGTTTGTATTTAAAGAAAATTAGGAAAGGGATGGAAAATAAGGATGCAAATCAGAAACTCAAGCAATTGTGAAACGTAAAGGAAAAGAAAGTTGTGTATAAGTAAAATTCTGGTGGCTAAATTCATGACCATGATTACCTCGATATCGGCAAAAGTTATGCTGAATCATGAGATGACGCGTGCTCGGGGCATTAAATGCGGAGAGACGTGCGTCTAATTAGCTGTCAGAGACCTTCAGAGGGAGTTATAGTAATTCCCGCTAAAAAAGTATTTCTACCAACTTTTCGATAACACAAAGTTATATCACCGGAAAAGTAGGGGGACTATCTGTATAGGGTAAAATATGATATGACACGTGACTGAGTAAAAGGGGGACACGTGGAATCCAAGATGGGATGGTTGAGGACTTAACGCAGCCAGTACGATTGTCACCGAAATGGATAACGTTCATAAAAGTGTATTAAATGCTCTGCATCCGATATCATTTACTAAGAAATATTCTACAACATTAAGAGCGACGGTCCGTTATAGAGAATTTGACATTTATACTCAATGTTACATCTCTATCAATGACCCTCATAATTGGCATTAAAGGAGGGCATGATCCTGAGACCTTTTACCCTAGGCATAACTATAAATAGTGAGCTGAGTTACTATTCTAAGGGACACAAAATCTCTTGCAAGAACATATACTATATTTTATATAAAGCTTTTGACAATTTCATTCGTTTACTTTTTTATCACATCATTGTTGTATTTGAAAACTGTGTTCACGGAATCACTATCTTTGTCATTTCACCTACATTTCAAGGCTAAGTATTATGTATTTCTCCGATTATTATATTATTTCAGGATCAAATTAATTCACTCGTCTAAAAATTACGTATAAATTCAACTGTATCAGTTTACGGGCAAACAATTTTCTTTTTTAAAAGAGAGTTTATTTTTGTACAGAATTGAATACTCATAAAAAGTCGTCATAAGCAATCTAATGGTCGGCCAATAGTTTCTTTTGAATCTAACTCTTTTGATAGCAACGTCAACATTGATAGTCGAACCTGACAATTTTTATGCTTCGGTTTGGTCATAGTTTTTTGATTATTTTTTCTCAAAAAAAAAGATTCAAAACATTATTTGTTCATGAAATATAATTAATTTTTTAAAGAAAAAAGTAATATTTTTTTCAAGTTGTGAACTTTTTTTTTCACTCACAAAATTTTAATTTTTTTTTTTCAAATGTATGTCCAAATACAACTTCAACTTCCAAAAATTATTTTTCAACATAATTTCAAAAACTCTTTTTCAAGTTTCAATCAAATCCATGTCCAAACACTACCTATGTTATTTGAGATAAGATAATAGCAAAAATAATATATCAAATCGTTAGGCGTTAACAATTGGATTGACAAACTTGCAACAAATTTAATGACAAACCTACCGGATTTCAAAGTTAACTGTTAATGGAGGCATCTATCTCATCTGTATTATCAAAGTTCACTTATCTACAATCAATCGTTGATTCTTTATCACTTATCTACACCTAATCTTTGTTAGGGTACTTAATATAATTTATTGCATTTCTAGTTTAAACTCATATCTTAAGCTTGCTTCAGCAGCTTTTGTTTTTAGTTTAATTAACCATACAAATCATATCAACAGCTTTTGTTATTAGTTTAATTCAACATTGATACCCATGCTAACCTGTCTATCTGGATTCACATTTATAGGGTCCATTAAAAGAAAAGCGCTTTCTATCAGGAAATTTTCATTTCAAGACTTAAACAGGAAGGTGCTGGTTAAAGGTGAAGATATCTCTTCATTCTGCCACACCTTTCTCACTTTATCAACTAAAAGGGTTATAAATGATCAGGTAAATCTAGCATGTAAAATGATATCAGAGACGTGAGGGGAAAAATGCGATATAAGTAAAAATATTCTTTACAAAACAGAAAAGTGATATTAATTCGATTGTCTTTCCATATATATTTCTCTAAAATTTGTTCATAATATATCTCTTATGGTATTCCTTATTAAGCAGCTGCTCTAATACCATCTCACTCTAGCAATAAAAAAAAAATGAAAAAATAGTGAAATACTTTCTCCACAATTCTTGTTTGGAAAAGGGATATGAAGGGAAAGCCTCAAAATAAGAAGAGGAAAAAAAAAAAAGACGCTTTAATATCTATTGTTTTATATTATAAAAGAAAGTGAAAAAGAGAAGTCTTGTTATCTTCAGAAAATAAATTGTATTGAATATTATTTTGTTGTGCAAGGGACAATGGTCAGAGACAGATCCAGAATTTAAACCCTATGGGTTCAATTTTTAATATTTTTAGTATTGAACCCATTATATTTTTAGAATTATGGGTTCATATCTATTATTTTTGCAATTTTAATAAATGTTTACATGTGAATTTTTACTCCGCGTCAAAAATTATGGGTTCAATTGAACTCGTCGTTAATACGCTAAGTCCGCCCCTGCCGGCGATCATTTGCTTCGTTAACAAGTTATAAGGGATTATTATGGAATTAATGCAGTTGTTAAATAATAATAAAATTTTATTTTTATTGGTAGATGTTTCGTATAGTAGATTAAAAATGAGATATGCTAGAGATATATAAAATATATGTTTGGTTACATGATAAATTTGAATAAACTTTTATTTTCAAGATTAAATATAACTTTCTTACAAGACTTTGGAAGAAGAGCTTTGGAGTAGAATATACTTGTTATTTGTTGATCCGCAATTAGTAATCCCAAAATTATTATCCTACATAAAGTGTGATATAAATAATCTCAAACTTGCTTATACTAAAATATAGAATTCAACCAACACAAAATAAAATAATCTCACAGTATATATCAAAATTATTGTCCATTATTCTCGCATCTAAACGACTCTCAGTGAAGACTACGATTCAAACTAGGGGTGTCAATAGATATTTAAAATTGACTAAATCGATTGTATCGTACAGGACCGTACCAAACAGATTTTTAGGTTTCTTTTAATAAAACTGTAGATTTTGATATAAATATATAACTGCACCGATAATTAGGGTAGGATATATATATATATATATATAAAACTAAACTCAAAATCTCAATTCTCAAACTATTATGCTACCCCTACTGACACTAAATTATTTTCAGCATATTCACTAGCAAGACACAAAGTATTCTACTGATTATGAGTAGAAAACTACAATGTATTAAATATGTTTCCTTCCGTATGATTTAGATTTATCTTTTTGAATATTTAATCTTCTATAGATTTTATTCTTGAGTCTCAATTTGGTTAATATCTTTTCACTCGTGTGATTTATATATATATTTTTGTCTTTGCTTAGTTTCTTTTACGATGTTGTAAAATAGTTGGTGGATCTATACTCTAGCCATCTTTCATGTTTTTATAATTCATCACTCTTTAAACAGTAAAACTATCTGGACAATTTTGCTAAATCCTATAAAAGTATATATGTTATTGCATTCTACTTTTACTAGTGACTTTTATATGATATTAAAAAAAATACCGAAAATTAACTGAACCGTACCGATACCAAAGAGAAACCGACATGATTGGGACAATTTCAAACAGTCAAATTTTGGTTATACATTATTGAATAGCCAAAAAATTGATACGATATAAATTTTATAAAATAACCGGCCGAACCGAACCATTAACACCCCTAATTTGAATCCCCAATGACATGACTTGATGTTTAATCTTAGTATATTTGAGTTTTATGCTTAATAACATAACTTGTTGAACTCACTTCATATACAGTTTATTTTTTTTTATAAGTTGATAAAAAAAAAAGTAAAACTCTCCCATCACCGCTAATTTTAAAGGTGTATACGGTTAAAATCGAGCCCATCCAATTTTTCTATCTGACCGGGACTATGGAGCTGCATCGAAGGTTGGCCCCGTAGTAGATCAGACCAAGGTACGAGGACAAAGTACCAAGTTCGGGATTTGAGGTACCTATCGAGATCGAGGTCAGCAGCGATCGAGACCGAATAAGACATGCATCGAGCAAGATCGAAGATAACATAATAACGGAAAGGCGAAACATCCGTGACTGGTCGAAGATCATGGCGGAAATCTCGGAACAGATCAAACTAGGAACGGTTAATTAGCTAATCATGGGATTTCCTTATGTAATTAGAGTTATATCATAAGTAGAACTCATATACTATATAAAGGAGAGTATTAATTATTTGTAAGGGGACATTGTTCACAGATATCAAAGTTATATAATTCTCTTTCTCGTTTATACTATCATTCGTTAGTTTGTTATATTTTGATTGTTCTTACATCAACCAATTCGAGGGTATCCAAACTTGAGGGCCGAGTTCCATTCTAACACTGGTTTGCTTTACTTTATAGTTTATTTCTATTATTAATCTTCATATTTATCAATTGGTATTAAGTGAAATCACGTGTCCTTAGAACCATATTATAAGTTTAATTATTATTCAATTTTAAGGGTAAACAGTTTGGCGCCCACCGTGGGGCTAAGGATAATAGTGATTGCTTAATTCCGATTACACACACTGCTTTACATTTGTTCTTGTAAGAATCTTTGTTTTCAGGATAAACATATCAAACTCACAAGTAGCGCCTACACATGGTGACAACTACCTAGGATTTCACGTGAAAAATGACAATATAGCCTCCCCGGGGATCGAGGCGCCTCAGGCTAACCTCGAGGGAGCACCAATTACAAATCCCGTCGATGTAAGTTCACGTGTCGCCCTAAATACAAGTTTGGGCATTGATCCCGAAGGTAGCATATGCAGGGAAGTTCGATCAGGTGGTCGAGGTACGCAGGGCGAGAAGATGGTGGAGTTAGACTCCAATTGATATTCGAAATGTTACAGGCTCAACAAGCCGCTATAGCACAACTACAAAATCAGCATCGAACACCGAGTAGGATCGAACCAGAAGTCTTCCACAGGACCGAGCCTGTGCCTAAAAGGTCAAACACCAACGAATCGGGGACTGGCCCCGCCATTATGAAAATGCTCGAAGAGCTCACTAAACGGATTGAATCGAGAGAAAAGAAAATCGAGGCAAATGATAAGAAAGTAGAGGCATACAACTCCCGGGTTGACCAAATATCGGGGGCATCGCTGATTCTAAAGGGTATGGATTCAAAACAATTCTTACAGAAGCCTTTCCCTCCAAGTGCGGCTCCGAAACCTATTCCGAAGAAATTCCGAATGCCAGGAATTCCTAAGTACAATGGGACCACCGACCCTAATGAGCATGTCACTTCTTATACATGCGCAATAAAAGGGAATGACTTGGAAGACGATGAGATTAAATCTGTTTTACTGAAGAAATTTGGAAAAAACTTGTCGAAAGGAGCAATGATATGATACCATAATTTGCCGCCTAATTCTATCAATTCCTTCGCCATGCTTGCAGACTCCTTCGTAAAGGCACATAACGGAGCAATAAAGGTTGCAACTAGGAAGTTGGACCTCTTCAAGGTGAAACAAAAAGACAACGAAATGTTGAGGGAGTTTGTATCTCGGTTTCAGATAGAACGCATGGAACTACCACTGGTAACAGATGATTGGGTTATTCAAGCCTTTACTCGGGGTTTGAACGAATGAAGTTCGGTGGCATCACAACAGCTGAAGCAAAATTTAATTGAATATCCAACGGTAACCTAGGCCAATATACATAATCGGTACCAGTCAAAGATCAGGGTTGAGGATGATCACTTAGGGACCCCTTCCGGTTCCGTTTATCCAAATAGGCTCGTCGGTAGAACTCAAAGGGATCTCGACAGAGAACCCTGGTCGAACAGAGATTGGTATTAACCATACAACGTAGATCGTAGAAACAGCGGCCCAGGACGCAATCCCATCCGAAATAATCGAAGGAACGATCGAGGAGAGAGTTCTCGAGGGCTTATGAGCAATAGTGGTTTCGATAAACATGTCGATCCCACAGAAGCACCACGGTTATCAGAATACAACTTCAGCATCGACGCATCATGTATCGTGTCAGCCATTGGGAGAATCAAAGATACTAGATGGCCAAGACCCTTACAAATCGATCCATCCCATAGAAACCCCAATCAAATATGCAAATACCACGGTACACATGGTCATAGAATTGAGGACTGAAGATTACTAAGGGAGGAGGCAACCCGTCTATTCAATGAGGGTCACCTTCGAGAATTCTTGAGCGACCGAGCTAAGAACCATTTCGAAGAAAGGGATGCGAACAGGAAAAATGAGCAGGAAGAACCATAACATGTGATTCACATGATCGTTGGTGGGGTCGATATTCCATAAGGGCCCATGTTCAAATGCACTAAAGTATCAATCACGAGGGAAAGCTGAACTCGAGACTATGTGCCAGAAGGCACTTTAACATTCAATGATGAGGAAGCAGAAAGGATCTCACAACCCCACAATGATGCTTTGGTAATCTCTATGCTTATGAATAAAATTCAGGTTAAATGTGTTTTAATTGATCCAGGAAGCTCGGCCAATATTATTCGATCGAGGGTCGTGGAACAACTTGGCCTACAAGATCAGATCATACCCGCAACTCGAATTCTCAATGGCTTCAACATGGCGAGTGAAACAACTAAAGGCGAAATCATCCTACCAGTAAATGTAGCCGAAACTATTCAAGAAACAAAGTTCCATGTGATCGAGGGCAATATGGGATACAACGCACTGCTCGGAAGACCATGGATTCACAATATGAGGGCAGTCCCCTCAACCCTTCACCAAATACTGAAGTTCCCAATACCGGATGGAGTAAAAACGGTGTATGGGGAACAACATGCTGCCAAAGAGATGCTCGCGGTCGATGAAGTAATACCGGTATCGGCGCTTTCATTAACAAAGGGATCAGAGTCCAAAGGAAAATAGGAAGCTAAATAACAACCACAACCACCAGCCTTGACTCAGTCGGAGAAGCAGGGAACGGACGAGGACGGTGACTACTGGATCCCTCGATCCTTCATAATCCCCGAGGATTCTAACGCCACCAAATCGACAGTCGAAGAGCTGGAGCAAGTAATACTGATCGAGCATCTACCCGATCGAAAGGTATACCTGGGTACGGGGTTAACCCCCGAGCTCAGGGAAAAACTCATTAAATTTCTTATCAATAATATGGATTTGGTCCCACCTAGATATGACAGGGATCCCGCCAGAGATCACTACACATCGACTGAGCTTGGACCCGAAGTTTCGCCCGGTAAAACAAAAGAGAAGGCCCCAGTCTGAGGTAAAACATGCATTCATCAAGGACGAGGTAGCCAAACTTCTCAAAATAGGATCCATTCGGAAAGTAAAATATCCCGAATGGTTAGCAAACGTAGTCGTAGTCCCTAAAAAGGGAAATAAACTTAGAATGTGCGTAAACTATAAAGATTTAAACAAAACATGTCCTAAAGACTCTTTTCCTCTGCCGAATATCGATCGTATGATCGATGCCACGGCCGGCCACGAGATCTTTAGTTTTCTCGATGCCTACTCCGGGTACAATAAAATATAAATGAACCCGGAAGATCAGGAAAAGATTTCGTTCATCACTAATTACAGCACTTATTATTATAATGTAATGCCGTTTGGACTAAAACATGCAGGTGCCACTTATCAATGCATAGTAAATCGAATATTCGAAGAACAAATAGGTAAATCAATGGAGGTTTATATTGATGATATGCTAGTTAAGTCCCTGCGAACAGAGGACCATTTGACACATTTGCAGTAGACCTTCGATATACTAAGGAAATACTACATGAAACTCAACCCGGAGAAATGTGCATTCGGAGTCGGCTCGGGCAAGTTCCTCAGCTTTATGATATCAAATCGAGGGATCGAAATTAACCCCGATAAGATCAAGGTAATCAAAGACATCACAGTCGTGGACGATGTTAAGGCCGTACAAAGATTAACAAGGTGCATAGACGCCCTAGGCCGATTCATCTTGAGGTCTTCAGATAGAAGTCACAAGTTTTTCTCACTGCTCAAAAAGAAGAACAATTTTGCATGGACCGCAGAATGCCAACAAGCATTGGAAGATTTAAAGCGGTACCTCTCGAGCACGCCACTGCTGCATACTCCGAAAACGGACGAGCAACTCTACTTGTACTTGGCGGTCTCGGGAAACGCGGTAAGTGGGGTCCTAGTTTGAGAAATTCAAGGTACATAATTTTCTGTTTACTATGTTAGTCAAACTTTAGGTAAGGCCGAGACCCGGTACCCACACTTAGAAAAATTAGCGCTTGCCCTAATAAGCACCTCTAGGAAATTAAAACCATATTTTCAGTGTCACCTGATTTGTGTGGTGACTACTTATCCCCTTCGCAATATTTTGCATAATCCCGAACTTTCAGGCCGATTGGCCAAATGGGCCGTCGATATTAGTGGGTACGATATCGAGTATCGACCCCGAACAACCATCAAGTCTCAAATCTTAGCAGACTTCGTGGCCGACTTTATGCCAGCCCTCGTACCCGAGGTTAAAAAGGAATTATTATTAAAGTCGGGTACATCATCGGGGGTGTGGACCCTCTTCACTGACAGCGCTTCGAACGTGAAGGGGTCCGGGCTATGCATCATTTTGAAGCCGCCCACAGGTAATACAATTAGACAAGCTATCAAAACTTCCAAGTTAACTAACAATGAGGCCGAGTATGAGGCCATGATTGCAGGTCTCGAGATAGCTAAAGGTTTGGGAGCAGAGGTCATTGAGGCCAAATGTGACTCCCTGCTTATGGTAAACCAAGTCAACAGAACCTTCGAGGTTCGAGAAGATCGAATGCAGAGGTACTTGGACAAATTACAGGTGACTCTACATCGGTTTAAAGAATGGACCCTACAGCATGTGCCTCGAGAACAAAATAGCGAGGCCGATACCCTTGCAAATTTGGGATCATCAGTCGAAGATGATGAGATTACCTCGAGGACTGTCGTTCAACTTCAAGGTCATTAATCGAAGAAGTCCACGCCGAAATCAACTCCACAAGTCTGACCTGGGATTGGAGGAAAAAATATATCGAGTACCTAATGAACGGGATGCTTCCATCGGATCCTAAGGAATCAAGAACTCTACATACGAAGGCCGCACGATTCACATTGGCCGAAGATGGAACATTATATAGAAGGATGTTCGATGGACCATTGGCAATATGTATGGGACCAGGAGATACCGACTACGTCCTACGAGAAATCCACGAGGGCATCTGCGGAAATTATTTCTGGTGCCGAATCATTGGTTCACAAAGTCATCAGAGTAGGATACTATTGGGCCGATATGGAAAATGATACAAAAGAGTTTGTTCGAAAGTGCGACAAATGTCAAAGGTATGCGCCGATGATTCACCAACCCGGAGAGCAACTCCACTCAGTCTTATCCCCATGGATATTCATGAAATGGGGAATAGATATCGTCGGCCCTCTACCATCATCCCCAGGTAAAGCTAAATTTATTTTGTTTATGACTGGCTATTTCTCTAAGTGGGTTGAAGCACGGACTTTCGAGAAACTTTGAGAGAAAGAAGTTATAGACTTCATCTGGGACCACATTATATGTCGATTCGGGATGCCTCCTGAGATCATATGCAACAATGGAAAGCAATTCGTCGGCAGCAAAGTGATAAAGTTTCTCGAAGATCACAAAATAAAAAGGATCCTGTCGACGCCATATCATCCTAGTGGGAACGGACATGCCAAATCGACAAACAAGACCATCATTCAAAATCTGAAGAAAAGATTGAACGAAGCTAAGGGAAAATGAAGAGAAATATTTCCCGAAGTCCTTTGATCGTATCGAACAACGCCAAAATTCAGTATGGGGGTAACACCGTTCTCTTTAGTATATGGCACCGAAGCTCTGATACCGGTTGAAGTCGGGGAACCCAGCGTCAGGTTTCGATATGCAACGGAAGAGTCAAATCACGTGGCTATGAATACGAGCCTCGAATTGCTAGATGAAAAACGGGAAGCCATCCTCATTTGAATGGCCGCACAGAAACAACGGATCAAAAGGTACTACAATCGAAGAGCCAATCTTCGACACTTTAAAATTGGGAACTTGGTTCTGAGGAAGGTCGCCCTTAATACTCAAGACCCAAACGAAGGAAAACTTGGCTCGAACTAGGAGGGACCGTATCGGGTCCTCGATATCATTGGAAATGGATACTACAAACTTGGCATGATGAACGGCGAACAATTACCAAAAAATTGGAACATATCACTCCTCAAACGATATTACTACTAAGGTACGATCTTCTCCACTTCCGTTTATATTTTATACTAACCATTTGCAGGTGTTTAATCGGAGACATCAAAGGATTCTTCAAAAACAAAGTCCTTAGGTCTGAAAGCACGCGTTGCACTCTTTTTCCCTTAGACCGGTTTTTATACCAAATGTGTTTTTCCGGCATGATTTTTAACGAGGAAACCATTGTCCGTGCTAACTTAGAGCAATTCAACAGTATCCGAGGCTCCTTTACTATCAACCTCGAATACTGGAGTTCATCACCCTTGGATAGTTACAAGGAAAATACTTTGTGCCGACAAGGTCTCGATAGGTAAATATTTGTAAGGGTCAAACGGTCGAACGAACCATGCCCATGTAGATTACTCGAGCCCTAATGACAAATATGTACGCATGTTAATTTATTGAAAAAAGTATTTTTCCTTGCCAGATATTTCATGCCTTAGAAAAATATTTACTTTAGAAGGTCATGCTTGTGATCTATTGTGGAAACAGGCTTAAGGGCCGGTCACAACTAAAGTTCAAACAATTGACCCCGCACTCGGGGACTGCCATCCAAAAAATCGACATGATCGAATTACTAAAACCTCGAGATCGTAAGACCTTAAAAAGGTAACCCTCGATTTTATAGGCCACGGCCACCCCACTCGGGGACTGATACTTCGAATAAGTTCGAAGTATAACAGGGGAACAAGCCCAAAAGGCGAATCCCAAGCTAAAGGCTACGACCAAATTAACATGGTTCAGAGACGTCCGATTTCCGTTATAAAACAGGCCTTCGAATATTTTCATAAATCGGTTAAAAAGGCTACCCTTGGCTGAATTACTAAGGGTCTTGATAATATCAACCCTCGAAAACCCTAATGGGTACAAAGTCATTCGAACTCTCGAACAAATTCTCTATTTTATGCTAAGGCATTACGAAACAAAGGGTCTAGATAATATCGACCCTTGAAAACCCTAATGGGGTACGAAATTGTTCGAACTCTCGAGAAAATCCCTTATTTTATGCTAAGGTACAACAAATTTTATATGATTAAACAATAAACTTTTCAAGCCGAAAAGGGGGAGAAAGCCATTCTTTTTACTATGGCCATATCGGCCTAAGTCAAGAGCCTAAAGGGCCATTTTATTTTTGAGTTCGAAATATCATCCACACTCAATTAAAACCTAAGGCTCACCCTATTCCGTGTTCGAGCAAGTACTCACTCAATTAAGACTACACTAGTCCGGCTTCGATCAAGTTGCCTAAGCCTCGAACGAATGAGCAAATTTTTCATAAAGTATGAATAAAACAAAATTTTCACGAGGTAGGAAATAAAATAAAGACAAGTCAAAGAGAAAAATGATCTTTTATATATACGAAGATATTTACAAGGACCGATCAAGGTCCCGCACAAAAAATCAAAAAAGAAAAAGCCTAAGATTCCTAGTTTTCCTCAGGGGCAGCTTCTTCTCCATCGAGGTCCTCCCCATTCTCAGACTCGCTCTTGCTGCCATCACCATCATCATCATCGGAAGAGGCCAGCGCTCCAACACCAACTTCAAGATCTCTAGCCTATATTATCTCGTCGGTAAGAACGAAACCTCGAGCGTGGATATCCTCGAGGGTCTCCCTCCAAGATTGGCATTTGGCGAGCTCAGCAATCCAATGTGCTCGAGTTTGAGCAGTCTCAGCTGCCTCTCTCGCTTGGACTTGAGCTACTTCATCATCGGCCAGGTAGGCGACCACGATCGCATCTACCTTGGCCTTTGCAAGTTCAGAAGCCAACAGAGCCTCGAGCTCCTCTATTTTCTTTGCCTAAGTCGAGCTCTTCTCCTTCATGCCTCGAAGCTAACTTTCGACCGATGACAATTGGGCTCGAGCAGTCTCTTTTTATGCAACAAAGCGGTCCATACTTTCTTTACACCCCAAGGTCTCTACCTTCATCATGTTGACCTCCTCGTGGAGATGCTCGATCCTCTCAACCTTCTGTTGCAGCGGTGAGATTGAAATGTTATCCACCGTTCCCGAATCGAGCCCATGAGCTTTTAAGATTTTCATTACTTGCTCGATCATGTCGGTCTGATCTTTGTGAGTCATGGCCAACTCTACTCGAAGGTCCTTGTTCTTTTCTTCTTTTTACCCACAGAGAAGGTTGAAGGCATTCCTCTCCTCGGTAAGCCTTTGTATTTCGGCCTCGTACCGACTCAACTCAGCTTGAGACTGAGAAAATGCTTCCCGATGAAGCGCTGAGGCCTACGCAGAAAGAAGAAAAGAAGTTAGACATGAAGAGAAAAATTAACACAAGGTAATACCAACAAGGGGAGTTAAGGCTTACCCGATTCAGAGCTTGCTGTGCTTCGTTGAAAAGGCTCGATGCCTCGCCCGAGTCCTTCCTCGAGACCTCCAAGTCACTCAGGCCGGTAGCATCTTTGACCCCAGTAAAGTAATCAAGAAAGTGGTCCTCCTTTCTGTGAGCTCCTTCGATGGATGGGGTCTTCAAGGCCCGAGCCTCTTGAATCATCTCCTCAAAAAACGAGGGGAGCGGCGGGGAGCCTCCAATTTCTATTGCCCCAAATGGATCACTTGGGGCGTTCTCTCCATCTTGAGACCAGCCCCTACAACCGTACCCACCGTTAGCTCATTATGGTGGGAGGCATCTTCAATCCTCGATGACTTGGGGACTTCGCCCAAGTCTCTTCCCGAGACCCCCTCATCTCGAGATGGAGTTTTTGCAACCTTCACCGATTCAGTGGCCTTTGGGGCCTCGGTGCTCATTCCCACTCAGGCAACCGGCCCAGAGTCGTCTTCTTCCTCTTCTTCGTCTTCCTCTCTTAGACGCCAAACAGAGTCTTCGGTCAGAAGGATGATGTTCTTTTTCGGCTTACGAGCCTTCTTCTTCTTAGGTTCTAGATCCTCAGAGGTTGAGGTCTTTTACCTCTTTTTGTCCTTCGCCGATTTTTGTGCTAGGATCTAAGTTTCCTCCTCACCAGATAGGGGCCTCATGACCACATCGTTGCCGAGGCTTGTACACGAGAAAATTGAATAAGTAGAAGAAGGGCATCTTAATCGAATCATCAAATACACAAAAAGTGGGCTAACCATGAGTCTTGGCCTCCAATCGACCCTTTGATAAATCGCACCATGAGCGCTCGGCGTATGTAGCGGTCGAGGCCAGGTTCCGAACCCAGCTCTCGAGGTCGGGAATCACATGGGGCATCCAAGCGACCGCTACATCATGGAAAAATACATCGATAAGAAAAGACAAAGGAACAAATAATACATGGAAGCTAATAGTGAGACGGTACTTACGATTCATGTTCCATTTCTCAAGAAATGGTATCTTCTCGGCTGGGATTAGGTCGGAAGTCCTCACTCGAGCGAACCGGCCCATCCATCCTCGATCCTTGTCCTCGTCTATGCTCGAGAACAACACTTTGGTAGCTCAACGTTGGAGCTTTATTAACCCACCTCGATAGAGGCAAAGGCTATACAATCTGATAAGTTGATTGAGGGTGAAAGGGAACCCCTTGCTTTTGCTCACGAAGAATTAGAGCAGAATAACAATTCGCCAAAAGGAAGGATGAATTTGGCCTAGGGTTATTCGATATTGACGGCAAAAATCAACGATGACGGGGTCGAGGGGCCCCAGTGTGAAAGGATAAGTGTAGACACTTACAAACCCTTCCACATGGGTGGTGATGTCTTCTTCGGGGGTCGGGATCACCATATCTTTGCCCTCCTAGTTGCGTTCTTTCTTTACCTGCTTAAGGTATCCCCCCCAGTTATCGAGTATATATACCTCGACATTGGCTTACATCGACCAGGAATTGACGAGGCTTTATCGATCTTGAAATCGGAGTTTAGTGCGCACCCCCCAGGAATGCATTCCTCAAGACGGGGTTCCACCGGCGTTTTTCCGCTGGCCGGTTGGGAAGATGAAGCAACTTCTTTTTGTGGTACCGTTTTCGATATTTTTGCCATTTTTGTGTAAGTTTAAAGGAAAGGAAGATAATAGGACTTGGCGTTTGAGAATGGATTAACAACAAAACCTGAAGATTTGTAAAAAGGAAGAACTTAAGAGATGTAAAAGCTTTGGAGATTAGAAGGAAGTGAAAGTAAAGTTTGAATTAATGAGGAAATAGTCTATTTATTAGATTCACGACGACGGTTCAAAGGCACTAGTGACCGACCACCAACTGACACTCATTAATGACTTAGGGAACTGCACTGATAGGACGTTTCGGTCACTTCCGTCGCTTACGTCACATGGTGACGTCATGGCAGGCCGAGGTAAAAATTAAAGGCTCAATTCGTTTCTTGTCATTACACTCCAAAAAATAAGGGGACTATCTGTATACGGTTAAAACTGAGCCCACCCAATTTTTCTATCTGACAGGGATCAGGGAGCTGCATCGAAGGTCGGCCCCGTAGTGGATCAGACCAAGGTACGAGGACAAAGTACCAAGTTCGGGATTCGAGGTACCTGTCGAGATCGAGGCCAGCACTGATCGAGACCGAATAAGACAGGTATCGAGCAAGATCGAAGATAACATAATAACGGAAAGGCGAAACATCCGTGACTGGTCGAAGATCATGGCGGAAATCTCGGAACAGATCAAATTTGGAACGGTTAATTAGCTAATCATGGGATTTCCTTATATAATTAGAATTATATCATAAGTAGAATTCCTCTACTATATAAATGATAGTATTAATTATTTGTAAGGGGACATTGTCCACAGATATCAAAGTTATATAATTATCTTTCTCGTTTATACTATCGTTCGTCAGTTTGTTATATTTTGATTGTTCTTACATCAACCAATTCGAGGGTATCCAAACTTGAGGGCCGAGTTCCATTCTAATACTGATTTGCTTTACTTTATAGTTTATTTCTGTTATTAATCTTCATATTTATCAATTGGTATTAAGTAAAATCACGTTTTCTTAGAACCACATTATAAGTTTAATTGTTATCCAATTTTAAGGGTAAACAAAAGGATAAACTAGTATTTTCACATATTTAGTTTACTATGTTAAAATTCTTCTTTAATTTCTTGAATTATAGATCCAATCAAATACCTTAACTACGAAGGAAATACTATTTTCCAATATTCCCTTGCCTTTCCTTTCCTCATTTCGAAACAAAGGGTTGAAGGAGGTTAGTGAGAGAAAGAAAGAAATAGGAGTAAATAATAAGTTAGGACTTTCCTATAATAGAAAAATACTAGGAAAATTGCGGGTGTAATTTGGTTACCACTTACCTGAAAAAGAGCCCTGCATATTACACCTTGATTTTAGTTTTTACTAACCAAACACCCTGCACTGTACGTTTTATTTTCCGTTGTTTTTTCCTTCGTCTTCTTTCCATCCAATCCACTTGTCCTTCATCACCCAAACCCCCCCCCCCCCCGCCACCCCCAATTCTCCTACACCTCCCCTGGGTCCTGACCCCACCACCCTTTCTCGTCCTTTATCAATGATTCTCTCTCTCTCTCTCTCTCTCTCATTGCATCGTCTTCTTCTTCTTCCTCCAATAGAAAACCTCTTTGGCAATCATTACTTTAACCACCATTAGTGTATTCACTTTGATCTCTCTCTCTCTCTTTCGCAGTCTCTTCAAGAAATGTAAAATCCTCATAGTTTTCTTCTTTACCCTTCTCCTTAAATTCAAGTTTACACGATACCCAATTCTCTCTCCCTCTTAAAAATATACACATGCTGAAAAACACAGCTACTAGCTAGTCAGCTTTCTGGCTCTAGAAATTCGTGCTTTTATCTCTATATATAAAAACCAACCTTCCTCGTCGCGTTCTCGAGTTCCCTATATTCTCTCTTTCTCTCTATATATATCATCATCATGCGATTGTGCGTCTTTTGAGGAAGAAAATATCTGTAAACTATTTTCTCTCTCTCTCTCTCTGTGTCTGTTGTGGATATCTTTGCTGAGAAAAGTAAACGGTGTGTATTTGTAAAGGAGAGATGTTGGATCTGAATGTATCTGCAGTTTCTGTGAACTCAAATTGCGATGAGACTGACCCCAACAACAACACCCTTTTCTTCAAAGATGAATATTCTGCTGGAACATCCAACACCACTGCTTCCTCCTCCGTCGTCAACGCCCCCGTCGCCGGAGACGAAGATTCCAACAGCTCCTCCGTCCATCACGGTTCTAAACGGGCCCACCATTCTCTTTCAACTCTCAATTTCTCCATACTGAAGAGCGATCGCGCCATTGAGATTGAAGATGACATGAGTACTGATGACGTGCTGACGAGGCAGCTTTTTCCGGTGAAAAATGAATCGCAGGAGCAGGGGACGAGGATTCAGGGTCAATCTCAGTGCTGGCTGAACCTGTCTGTGCCGGAATCCGGCGGCGGAGCAGAAATGGGAATTTACAAACCCCCGGCGCCGGCACAGCAGCCGGTGAAGAAAAGCCGACGTGGGCCCAGGTCCCGTAGCTCACAGTATCGTGGTGTCACATTTTACCGGCGAACTGGAAGATGGGAATCACATATCTGGTACACGTCTGCATATATTATCATAATTAGGTGATAAATTAAGATAAAACTACATAGTATCAATTAAGGACTCAAGATATATATACTGAAAGTGTAAAGATTTCTTTACTCTATCAATGAAAATTTTAACATGTGATTATAGCTTTATTACCATTTTTACCCTATTACTAATTCTTATTAAGAGATTTGCATAGAATTACCATGAATGTCATGCTTGTGTAAATACTACTATATTTTTACGCCATCAAACGCATAAAATTTAAACTCATTAAACTAATTACTATAATTAAGTGATAGACCTTAGGTAAAAGACCCATCTCATACAATTGTTGAATGTAACTATTTTCAGTGTTACATAATTGCATATAGTGGTATTTGTGAGTCTCTGTTTTCTGTTTCGTCTATGTGAATGTGTATATAATTTATGCGCGGGATTAGTCAGGATCTGTGAAGTAGCATAAAAGATGGACCAATAAATTTCAACCATTTTGATGTAGTAAGGTACAAATAATGAAGCATAAAGTCCATCTTGATCTGCTCTACTCCTCAGTATTTTATTTGTTTTTTTATTGGTTGAGATGCTCAATTTTATGCTGAGATGAAGCGCATATGGCCTATGTGGTATTCACCTTATCTCTTTTCACTATGTGCAGGGATTGTGGGAAACAAGTATATTTGGGTAAGCATCTATTGAAGCTTAAAGTTAATTGAAGAAAGTTTTGCAATTGTTACTCTTTTGTTAGTTTGTATAAGGGATTAAACCATTATTGGGGTTTGTGGTTTTTCAGGAGGATTTGATACTGCTCATGCTGCAGCTAGGTAAGAGTTTATTCTCAAACCTAAATCAATCAATTTTGTTATGTTTCATCCATATTAAGTAGATCTAAATGTTATTTTTCCTCTTTCCTTTGAATAATTCAGGGCATATGATCGAGCTGCAATTAAATTTCGGGGAGTTGATGCTGATATCAACTTCAATATAACTGATTATGAAGAAGATATGGAGCAGGTACAGCAATGTGTTGGAATGCTATTAATATTTGTCGATATCATGAGAATTGTTTAATTTGAATATTGACCTCTACTAAATTGATCTGCAGATGAAAAACTTGTCAAAAGAAGAATTTGTTCAAGTCCTTCGTCGTCAAAGCACTGGATTCTCTAGGGGAAATTCAAAATACAGAGGGGTAACACTGCACAAATATGGTCGCTGGGAGGCTCGCATGGGTCAATACCTTGGGAAAAAGTAAGAAACTAGCTATATGAAAATTATATTGTACTATGTGTTATGAACTTATAATCTGGTTTGAAGCTGGTGTTTTAGTTGCTTTTTGTATCAAATTTCCTGTCTAGATCACAATGGTTGTTAATTATTATGTGAAAAATTGATAGGATCTTAGTTTGTATGTTGCTCCTATAAGATTAGAATGATTGGTTGTAGGTATATATATCTTGGGTTATTCGACAGCGAAGTCGAAGCTACAAGGTTTTTGTGATCATGAATTCATACCCTTTTGAGACTGATTGTCTCACCTTTAGCAATCTCATTTTCTGAATCCCGTCCAACCAAATCTGCACTTTCTCATTTGTGGTGCAGGGCTTATGACAAGGCAGCCATCAAATGTAATGGAAGGGAAGCGGTTACTAACTTTGAGCCTAAATCATATGAACGGGATATAAAGGAGGATAATAAAGATGGTGGTACATCTATCTATCCTTATCTCTTACATCTTTCTTGCAAATTCTGTGGTGACATTTTGGAAACCTACAGAATCTTATAACTTCTCTGAACATATATTGTAGGTAGTGGTCAGAATCTTGATCTGAACCTCTGGATTTCTCCACCTTTGGCTGGTCCAAAGCGCGATGAAATTGGTAGGAACGTACACTTCAATTTCGGAGCTCGTGAAATGGTTATTGGAAGAAGATTCGAGGTATTTTCTGATTCAAATACTTAAACAACTTGCTGTGTCAGTGTAATCTCCATTACCAAAATCTCGTAGCTTTTTTGTGTTCTTCTTATCTGTGTTGCTCGAACTCTCCAAACATATAGCCGGGTGCGTGTCGGATCCTCCAAAAGTAGTGCATTTTGGAGGATCCGACACAGGTGCGGCAGGGTAGTCCGCGCAACATAGCTTCTTACTTTTGGGGAGGTCTGATCCATTCAGATGTTGTTACTCTCCGCTCTGCAAAATACTTTTGAATATACATCCACCAGTCTACTTCACATTTTTTAATTATTTATATATTCACTCTATAGCATGACTTTACATTCTCTTCCTTTGTCAATCTTCTTCATTTTCTTTATAATTTTTGATAAGCTATTCTTTATCTTACAGATAGAGAACTCCTCTACTGCTCCACAAGGTCCACCAACAGCGTCTAAGCTGTCTTTATTGACTGGCGTGTATCCTGGTTTTTCTCCGCACAATATGGTAAGTATCATGCTCTACTCGGACATATATGTGAACTCTACGTTACTGTGTCTAGTGTAACCATTTACATGAGATAACACCAGGAAATGCTGATTGACTTTTGACATATGCTAAATTAAATTTTTAAAGAATGTAAAAGCAATGTGTAGTTTACCACTTGTATAATAGGACATGAACTCCATTACGGTAACAATGGAAATTCTGATCTAATCAGACGTTTGTTTACACTTTACTTGCTGGTATGGATAAATCAAGACGAACAAGTATTCTCTTCCCTCCAGAGGCGGAGCTAGGATTTAAAATTTATGGGTTTAGAATTGTGGTCCGTTAAGTTACTGGATTCTAATTTGATAATTCATACATATCTTTTTGATTTCTTAAGACAACACAGGATTTGAACCAAAGCTATTAGGTTCGGTCGAACCCGTATCCCACATGCTAGCTCCGCCCCTGCCAACAACAATTTTCCGGTGCAAAATTTACAATTTCACCAGCATAACAATTTCAAGGCTGCTTCTAGCCTAGTTTGTTACTCGCCTAATCTAGTAGTCATGTTTGGTGTTAATCTAGTCGAGAAGCTTTCAGGGCATTTACCCTTAACAAAACATATTTACTTGATTCATTTTCAGAGATGATTGACATGGATTTTATTTTCAAATAGATAGTCATATGATTGATAGTGGTTTCAGCATTCCAACTTTAAGCATGACGGAGATGTTTCCTATTGTTAACAGGAAGGAGCAATGATGAAGGTTGAAGCAACTTCCTCTCCAGGATTCCCAAATTGGGCTTGGAAAATACATAGCCAGGGTGTAGTCACTCCAGTGCCCGTGTTTTCTTCTTCTGCAGCATCATCAGGATTCTCTACCGCTACCACTATGTATCCGAATACCCTCATACCGCCAAGCAACCAACTACGACTCCCCACAAAGTCGACTTTCCAACACCCTCCCGTCACCCTTAACATCAGTTAAGAGGGACTGTAACAACAACCTAAAGAAGTGGAATACATCCTCATTCAATTGGCAGCAGGTATAAAGTCTGTCAATGAACTATGAAATGCTTGGAATTCTGTTTCCATTGTGTGCATCATACCTATAGCAGCACCAAGTGTAGATTGTATAGCACATGATGATGTATAGGATGGTATAATAAACTTGAAAGACCTACTTCAAATATAGCTATTAAACTTGACCATTGTCTCTTAGAGAGTGATTCTTAACCAGACAAAGTATTCTGTTTGTGATAGCAAGATTCTTAAAGGACTTGTGCTGTTAGAATTTTGCCTTGATCTGATCAGATTTTTAGTTTGGATATGAGTCTTGGATACTTAAACCAACGGCTCATTTTTTGTGGTCTGCTTCTTTGTAGCTAAACTGAAACTTTTCCATGAAAATTGGATATAACTGCTCCTCCTCCTATTGTTTATCACTTCATTTTTATTTTATTGTTTTTCCTATACATGATGTATATATGCTAATATATATCATCAAAAGAACTGGGAAAGGAAAAGGTAGCATATTAAGGGTGTTTGGTACGAAGGAAAATGTTTTCATGAAAAATGAGTGATTTTATCACTTATTTTCCCTTGTTTGGTTGGTGAGTGGAAGTTTTTTTCCGGAAAATATTTTTTAGTGTTTGGTTAGAGAGTACAAAATACTTTTTTAGGAAAATATTTTTTTATGGTACTCTCCTGGCCCCCTTCCCCCAAGTCCACATGTTTCCTTGTTCCCTCTCCCCCTCCCTCCCCCCACGTGGGGGTGGGTTGGTGGGGGTTGGTAAGGATGGGAAATAGGGTGGGGAGGGTTGAAAAAGAGTTTTGAAAAATGTGTTTTCCTTCTCTTGATAGGGAAAATATTTTCCTCCAATTGGAGAAAAAATGAGTTCACGAGGAAAATGTTTTCCAAAACATTTAAACCAACCAAAAATATAAAATTGAAAAACATTTTCCGGAAAATATTTTCCTTCGTACCAAATACACCCTAACTTATCATCCATTCTTCATTCGAAATCATATTTACATAATGTTTTTAGATGACTTTATTTATATTAATAGTTGGTTTGTCAGGTACAATTGTAGTTTGGTTTTAGGATGTCTCATAATTTGGATAATCAGATTTTCTTTTTTTCAAATTATATTGTTTATTAAGTTGCCAAAGAAAAAAATGTTCACTAGAAGCGCGCGTGAATTGGATTGGTAATGCTTTAGATTAAAACCACATCGATAATAAGTATTCCCCAAATTTGTTTTATTTGTATTAGCATGAGAAACAACATATCTCCAAACTTGCACTTCCTAATTTCGAATTTGGTATTGCGAGTTACATATTTATTAACTAATAATACATCATCAAACTATCATAATGGTAGAATTAGTAGACAATAATATTAGGTGATGCTATTAAAAAAAATGTAAGCTTCCATTGTTGGAGTTAAGGTTTTACCATGATATCTTTTAAGACAGACTCATATTAATGGTTAGGTGTAAAATCGCAATCCACAAAAACGACGAAAAAAAGTCTTTTCAATGTTCTTGCTCTTCTGTGTTTCAAAAAAAAAAAAATACTCAATACACAGCAATGAGACATATAATATAGTCTATCAAAAAAGAAAGATACATTTGTTATAAGAAAAATCAAATTATGGTGGATATCTACTCTTCCTCCATGATCTTCTCAAATGCTTAATGACATATTCAATGACATATTTCTATGCTTAATGACATATTCAATGACATATTTTTCTTCACTTTTCATGCCTATATAAAAGTCTTGTAATAGATAGGAAAATACACACAATTGAAGAAGAAGAAAATCCCTTCCTTCTCTCTATCTCCATTTCTTGTTCATGTTTTACTAAATTACTTTTATTTCATAACAACATTTCTTGTTCATGTTTTACTAAATTACTTTTATTTCATAACACGTTATCAGCACAATAATCTAATTTTTCATTTATATCATTATCTCCAAAGGCAGAAGATAGCATATTTTATGGTAGACTAGGAAAAGCCAGCAACCTAGAATTAATTTGGTTGAGGCAATGAAAACCTCTACATTTCGTATGCCACGTTAATCAGTATGTTTCTATGTTGTCCAGGGAGTATTATTTTTAGTTATACCATGTATTTTAAATTTAAATTATGTATCATAAATATAGAAAGAGGAAACTGATAATAGTAGTTACAATTGTTTTCTGCCAGCATGAGTCACCACTGCCAAGAAGCAAAGATGAATCTATTCCTTTCCATTGAGCAGCGCCACTAAGAGAATCGAGCTTTAACACTCGAGTTTCATTGTTCTCCGTAATAATGTCTACTAAGAAAACGTCTGGGAGTATCAGGAAATAAGCCATGAAAAGGAAAAACTAATTGGTGGTATAATTTTGGTAAGACCCTTGATCTATTTTGAGTAGTTCTTTAATATTACTTTTTCAATGATTAAACGAGTTGCACCAAATCTAACTAAAGGTACGTCCGTTTTATATGTTCACGGTATATCAAAATAGAGGAGTAATATTTTTACAGGGTCAGAAGAGTCTAATATACTTTGGCATATTATATTATTAATTGACGGTAAGACAATAAATTCAAGTCTCAACGCACCATGAGGGTAAGACATTGTGTTCAAGTCCCGGTACACCATGACAATACGATTTTGGGTTAGAGTCCCAATGCCTTATGGATTAACATGAATTTTATAAGGGTAAGACATTGGATTCGAGTCCTAATACACCATATTGATGATATAATGATGACTAAGCCAAAAATAATATGCTTTAGATTACTACTAGAAATTCGGCAAAAACCGACCAAGGTCGACCGACCAACTTTGGTCGGTAAAAAACCGGCCAAAAAACCGACCAAAGTTGGTCGGTTTTTCAAAATATTTTTTTTTAATTTTTTTTTTACGAAATCGACCAACTTTGGTCGGTTTTCTTTGGCGCAAAAATGCGGGAAATTATTTTTGAGTCCCGCGAATTTTATGTTTCAAGAAACCGACCAACTTTGGTCGATTTTTCAATTAATATAAATAAAAATTAATATTTAAAAAACCGACCAAAATTGATCGGTTAATTCGGCGGGTCATTTAAAAAAACCGACCAACTTTGGTCGGTAATTTTACTTTTTAATAAAACCGACCAACTTTGGTCGGTTATTTTCGTGCGAAAATACAATTAAAGAGTATAAATCAAATAAAAAACAGTCTTAAAACAAAATGTACCAATGATCTAGTGGTAGAATAGTATTCTGCCACACTACAGACCCCGGTTCGATTTTCAGATGGTGAATCATTTTTTTACATAATTAAAATACCGACCAACTTTGGTCGGTTTTTTTTGCAATTTTTTTTTTTTGAATTTAATTGACCGACCAAAGTTGGTCGGTAATTTCCGACCAACTTTGGTCGGTATTTCTTTCTGACCACAAAAATACCGTCCACACGTAAATGGTCGCATTTTGGTCGGTTTTTGGCCATTACCGACCAACGTTGGTCGGTTTTTACTGGATTTCTAGTAGTGGATAAAAATCTCGTCCCACTAGATATGCTCTATTCCCTAAAGTGAATATGAAAATATATATGTGATAAATATTATGCATAATAATGTACTCGTGCATGGTTGGATAAATACTACAACTCACCTCTAAGGGAGGTTTGAGACAAAGAAAGATAATGAATATTACTGTGTTGTTACATGAATATATCATTGGTCGCATACATGTGACACACCAAAAAAATATATTTTGTCATGCCTTATGAAAGTTATTAAAAGCAAAATTAAAGCAAGAAATTATTTTGCTTATGATGATTTTGAACATGACAATTATTATGATATGATTCTCTTTGTGAAGGAGACATTCATTATATGGATGGTGTGACAAAAAATCTTATAGTACAAAAGCAGTTAAGAGCTATGAAAGAACTAATTTTTATTACCCGGATGAAAGAAATTATTCATGACATTAATATTGTAGTAAGTCTCAAAAAATATATTTTGATTTACAAATATATTAGCCAAAGTGGTTGGCATATTGAGACTATAAATGAAAAGAAGATTGAATATCTTTATATTACTATAATCATATCGGATAAATATAAAAGGTTACCTGACTTTTCTTCTATTTGTATTACACAAGTATAAGCATGATGATGCAATCACAAGCCACAAGTAAACTAGAGGTTTACAGAAAATAAATATTAGTTGGCATGACCGGTTGACCACTTGGTTCAATTATGATGCGAAACATTAATTGAGAATTACATTGGCATATATTGAAGAAATATAAGATTCTTCAAGAATTCTCTTATGCTGCTTATTCTCATGATATACCAGTTAAGGTTGGGATTGAATCCCTTGATTTCTGGAACAAATAAAAGGTGATAAATATATGGGCCCAGTCACCTTCTATGTGGACCGTTTACTATTATATGATTTTAATAGATGCATCTATTCTATGGTCACATGTGCATTTGTTATCAACTTGCAGTTTGGATTTTGCAAGATTGATTGCTCAAATTATTAGAGCACAGTTCCAGAATATAAATTATGATGATTTATCTTGAGAATACTGGTTTAAATCCAAGTTGGTTTAGCATAAATTGTATGCCTCCAATTATATCTAAACCATTGGTTATGAGAACAAAACTGTCAAAGTAAAATTTGGTATGTGATATATTATTTAATATACAACAGCACTTGTACGCATCTAGCCAAGTTATGATAAGTTCTCCCTATCACAATCGGTTCAGGGTCAGGAACCAAATAATTTCCATCTAAAAATATGAATGTCCTATATGATTTAATTATTCCACCACAATGCACAAAGATGGATCCCCAAATAAGGCTAGGGATATGTGTTGGTGATCCCAACAATAGGGGGAGAAAATGGTCTGCTGAAAAAATAATGCATGTAATGAATTATTATGAGTACATCTAGATCCTCGTACGAGAAAATGTAAACTTGAAGTTCAAGTGATAATTCATTTGTAAAATATTGCCAGACGTATTTGCTGACCCAAAGCTAAATATCTTATTCAGTTGCTAATGCTCCAAATAAAATAAAACTCATAATAAATAGAGTATATGACATGCATGAAGTATAATAGACTAATCGGTTCCAAAGATAAAACTCCTTAAAGAATGAGAGAAACAAATGTTCAAGATGGTCATAATAAGGAAGCAAGTTCTCTAGAAGAGCACCACGACATAACACTTCATAATACCTCATGGGAGAGGCTCAGGTACATGAAAATAATAAGATAAAGAGATCCCAATAAGTTATGTGTTTATTGGGTAATAGTAGAACCGATATAAAATGATCGTCGACGATATTGTTAATATAATGTAGCGCTCAATATTATTAATATTGACGAGGAGCTTGAGCTCAAATCTGTCATGAAATTTGGACAGATAAATGATTGGCCAAATGAAAAATACGCAATGAAAATTGATTTCACCTGAAAAATATGAAGTTGGACGGATAGTCCCAACACCTGAAAGTATAAAGCCGGTGGAGGTATAAATATATTCTTGTGCGAAAAAAATAAAAGGTCAAGTCGATAGACATAAAGATGACTTGTGTCACAAGAAAATTTATAAATATCCTGGCATTGATTATATAGAGACATGTTCTCCTGTGGTGGATGTCGTCATTTCAGGTTTTAATCTGGTAATACAAGAAAAACGTGATGTGCGTATAATGGAAATCGTTGAAGGATTTAAATTATTCTGAAGCATATTAAGGTTTCCAAAAAATTTATTAAATAAAGCTTCAAAAATCCTTATACGGATTGAAACAATCAAGGCGCATGTGGTATAATCGCCTAAGCGAGTACCTGTTAAAAGAAGGATACAAGAATGATTCAATTTGTCCTTGTGTCCTTATAAAAGGATATGGATCTAAATTTGTTATAATCGTCATGTATGTTGATGTTATTTAAATATCATCGGAACTCCTAGGGAGCTTCATAAAGCAGTAGACTATTTAAAGAAAGAATTTGAAATAAAAGATCTTGGAAAGACAAAATTTTGTCTTGGTCTATAAATTGAGTATATGAAAGATAGAATTTTTGTCCATCAATCAGCATACACTAAACAGATTTTAAAGCGATTCTATATAGATAAAGAACATCCATTGTGTACCCCTATGGTTGTGAGATCACTAGATATAAATAAATATCCATTTCGACCTCATGAAAATAATGAAGAGCTTCTTAATCCCGAAGTTTTAAATCTTAGTGCAATTGGTGCACTAATGTATCTTTATAACATTACAAGGTCTAACATATCTTTTTCAGTTAATGTCTTAACAAGATATAGCTCTGCTCCTACAAGGAGACATTGGAATGGAATCAAACACATATTGCGGTATTTAAAAGGGACTACCGATATGGGATTATTTTATGGCAATGATTGCAGTCCCGATCTTGTTGGTTATGCCGATGCTGGATATTTATCTGACCCACACAAGGCTCGATCTCAAACAGGATATGTGATTACATATGGAGGCACTATCATATCTTGGCGATCGACTAAGCAATCAATCGTGGCTAATTCATCTAATCATGCTGAGATAATTGTTATTCATGAAGCAAGTCGAGAATTTGTATGGTTGAGGTCTATAATACACCTTATTCGAGACAAATGTGGTTTGAAGTGTGACAAACTACCCACAATTTTATATAAAGACAATGCAGCATGCATAGCACAATTGAAGGGAGGATTCATAAAAGAGGATAGGACAAAGCACATTTCACCAAAGTTATTTTTCACACATAATCTTCAAAAGAATTGTGATATCAACGTGTAACAGATCCATTCAAGTGATAATATGGCTGATTTTTTCACCAAATCTCTACCGACGTCAGCTTTCAAGAAACTAGTGTATAAGATTGGGATGCGAAGGCTCAAGGATGTGAATTGATGCTCTCATCAGGGGGAGTTAATACGCGTTGTACTCTTTTTCCCTTACAAGGTTTTGTCCCACTGGGTTTTCCTTACAAGGTTTTTAACGAGGCAACCAAAAGGCGTATTTCTAAACATGTGTACTCTTTTTCCTTCACTAGAATTTTTTTCCCATAGGGTTTTTTCCTAATAAGGTTTTAACGAGGTACATTATCTATGAACATCCAAAGGGGAGTGTTATAAGAAAAATCAAATTATGGTGGATATCTACTCTTCCTCCGTGATCTTCTCAAATGCTTAATGACATATTCAATGACATATTTATCTTTACTTTTCATGCCTATATAAAGGCCTTGTAATAGATAGAAAAATACACACAATTGAAGAAGAAGAAAATCTCTTCCTTCTCTCTATCTCCATTTCTTATTCATGTTTTACTAAATTGCTTTTATTTCATAACAACATTTCTTGTTCATGTTTTACTAAATTGCTTTTATTTCATAACAACATTCTTATTATTTTCGAATGTCTCTCTATTTGAAAATAATTTTTTTTTTAACCTTAATTGGGCAGCAACTTAGACCACAAAGTTCTAAGGCCGGCAAGTGGGTCGGGCCGGACCGCAAATGGGCCAAACGAGCTGGTCTTGCGGGTTGCGGTCCCGGTTTCGGGCTAAACGTGTTTTTTTGTAAGAATCGGCCCGGGACCGGGCACACTAGCTCATGGTCCCGGGCTAAACGGGCCGGGCACACTATCCAAACGGGCTAAATGGGCCCAACGGCTATAAATGTTTGGGATTTTTACCTTCCTATACTATATATGAAACTTTATTACCTTATCTAATCAAGTTTTAACTTAATTACATGGCCATATATAATTTACCAATTATATACAAATTAGTTTTAAATGAGTATCCTTTTATATTAGAAATTAAATAGGGAATCCCCATCCCTGCGCTTTCTCTCTCTCTCTCTGTCTCTCTTCCTCTCTCTTCGTCTCTCTCCTTCTCTGTTCTTTCTCCAATTTTCTTCCTTCATTTTTCTCTGCTTTTCATCCTTTTTTCCCCAGGAAATTCATCAATGAATTTCAATTATTATAATATAGAGTTTTAACTTAGCAATTTCCTTTCATGCTGCACAATTGGTGTTCGAATTGAAATTGTCAATCAATAAATTTTGAAGGTGTTTGATTCTCCACCATTGACAACCATTAAAAAGTTTTAAAGCTTTGAATTCGAATTTAGTTTTGTCAAAAATTATTGTTTATTTGGATTAGGTGTTGTTGAAAATAATTGAGAATATTCTTTGGAGTTTATATCTTAATTATGAGGGTGTTTGGTGAAGATTAGACTTGATTTTGGCTGAATTTCAGATTTAAACTCGAAGAAGAAGATGATATATAATATTCTTATAAAATTATATTAAAGTTGTATGTAAATTGTATTTGGTTGTAGTTATATATTTTTTTATTTGACTGTTGTATGTAAGTTGAAAAATAGTTATATAATGTATGAGTCATTGTATGAAATTTGTATTTAAGTTATAAATACTATCTTTTTATATAAAGTTGTTGATATGCATCAAAATTGCATTAAGAGAGGAAGTTTTGAATAAAATTTTAGAGAGAAAGAAGAACACACCACTTATAAAATATATAAAAATCATATACAAAATACAACTTTAGTGCGTGTGTTATAACTATATTCTGATTTTAGTCCTTGTGTTATCCAACTTACCACTACTATCTTTCAATTATATCATGTGAGTGATTTTGATCCTTCAACTAACAGACCTAAATATTTTTAACGGAGAGTTTACTACTAAAATGGGCAATTCAGGTATTTCAAAAATTATTATTTTGAGAAATAAAAAACATAATGAAAAATCAATCTCTTGTCCTGGACATGACGTACCCTAGTTAAACCCTACTTCTGCAATATTTAGACGCTTCTTCATTGCAACGAAGTCCTCGATCTATTTGATCTGGAAGCAATGATGGAATTGCGCTTTAAAAATTGGTTACAATCCACCCCATCATGTGAGTACTCTTTGAGTTAATTAGTTTAAGATTTCATGTGACAATCAAAGCAAAATATCACATCATACATACTGGAATACTTAGAATTATTGGCTTGATGATGTGCAAATTATTTGCATATGTGAAAAATGGGATTCTATATAAACTACTTATAAACTTCAAGCGATAAGATGAACTCGATTTCAAACACTTTAAGGAACCGTATGCTAACACAAAGTGTATTCAATTTCTATTAGAAATTGAAAAAGTTTCAACGAAACATCTTTGATGCATTGCCAAAAATGCTCTCAATTGTATCTTAGAATCTGCATATGTCCAGTTTATATTGAATAATTCGACCTCGATTTATTGCTGCCACTTTTTTTTTACTGATTACCAGTGCGCTCTTTTTTAAATGGTTGTTGTGTACAAGTGACCATCTCCATATCTGTCTATGCAATTGTTGAGTTGTCTGCTTGCCAAACTCATGGTATCCTCATAATTTTTTTCAGATCCTCTTCTTTTTCATTTTCTGTCTAAATAAAAGGGAGATGGAAAATGAGTTTTCCCTTGAGATATGAACAATAAACTGAAGGTTAATAGAAAATCTTTAGAAATTTCTTTGTTGAAACTATTACTAAACTGAAAAATTACATCAGATAATAGGAATGCATGGTGCCTACCAGGTGAACTAATAGATTCTCATTTTCTAAAATCTACATTTACTTTATTTTAATGAAACCAATATGTTTATTTTTAAAATCTCTTTACAGATGAAATCTTCGCAAGAACCAGTGGGTTTTGTTCAAATGTAGCTCAGATGAGCTCGCACTCATCGGATAGAGAGAAAAAAAAATACATAGATAGAAATAGAAACAGGCATCGGATCTATGTCAGATGAGCTTGTTCTACGAGGAGAGAGAAAGATAGAGATAGAGGGAGTGAGAGCGCTAGCAGAGGATAGAAGTAAACCAAAAGTGTAATACCAGATTTATCCCCTGTTAAGCGATCCACGTTAAAATTTTTTAGGTCTGTTAGTTGAAGGATCAAAACCACTCACATGATATAATTGAAGGTTAGTAGTGGTAAGTTGGATAACACAAGGACTAAAATCAGAATATAGGTATAATACAGAGACTAAATGTGCTATTTCCTCTATAAAATTTGTATGAAAATTATATTTAAGTTGTATGATATAATAGTTGTATTTAACTGGGTAAGAATAATGTATAAAAGTTGTAGATAAGTTGTAAATAAGTTATATGAAATTTATTTTTAGTTTGCATTTTGTTGTAGATGTATCAAATTTGTACGAAATTTATTTTTAATTTGTATGTTGCTGTACCATACATTATTTTTTTCTTAATCAATTTGTTAAAGAAAACAAAGTAGAGAATGAATTCCAAATCGACTCATGTGTAATGATTCATGTTAGTTTGAACTGAAAAATCAATAACTCAATTTTACAAATTGCTTTGTCGCCCTTTAGCATCCTTAAACAATGACTCAATTTTGAAAAACTTGGATTCAATTGCAACGATTGGATGCTTTTGAAGTGGTTAATCATAGAATTTTAGGGAGTCATCCTCAATTTCTTATCAAAACTTCCCCAACTATTCCATTCAATACTTTCCTTCTTTGTCGAGCTGCTAGAATAGAGAAATCACTGGCCGAGGAAGAAACTTGATAAGAGAGGGAACATGGAGGATTTACATGGTCAGAGTTTCTATGGTCTTCATCCTACATGGATTAAGAGTAGGCCTTGCAAAATAGCTTTAAAAAGATTTAGTTTTTACAGCAACATAGGATGTCTATTCAACAACCAATAAGTTAATTACCTCTAGGATGGAGAACGGCAGAACAGGATACTGATAAGATCATCAAGATCTTATTGAATGTGTTTCAATCAATTTTTTCTTTTCTGGGATACTTTTATTTGTAACTGTTGCGTGAATCACACTTTAGAGAAGGAAACACAGCTGGAAAGAGACTCCTTAAAGGAATTGTATAAGAATTGTAAAGAAACCGTGGTTATAGTGGGTAAATTACAAATCTAAGACAATTTTGATAAATAAGTTTGAAATATTATATAGGATGGGAAAAAATTCCTAAATTGTTTTGGCTATTTTATAAACAATTTTCAGATTATGGTCGTTGGTCTAATGACTAATTTTTAAAAATAGCCGTTGGGACCGTTTGACTTGCAAATGGCATACAAGTTACATACTAATTTTTGAATTGAAATTTAAACTTCTAATTCGAATTGAAATTTAAACTTCTAATTTGAATTGAAATTATTTTTTGAATTAAATACAACTTAAAGACAAAAATATTATAAAAAAAAAATTCAAAGCAATGCTTTGTAATTTTATTATAGCAATAAAAATATGGCAACATCTTTCTTATTCTTTCTCTCCCTAGGGAATGAGCACAACAAGATGCTAAAACTATAATTGAGAAGAAAAAGAAACTAATCAAGCTGTGCCAAAAATACAAGTTACATACTAATTTTTGAATTTAAATTTAAACTCTTAATTTGCAAGTTATTGTGATGAAAGATAAACTTGCAAATATAATATTTAATATATTCTAAAAACTTGTAATTAATTTTCATAGCTATCTCTTACAAACTTCATAAATCCTTCAAGGTTCGGAGGAAGTTCTGTTGGTGGTGACGAAAAAGTAGCTTGTTCATCGCTTCTTCCATTATCGGACGAAGCAGCATCCTCAGCAAGTTCAGCTAGCATTTCTTCATAAGCTTCGTCTATCTCTGGTTGCGATTCAGCAAGTCCAAAATTTCTTCTTTCTGAACGGATCCAATCTCTGAAAAGTACTGATTTTTCCAAGCTATCCCTCATTGACTGTCTATGATCACTGATTTGAAGTCTTGCTTGACTGAAAGCGCTCTCCGATGTCACTATTAAAACTTGAATAGTTAAAATATCTCGGGACATACTTGAAAGAATTGGAAAATATTTTTCTTTGTCCTTCCACCATTGCAAAATATCAAAAGTGCCGTCGGGATTCACTTCCTCAAGCCTCTGCGATAAAAAAACTTCAAGCTCATTTAGTTATAAAAAATTATTACTACTAGAACTAAAAGAATCCCTAAACCCCGCCCAAACACTAAGTTTTCTTACTCGCGCAATTCTTTTAGAAGATTGAGAATAAGAAGAAGAAGGAGTTTGAACATTTGGTCTAGCCTGATTTAATGCAACTTGATAAGCATTATAAATAGTATCAACATTTATTCTAATTGAGGCTATTGCTAGTTTATGCTCCTCATCATCTTCAAGTGCTAAATCCTTATAAACAGTTTCATACCAAAATTGAGAACCTCCTAATTTCATACAAGAATTTAACAAATTAGCAACACCATAAATAGCGGGAATAGAGAAAAATATTTTTTAAATTTTCTTCTCATAGAATCAATAGTAAGTTGATAAATTTTCCCACCCTATGAAAAATGAGCAAACAAATTTGCAAGTTCTGCAATATAAATCAAACAGTTAGAAATAGATTCTTTTGTAGCAATATGAAATTTTTCTAAAAAATCAACAAATATTTTAACATTAGCCCAATCCCCATTCGTAAAGTAATCGTCATCATTACTTACATGCAGTGTTTTAAAAGGTATTTTCTAGGTGAGCCCCGGGACAAGAGCCCCGAGGCGATGGTGTAGGGCGAAAGTCTCAATTCGAGGCGTACACCCAGCAATTCGGGGCGTATACCCAGCAATTCGGGGCGTACACCCGGGCGTTCGGGGCGTACGCCCGGGCGTTTGAGGCGCATTTTTTTAGTGAGACGTAAGCCCAGAGAATTTTTCAAATTAAAATAAAATTTATTGAATAAGTCCTTCATATAATACCCAAATTCTCAAAAGTCAGCTTGGTAATTACTCAAAAGGTTTAAAAGAAACTCAAATGCATTAAATTTAAAAGTCAAGACCCTTTTTATTGATTGAATCCCTAATTCATGGTCTTTTTCAATTATTTATCTTGTCAGCTAGTCTGTTAATATCTCCCAAAAGCAACAAAAAATAGTTTTACAAATACAAAGAGTACTCCATTCTCCTTCATAGCAGCAGGTTCAAAGTTCAAATTGCATGTTAGTCATCCTTTTTGTTCCTCCATGTAGAAAACTTTATTCTTTTAGACTCAAGTTACTTGTACTTGTAAGTAGCGTATAACACACACACACACACACACACACACACACACACACACACACACACACACACACACACACACACACACACACACACACACACACACACACACATATATATATATATATATATATATATATATATATATATATATATATATATATATATATATATATATATATATATATCTGTTTATAAATATTTACTGTCATTATATTATTTTACAAAATATTAAAAATTAAATACCTATGGGACTTATGCCTCGTGCCTCGGGTCTTACGCTTCGCTGAGGCATATGTAAAACGCCTCGCCTTGTGCCCACGCCTTTTAAAACACTGCTTACATGTGCATTAAACGTTGAACTTATGGGATTTCTATAGTCATATGCAACAACCAAACTTCCATACATGTAATTCCATCTAGTTGGATAAGGTTTAAGAATATTTATCTTAGCCCACAATCATCGCACATTCTAAAATATTCTCTAAGTCTACTTCTATGGTTAGAATAAAAAACCCAGTTAAAAGCCATTTTAACCTTTTCAATTTGAATATTTAAAATTCTCATACCATCACCCAGAATTAAATGGTAAATATGACAAATACATCTAACATGAAAATGTTACTAAATGAAAGATTTAGCGTAGTGGTAAGCAAGTCTATACATTTGTGTTATTAATATTATTATCCATTGAAATCGATATTATTTTATCACTAATGCAAAAATATCTATAAATATCCGTAACTGTACTAGCAATAAACTGCCATGTGTGCCGTGAAGCAATTTTGCGCTTTTGCATTATCCTATCCTCACCAATCCAATGATACGTAATAGTAAGGTAATCACAGTCGTTGTTACTTCTACCAATATCAGTTATAATAGCAACACGACAATTTATATGAGTAAATAAGTTGTGCAAATATTGTTCATATTTATGCTTATATTTATAAATATCGCTCTTTACGGTTGTGCGAGGAAAACCTTTATAAGTAAGATTATAAATTATTCTAATGTAATGCACAAATGTAGGATCAATAGAAAAACTATAGGGTAAGCACATAACAGTTACAAATTTGCCAATTCTTCCCGATCTTTTCTTGGATCATAATATAAAATACCATCGGTAATAATGTTAATTTCCGGTTGAAATTGATTTGAACCAGTACCACTAGGGTTAGTTTGACTAGGATTAGGTGCACTTTTCCCCTCGGCCATATCTTTCATACGAAGATATTTAGCGTTATCATTAGGGTGTTTAGTTATGTGTCTAGGCAAAGTTTTCGTCCTCGACCGCATTGGTACATATTTAAAAGCTAACTCCTGACCATGGTTTTTACACTTAGCCTTACATTTTTCAACTAGTTGAGTAAAAAAATGCCAAGCAAGAGATGTTTTCGTCTATTTGATAGGTTCTCTAGAAAAGGTAGGGGCAGTAACGGGAGTATCAGTTAGGTCATCATTAGGATTAGCAGCTTATCACTAGTTGGGTCAACATCAGAGGCATGACTAGTGGGTGTAATATCGTTCAGTTGAGTTTCATCAAAATCAATTTCCTCATCATCATTTTCATAAATAGTAGTATAATCATTACTGTAGCGAGCATTTATTAATTTATGGTCTAAAAAATCACCGGGTGCAATATTATGGCAAAATTTAATATTGGTAAATTGTAATAAACTATTATCGGTATCAAGAATAGCAGGTGCAGGACGGTTATGGGATTTGGATCGGGGAGCCGTGGGCGGGGGAGGAGGAAGAGCAGTACCACTAGTTTCGCCAGTCTTAGATTTTGCCTTATCCTTACTTCTACCGTATCCAAAAATATTTCTTAAGGAAGACTTCTTAATTAATCAAGTAATAGCAACTAAATAAAACAAACAAAACTATAATATTAAGACTTAAGAGTTGGAACGAGTTTACCGAATTGACGAACAACTTGTTGGAAATTGATTATCGTTGAAGACTTGAAGATTCCAATTCACCAACTTCACAATTTTTTCACAAATTCTAACAACCTCAATATTTTTTGACACTTTTTTTAATAAAGTAAGCAATAGTAGAAAACTCATATTTTTTTTTTACTTTTTTTTATAAAGTAAGAAATTGTAGCAACCTCACAGTTGTTTTACTATTTTGTTTATAAATAAACAATTATAGCAAGTATTGAAGAAAATTAGAGAAAGATTTTGATAGATTGATATTGATTTTGTAAGAAAAATAAAAGAATGAGGAGGTATTTATAGTAGAAAATAGGAAAAAGTATAATAATAAAAAGTTTGGGGTTACAAATTAGTTGCGGGGGGTTAAGTGGCTTTTTTGAAGACTTTTTCATCATTTGGCCATTGGGCCAATGATTTTTTTAAAAAAAACATTCCGTTGGGCCCGTTTGACCCGGTTCAAACGGTCTTAAATGGTAAAACCGGCCCACGAGCCCACCAATTACGGTCCAAACGGTCTCAGGCCGGCCCAATTACTAGCCTTAGTTCAGATTTTCAGTTGATATAGTTATGGAGACAAGCCTACTTTGTTTGTATCCTAACTTTCACCTTACCAAAACCCTACGACTTAACCAAAAGTCTGCAGCACTTTGTTTATGATTAAGGATGAGAATTTGGCACTATATGAAAAGCCCGTCTGAATTATATTGCACGTCTAGCAAACCTTAACCTTAAACTATTACTACTAGTGTTGTAATGAGCCTTTTATATCATTTTATTTCACCATATTCTTGTAATTTTTCTTCTTGTTTTCCCTCGCACTATTAAATACTAATATTTCTTTCTGATCTATCTGCGTTTAGAGTTCTTGTTAAATTTGTTAAATCCTTCTGTAAATACTGATATACTTTTCTTTATATCTAATTTATAGAAATTGGAAAGAGAAAAATAATTTTTGACCTACTTAATATTTAAGTGTGCTAAATTATTCTTACAGGACGTGCCCGTAAAATGTCATTAGGTTTATTCTCATATAAGTGTAATTCTGCTCACAATTTTAATAAAATCATACTAAAAGTCAATATTTAATTCTGCCCTCTCTCTATAAAACTAGAGAGATATACTACTATTCATGAATAGTACACACAAAAAATAAAGAAACCCAAATCCACCAACATGAGTGAAAAGACGGACAAAGAACAATCAGCACTAACAAATGAAGAAGCAGACCTACTACAACGCAGTATACTCAAACCAAAAGAAAGCATCAACCAACTCGACCCCCAGGTAACTTTTCGAGATAGACTAGTTGAAAACCAACAATTTGAATCTATGGAGTTTGACTTTCACATGTTCAATAATATGTCACTAGAAGATGAAAAAGATAACCCCACAAATCACAAAAACTTTATTCCAATTTCATCGGCCGAAAAACACATGCTATACAAACCTTGGGCCCAAGCTTTGATCATCAAACTCATAGGAAAAAGAATGGGATATAACCTTCTGCGCACTAGAAACAAAAAAACATGGAATACAACCGACCCACTAAATCTCATTGACCTTGGGAATGATTTCTACCTTATAAGGATTTCTTCAGAAATTTTGTATAACAAGGTCCTAAATAATGGACCATAGTTTATTGGATCACAATTTCTCCCAATTAGGAAATGGACACCAAAATTTAATCCCAAAACAGTTCACATATCTTTCTCCACCATATGGGTGCGACTGTAGGAATTAACAACAGAGTATTATGATCTAGATATACTTCAGAAAATCGGAAGCACAATTGGTAAAATATTGAAAATTGACAGTTGCGCTGCACACACAACTAGGGACAGGTACGCAAGATTATGCATTTTAGCACCGCTCGGCAAGTTCATACCTAAAAATGTCATGATTGGCAAGTATTTACAGAAAATTCACTACGAGGACACAAATCCAATATGTACAACTTGTGGATGCCTAGGACACAACCTCTATCAATGTATAAAAAATAGGACTACTCAACGAACGGAGCAATAACCATTAGAGGACCATCCACCTCAAGGCCAGTGAAAAATGGTTACTTACTAAAACAAAAGGTATGCAGCTACTCATAATACTACTTCAAAAATGAACATGGATGAAAAAGAAAGATATGGGGAAAAAATCCCTACTGGAAATGCTGAGGAAGAAAAAATGGAAAAAGAAAAAAGAAAAATGTGAAAAAAAATTGATGAAAAATAAAAGAAAAATACAACTACTACAGTAACATCTGACTTTGCTTCTAGTAGTGCTTTTACGTTAGGAGCAAGTAACTTTGGGTCCAAGAAAGAAACTTTGGCAAACAACTCTTCAAAGGCCAAAGAGTCAAATAACTTCACTCAACAAAATAGATTTGCCATATTGCAGGATCAGGGATGGGAACTACAAAATAAAATCCCAAAAGAGACTTCATCTCCAACCAACAACTCAACAAAATTGACCATTATGCACACCACCTTCCAATTCAAGTCAAACGACACAATAGTACCCATGGAACCAAAGCTTCCTAAGACCAAAACTATAAATAGGAAAACAACTGCCCATCCAGTTAACACAAAAAATAAATTTATACAAAACTCACTTTCCACCCACCCCCAAAATCCAGTTACAGACACCATTACTAAATTCCTGCAATTCCCTTTGTCCCCAATTTTGGCCAATCAAAAAAACAACAATACATCGCATTTAATACCATAGGAAAAGTAACTAGGACTAGTACAGATAGCCATGCAACCCCATATAATGCCTCCCCTAAGCCCTCTATCTCACCCCCTATGTGAAATAACAGCCATCACCCTGCGTCACCCCTCCTCTCCCTTCAAAACGTTCCACCTCCTGCTGCAACTTCCACACACGCCCAACAACAACCTCCTAAGGAACCACTACGACCGCCACCAACGTCACGAGAAAAACCAAACCCAGCCACAAATAACGAACTATTACTTCCAAACACCAATAGTCCTAGTACCAACAATAGTCAATCACAAACTATAATACAATCAAATGGGCCAGTTCATGTATAGGTTCATGAACCATCAGATGACTCCAAACCAGTAGCTACTGCATGAGGCTAGCACCCACCTACCACCAGTAAACCAGCACGCGCACACGGCTCAAACCTAATAACAGGCAGCTCTGATCATGGAGACAACGCAGGAGCTCATCCAAAATGATAGAACAGGGTCTCCACACATGCAAGCCACTGCTGCCCTGCAAGTGCTATACACCTAGGAGATTGCCGCTACGGACCTGGTTCAACAACTCAACAACTACAACCTATCTCCACAGGGATCTCCACCTCCTCAACAGAACCATGAGGAGAATGTATCCCCACAAACTAATTGGTTGCTCTTATCTCCAAAACAGGCTTTATCGGAGAATCTGGACATCGAGGAACACCTAACACCACTCGAGCCATTTTCCCCTTTGAACATGAAAGAGGAGGTGATTACGCCGCTGGACCCCGAACAGCCGGCACCAAACATCCTAGACCAAATTTTCCAAAACATCACATTGCAGGAGTCATTGTCTATGATACTCCACGAAAACAGAGAAAGAAGGTTCTTCATAACAGTACCAACAAATGTCCTGAGGATCGTGATGAACATTCGTACTTACCCATTCTCAATATTTCACAAGTATGATGTCCTAGTAATCCCAACCCTGACAAAGGAAGACATTACGATGAACATTGGAGCAGATCACCCCATGGTCTCTCACTTGCGTATGTCACTAGCTCCGGACGGGAGCTCGAGGATTGTCATTACTGATCAGGAGATCCATGTCAACATTCAGGTAGGGGAACATCACACCGTTGGCTCTTATCTTTAGTTTATGCAAGTACAATCCTGGCTAATAGAAGAATCCAATAGAATAACCTAGAAATTGTAGCAAAGAATCATACACTGACATGGCTACTATGTGACGACTTTAATTAAGTAACCTCTACCTCCGAAAAGTTTGGAGGTCGACCAATAAATAATACTAGAACAACCGCTTCCCTACAGTGTTTGGATAATATAGATATGATAGACCTAGGCTTCATGGGCCCCAGGTTCACCTCGACCAATAAAAGAAGAAAAAAAGGGGCATCAAATATTGCGGAAACCGAATATATATAGAGTGATTAAATCACAACTACTATATCTAAAGGTAGCTAATAAATAGTAAATAAAATAATAATAAAAAGAACACCAGAAATTAACGAGGTTTGGCAAAATTTGATTTTTGCCTAGTCCTCGGACACAATCAACTCAAATTTTATTTCACTCCAAAAATACAAGTGAAATACTACAAGAGAGAAAGAAGATTCAAATGCCTTAGGAGATAAGAAGGCAAGTGAGAGATGTTTACAAATGAACAATACCCTTGCTATTTATAGAAGGGAAATGGCCTTAATAATGTCATGCATGACATCATATTAAGTATGATCATGCAATGTAAATGCATGAAAAATGCATCTACCAATTTCTTCCAAAAAAGAGGCTTCAAATGTTCACACCTTTTCACATTAATCTTGTCAAATTCAACAAATCTCCACCTTGGCAAGATTTCACTTTTTCAATTTTCTCTCATTGATAAATTTTTATTATGTCTTCAACTTCAATCTTCAAAGTTCAACAATGTTGAAACTTGATCGCAGTCACTACTTTTGTTAGTATATCAGCAGGGTTGTCTGTAGTCCTAATTTTCTACACCATGACTCCACCTTCTTCTATAATATCTCGTACAAAGTGATATCTAACATCAATGTACTTCGTCCTTGCATGATAAACTTGGTTCTTGGCTAATTGGATAGCACTCTGACTATCACAAAATAGTGTGATGCTTTCTTAATCAATACCAAGCTCTCTAAGCAACCCTTGAAGCCAAATTGCCTCCTTTACAGCCTTCGCAATTGCCATGTACTTTGCCTCAGTAGTAGACAAAGCAACCGTTGACTGCAAAGTAGACTTCCAACTAACTCGTGTATTTACAAAAGTGAAAACATAACCAGTAGTTGATCTACGCTTGTCCAAATCACCCGCATAATCTGAGTCACAATATCCAACCAGATACTGACTATCTTCCTGCTCAAAAATCAATTCAACATCTACAGTATTACAAATATACCGTAGAATCCATTTCACAGCTTGCCAATGCTCCTTTCCTGGATCATGCATATACCTGCTTACAACTCCTATAGCATGTGAAATATCAGGTCTTGTGCAAACCATTGCATACATCAAGCTACCAACGACATTCACATATGGCACTCTTGACATATACTCTCGTTCAGCTTCATTCTTTGGCAACATAGCAGCACTAAGCTTAAAGTGAGGAGCAAGAGGAGTGCTTACCGACTTCTTGTTCTCATTCATGCCAAATCGATCTACTACTCTCTTCAAGTATTCTTTCTGAGATAGATAGAGTTTCTTTGAATGTCTATCTCTTTTTATCTCCATGCTAAGAATTTTCTTCGCCTCACCCAAATCCTTTATCTCAAACTCCTTTCTTAGTTGAATATTCAACTTCTCAATTTCCTCTTAACTTTTGAAAGCTATCAACATATCATCAACGTATAGGAGAAGATATATGAAGGATCCGTCTTCAAGCTTGCGCAAATACATACAATGATCGTATTTTCTTCTTCTATACTTCTGCCGCAACATAAACTTGTCAAATCGTTTGTACCATTGTCTAGAAGATTGTTTCAATCTGTACAACGATTTTTCAAGTTTGCACACCATATTTTCCTTTTCAGCAACTTTGAATCCTTCTGGCTAAGTCGTATAGATTTCTTCTTCCAAGTCTCCATGTAAAAATACAGTTTTTACATCTAACTGAACTAGTTCCAAATTCAACTATGCTACCAAAGCCAACAAAACTCTAATGGATGAGTGTTTCATGACTGGAGAAAATACCTCATTGTAATCAATTCCCTCCTTTTGAGCGTACTCTTTGGCCACCAATCTTGCTTTGTAGCGAACATCTTCTTGGTTACGAAATCCTTCTTTCTTTGCAAATACCCATTTGCACCCAATTGCTTTCTTGCCCTTCAGGAGATTGGCCAATTTCCATGTGCAATTCTGATGAAGGGACTGCATTTCTTCATTTATGGAAATCCTCCAGTTATCTTCTTCTGAACTTTGGACTGCGTCATTATAAGTGGTAGGAACACCATCAGCTACAATTGAGGCTGCACAAGCCACCGTCTCTATGAGACGAACATGTTTCTTTATTGTTCTTTTTGGCTTGCAGGTTGCTATTGATTCAAGTTATTGTTCGGATTCCTGAGTTGGAATCTCCCCTTCCACTGACTCTTCTTCTAGGGGAAAATCTTCTATTGTTTTCTCGCTTTCTCCCTATGTTGGGAAAATTAACTTTCCCTCAAACTCCACCTACTTTGCAGCACCATCAATTTGTTTGACATCTTCAATTGTCACCTTATCTGTTATGGCAGATTCATCAAAGGTAACATCTCTGCTGAATATAATTTTTCTTGTCTCTGGATACCATAATCGGTATCCTTTGACTCCAGAAGTAATCCCCATAAATATAGCTTTTTTTTGTCCTCGGATCCAATTTTGACTCTTTCACATAATAGTATGCAATTGAGCCAAACACATGCAAAAAATTATAATCTTCAGTAGATTTTCCATACCATTTTTCAAATGGTGTCTTGCCTCCAATAGCGGTAGATGGTAGACGATTAATGAGGCGGCATACATATATTATTGCCTCAGCCCAAAATTCTTTGCCCAAGCCAGCATTGGACAACATACATCAAACCTTCTCCAGCAAAGTCTGGTTCATGCGTTGTGCCACTCCATTCTGTTGTGGTGTATTTCTGATGGTGAAATGTCTTAAAATGCCATCATCTTCACAAATCTTATTGTAAAAATTATTTTTGTATTCTCCACCGTTATCTTTGCAAAGACACTTTATATTTTTGCCTGCCTGAGTCTCTATCATCGCCTTCCATTTGAGAAAAATTCCCAGCACCTCATCTTTGGTTTTCATAGTATACAACCGCACTCTCCGAGAAAATTCATCAATAAAGGTTACAAAATAGTGTTTTCCACCTAATGAAGGTGTTTTGGAAGCACCCCAAATATCAGAGTGAACATAATCCCAAATACCTTTAGTACTATGGATTGCTGTTCCAAATTTAACCCTTGTCTATTTCCCCTTGACACAATGCTCACAAAACTCCAAATTGCAAGTCTTTACTCCTTTTAACAATCCTTGATATGATAAAATCTTCAAGGATTTTCCTCCAGCATGTCCCAAGCGTATGTGCCATAACTTGGTTGCTTCTGCCTCCTTGTCATCACTGGATGTCATTGTTGCTGTCCCAATAACTGTACTACCGTGATAGTGGTACATGTTATTATTTTGCCAAATTTCCTTCATTACCACTAGTGCACCGGAGCATATTCTTATTATCCCATTTTTTGCAACGACTTTGAGCCCCTTTGACTCTAGGGCTCCTACAGAAATGAGTTTTTTCTTCAATTCTGGTACGTATCGAACATCTGTTAATGTTCTGATCAATCCATCATGGTTCCTTAATCAGATTGAACCAATACCATATGCGGTAAAAGGATTGTTATTCGCGGTGTGAATAACTCCGCATTCTCCTTCTTGAAAATCAATGAATCAGTCCATGTTGGGACACATATGATAGCTACAAGCTGAATTCATCAGCCATATGTCAGATGGTTTGAATGGCTCAGTTGTAACTAGTGAGAAATCAGAGTCATCACAATCAACTACATTTGAATCCATGAAAGCCTTCCCATTGTTAGGTTTGACCTTGTTTTTCAACTTTTGACAGTCTTTCTTCCAGTGCCTTTTTTCTCGGCAAAAGGCGTATTCATCTTTGCTAGGTCTGTATCTTGACTTGGATCTTCCTTTCTTCGTTCTCATATGATTTTGAGAACGACTTCTCACAACCAGTGCTTCTCCTTCTCCACTCTTTTGTTTTTCTTTCTTTCTATGTTCATAGCTGTATAAGGCAGAACAAACTTCTTTGAGAGATACATCATCATTCCCATGAAGTAGAGTTGTTTCGAGGTGCTCATACTCATCGAAAAGTGAACTTAATAACATTAAGGCCATATCTCCATCACTAAAGGTCACGTCCATATTCTGCAAATCTATCGCCAACTTATTAAAGCTGGTGATGTGATCATTCATTGTAGTACCAGGAACATATGTGATGCGCAACAGTATTTTTTTCATGTAAAGTTTATTTTGACTATTTTTCTTCAAGAATTTATCCTCCAATGCATTCCACAATTTACTTGTAGAAGTTTCTTTTGTGTATGGATACTTCTGTTCTCTTGCGAGGTAAGATCGAATGGTACCACAAGTAACACGGTTGATAATCTTCCAATCTCCTTCTCCGATATCTAGCCCTTGTTTAAAAAATACATCAAGAACCTCAGCTTGCCACATCCCGAAATGTCCTGACCCGTCAAAAATTTCAACTGCAAATTTCGCATTTGACATAATTCTTGTCATAAGTGAAGATGCCAATGACGTATTACCGACACCCGATGTGGACTCTTTATTTTTATTATCTCCCATTTTGCTACAAATACTATTTATTTGCTGACAGTACAGAACACCAAAGTAATTCTTTTCTGATGTAGAAGTTCAGACTATGCTGCAACCACAAAGCATACTAAGATAGAACCTTGGCTCTGATACCAATTGTTGCGAAAGCCGAATATATATATAGTGATTAAATCATAACTACTATATCTAAAGGTAGCTAATAAATAATAAATGAGACAATAATAAAAAGAATATCAGAAATTAATGAGGTTCGGCAAAATTTAATTTTTGCCTAGTCCCCGGACACAATCAACTCAAATTTTATTTCACTCCAAAAATACAAGTGAAATACTACAAGAGAGAAAGAAGATTCAAATGCCTTAGGAGATAAGAAGGCAAGTGAGAGATGTTTACAAATGAACAAAACCCTTGCTATTTATAGAAGGGAAATAGCCTTAATAATGTCATGCATGACATTATATTAAGTGTGATCATGCAATGTAAATGCATGAAAAAAGAATCTACCAATTTCTTCCAAAAAAGAGGCTTCGAATGTTCATACTAGTTCACATTAATCTTGTCAAATTCAACATCAAATTCTGGAATGACTAGATCGCTTCCTTGCCAACTCAGACTGGGTGGAGTCATACCCAGACGCAACTGTGTTGCATTTGACACGCATGCACTCTGTCCATTGCCATATCCTTCTAAACTTAACTAAACCTATGAATAGACCCACCCACATCTTTCGTTTTGAAACAATGGGGTTAAATCATCCCGATTCCAACAATATAGCCAACTACGATTGGACTACCAACACATGATACATGAATGCCATATCATCCTTTATGGAATATGCAGAAACCTGGAATAAAAAATATATTTGGGAATATCTTCAAAAAGAAAACAATCTTGCACAATAGAATACTAGGGATTCAAAATATGGATCCAAGGCAAAAAAACACTTTCACATTGAACTAGAAGAACAACTCATTAATAACTATAATGGGATCTTAAAATATAAAGAGGAATTCGGAAACTAAATCAAGAGTGTAATGGCTAAATGATGGGGATGCCAATACAAAATTCTTTCACATTTCATCCATTCAGCGCAACAGGAAAAATAGAATGCTTAGGTTAAGTGATTCAGTTGGTAACTGGATTTTTGGCCTACAGAGTATCCACAATATCATTTTAAAATACTTTACCAATATTTACACCATTGAATTATCCTCGTATTCTAGAAACATCATTCCAAACCCAAGCACCCTCAACATATTGAGCGACCATGATAAAGACTCTCTGAGTAGGGGCCTAACCATCTCGAAAATTAACAAGGCTATAAAATTGATTAAACCTCTTAAGGCACCTGGTCCAGATACTTTCCACCCAATTTTGTCCAAAAATTACTGGATTGATACTAGCCCTGTAATTATTGTTACATGCCAGGAAGCTTTCCAAACTCTAACAATTGATCCAGAGATTAATAAGACATACGTCTCACTCATCCCTAAAGTAAAACATCCACAAAACATCACTCAATACAAACCAATTAGCTTATGTAACATAGTTTATAAGACCATTACAAAAATTATTATAAATAGGATTCATCCTTTCCTTAACAATATAATTAATCCCAACCAGTGCAGCTTCAGTCCTGGGAGGTGTGCATTTGATAATGCAATTATAATTCAGGAAGCTATACACTCTTTTAAAAAGACTACAGGAGGAAAGGTAAAAATTATGCTTAAATTAGATTTTTAAAAAAATTTACCGTCTAGAATGGTTATTTATCCGAAACTCCCTAAATGCCCTTAACTTTCCCGTCGGCTTAACCACACTAATTATAAATTACATCTACACATCCTCCACATCTATAACTGTTAATGGTAAACCAACAGATTTCTTCGAACCCTCTAGGGGAATCCGACAAGGGGACCCCCTAGCAGCTTACCTTTTCATTATTTGTATGCAATCAATTACTAGATGCATTGACCACACAGTGGACATTTGTAACTGGAAATCAACAAAAGATTAGTTAAACGGGGACTCATATATCCCACCTTCTATTCACAGACGACCTTATTCTCTTCTCTGAGGCAGATTCCACTAGCGCCACCTCTATTATAAATATTTTCAACTTCAGGGCAGCGTATCAACTTTGCAAAATCAAAAATACTCTTCTCAAAGAATGTGAACCAACAAACTCAAAACACTCTCTCCACAATGTTGAAAACCAAGGCAATAAATCATGTAGGGAAGTTGATCGGGTTCAAACCAACACCACTATTGAGTAGCGAGGATGGTCGATGCAGTTTTACCCAACAAGGTCGGGATCGATTTCCATAAGGAGTTAATTGATTTGGAATTAGCTATTTATCTAAATCTAGATGCGTGTGTTGTTCCTAATTGCACTTCCAAACATGATGGTGTTGATTCTATTTCTATTTCTATTTCTATTGTATGCTAAGATTAAAGCTAAGTACAATATTTTTTTGATGTTGGTTTTCAAGTGTTTAAACGAACTAGGGTTAGTGACTTTTGCCTAGGTGGACATCTAACAGGTAGTAAGAATCTAGGGCAAGCTTGATTAATTTAGGATCGTAATATAGCCATTACACCCAAGTACTCACTCTATATCTCTCAATAGTTTGAGTGATTTTTTCCAATTTGGCTTTCTCAAGTCCAACTGGTATTCATGCAAGTCATGTGATATCAGCTCAAGTCGGGTATTACTATCTCTAGGTTTAACCCTTTAATTGGGGCTATCAATTTCTTGAGTTCACCCCAATTCCTTATTAGCTTAGTTTTTCCAGACTTAATGCCTCTTTCTAAAGAAGAGACCAAATCATAAAGGCATGAATTAGGGTTTGCAACCACTAATTCTATAATTCTAGCAAGAACTAGGCTAAATATCACTAACCCATAAATATTCAAGCCCTAAAATTCAAGACCCATTAACTACCCACACTAGGGTTGAGTCACAACCCTAGCTATCAGTCTAGCTACTCATAATAATAGCAGAAATCAAAGATAAGGAGAAGATATAATCCATAATTCTAAATTAAAATATGAAAATCTAATGTTATAAAGTAAATCTTCTACAAAATTGCCCAAAAAGGAAAACCTAGCCGTCTCACGTGCTCAGCAAAAACATAATATAACCTAGAATTGACAAAAAGATCTATTTATACTAAGCTAAAAATTTTGGACAAAAATATCCCTGCGAAAGTTTCGCGGCCGCATAATTTTGACCGCGGCCGCACACTTATTTTCGCGGCCGCATAATTCTGAACGCGGTCCACATTTCTTTGCATCTGGACCTGGGTTGAACCTTGTTTCGCGGACCGCAAAATTTCTACCACGTCCGCATGAGAGACTTCCGCGGCCGCGTAACATTGACGTGGACCGCCCTTCTCATTGTTTGCTTGAATTATGCACTCTTTGAACCTTAGCAACCGCGGTCTGTGAAATTCCCATCGCGGTCGCGCTGGTACTTTCGGGCCCCATCTTCTTGTCGTGGTCCGCGTTCATGTTTGTGCCTAAAAAAAACCATCTCTCCGATTCTTCATACCACGGACCGTGAAATAATAGCCGCATCCGCGTTGATACTTTTGCGGCCGCACGTTTTTGTCGCGTTCCGCGTTCCACACCTCTTGGCCCAGTTTTAGTTTTTGTTCAAGTTTTGACTCCATTATGAGTTGATTATGGCTCCTTTGTCTCATTTTGAATAATCCATGCAATCAAAAAAATTAAGTTAGTTTTCGGGAATACCTTCACGCATTTTAGGCCCAAAACACAAGTAAAAGATAGCAATTAATAGGCTAAAATCTCTACTTATCAACTCCCCCAAACATAAGCTTTTGCTTGTCCTCAAGAAAATAAGGTATTTCCCACCTCCACAAGAAAAGGATATTTCAGCTGGCCTAAGGTGCCTTCATCAAGCATCAATTGGGACTAATAATTACCCTCAACACAAATGAATTATCAACAACGTTGTGTTATGCCCTTTTGAGTTCCATAGTTCTAATGTGGTACTAGAGCATCAAGAGTTGACTCAATTCATCAAGGAAGCTCGCTCTCTCACGTAGATTATTGTGGATCCCAAACTCTTCCTCTACTCTCCATGAGCAAATCTCGCCTTTTAGAATGTAATCCTCAAAACAAGGATTGCGAAGAAGTGTGCTCATCACTCTCAAAAGAATGCCACAAGTCCGGCTCTAAGTACCATAATCTTGCCCCTTATGTAAATCACCACTAATGTAAGCTCACTCAACTTAAAATCATATAGGGATTTAGCAGGGATGTAATGAAGGCTTTTGGATCAAGGTAGGACATAACGAACTATGATGGTTTCATCTTTCCTTAGGCACTCCATTTTCTTATTTCGGCTCATACTTTCTTGACTCTTTGAGTCATTTTTCTTCTTCCTTAGGGGAACTAGAGAGACAAACCGTCACTCTTTATTAATCATGACAATCATTTTTCTCCTTTTCTCATCATTCCTTGCCTTTCATCATTATGTTCTTTGAATCCCTTCAACCTTCTCTTTCTTTTTGACGTATTTCTTTTTGGCTTTTCTTTCTTTTCTTTGCCTTTCCTTTTCAACAATTCTTTTTCTTCTTTGAACCTTTTATCACTTTCAATTTACTCATCTCTCCCCCAAACTTATGCTTTTGCCAATTTTTCATCATGAATGCTAAGGAAATATTGGGTGCCAAGAGAGGGTCATTATAGGACGGATAAAGCCTTGTAATGTGGCTATTGAATGAAAAAGGCTTAGGCTCAAAGGAGTTGACTGGGGATATCATATTGGTAGGCAACGGAAGCTTTCAAGGTTCAACTTGGACCAAGGAGAGCCTACAATCATTTCTCAAGTCGAGCTACACTTAGAATTTCTCCTAGACAAACATTCAAGGAAAGTTCTAGACTTTTTGGCACGGAACTTGGACTTGCAATTCAATACCTCACCTCTCAAGCCGCTGGATTGTTAATGAGAACAGAGTCGAGGGCCCACGACAACCCTAGCTAAGATTGAAAATCACAAATGGCTCAAGGAAACCACTCGATCATTGTTTTAGCCAATTCAAAAGTCTATAGGTCATAACTAGAGCTAATCTTTGCCAATCAACTTGTCTCCAACCATGAGGTCGAAGGTAAATGTGTTAGTACCAAGTGAAGCCTGCTTGAAACACTTTTATTCATTACTACTACTATATACACCAAAACAAAAAGAAAACGGACTTGATCCCTTAAGAAGGTTGTCACGCCATCCATCGTTGGGAAGAGCCACCCGGTTCACACAACCTCCACCTTTGGAAAGAACCATGGCAATAAGAAAATCAAAGGCTTATTGATCACGCAGAATGTAAAAAGAGGCTAAAAACTCAAACATAAGCTACTAAAGGAAATAAGAAGCTAAGCTATTAAGGAAGAATACTAAAGAAGTTATGAAGTAATCTACGGACAGTAAAATGAATATGTACAATAATGGAGTGAAACGAATATATACAAAATGGAAATGAATATATACATCGAATGGTAAAGTTATATACATACCAAAAGTGAAAAATATTGAAAGTGAAAATAACGATAAATAAAAGTAAAGAAAAATAGTATCATAGTTATTACATACCAATGTCACCAAATCAAAATGGACCGCCCCCCCAAATAAAAGATAGCATTGTCCTCAATGCTGATATCAAAATAAGATCAGTGAAGGGTTAGAGAGTAAAGAAAACTCCCTATGTGGTCTCTGTCTGCATGGGGTCAGGCACATGAGTGGAGTCCTCGGACTGCATAGGATCATCAGCTCCCTCCGGGTCCTCTAACTGGATCTCCAAATCCTCTAACTGGGGGAACACAAATCCTCTAACTGGAGCTCGGTCTGCCTCATGCTCTGCTACCTGTGCTACTGGGGCAGTCTCCTCTATAAGAAAGTCAAGTGGGATATCTCAAGCAGAAGTGAAATTCTCTACCTCCTTCTTCAGCTTCTCCACTGACTCCTTTGAGGCCTGAGTCTTTCTTATCATCTTTACCCGCTTTCCCAAATCCTTGATCACCTTCCCATGAGTATCCAAAGTCTCCAGGATCTTCTTTTAGTTGTCCAGGAGCTTCTTCTGGTTGTCCAGAAGCTCCTTCAATGAATCCTCCACTGATGGAGGTACCTGAAGCTGTGCTGGGGCTGACTGTGCTGCTAATGCACTGGATAAGACAGACAGCTTTGATGTAGCTGCTTGCATCCAGTTGTTGATGTTGGATAAGGTCTGAGAAACCCGCAGTGCAGTCTGGGGGTAAGTCGAAGATGAGGGCACAGATAGTGGCACAGTGATGGATGGCCCGGATGAAGGAGAGGGCATGGCAGCTGAAGGTCCCACTACTGTGGAAGGCTCTGACCCAGTGGCCACTACCCTTGGCTCTTCAGACTAGCCAGTGGAGGTAGTGGCTTTACCCTTTGCTTTAGGGTTGTCCGATACTTGGAGGCTATACCAGGAGAAAGGTTTCTTCGGCTTCACCTTCGTGTCATAGTGCCTCCCCTCTACCCTTTGGTCCTCGAGATACATAGTGATGAAGTTGGGGTAGGGGTAGGAACTTTCTCCTTTTTCGGTTGCTTTGGAGATGTGGTGGGACATGAGGTTCCCCACATTGATTGGATACCCCGCCATGATGGAAGCTATTAGGATCACCCGGGAGAGTGGGATGACACTATCATGGTGGCTAGGATCAAGCCGGTTGTATACAAATGTGCATCACCCTTTGGCATCAAAGCTGATGGTGTTTCTGGCGATTGGGACTCCAGCTGTGAGCCAGGCCGGTGTTGTTCCTACGATGGCTATTACTTCCGCTAGCCAAGGCCGGGCTGCTTCATCTAGGGCTATCTTCTCCAAATACTATACAGCTTCCACATCCTCAAAACTGGCATATTTGTTCAAGGTGTCGCCATCAAACCGTATCTTCAAGTTCCGTTCCTTTGTCACAGTGGTGCCCTTCTTGATGTGGGCAACATTTGAGTAGAACTCTTTGACAAGGTACTCATTGGCATCCGAAACCTTGCTGGTGAAGTACTTCCACCCTTTTCTCTCCTCAAACTATCTCTTGACATTTGGATTGTGAGGAAGGAGATCTTTTTCTATAAACTGTCACTCAAGGGTGAGCGACCTTTAGGGCCACCATTCTCGGAATTTAAGGTATGCTTTCTCGCTCACTAATCTATCCTCCCACACCTCGGGCTTCCTTGATTTAGCAAGATCGCCCACATTGGTATCACCCCATCTCCCGTCATCTGGGACCTCGTCATCCTCATCTACATTGATAAGAGTAGTTCTTGAGACCGGAGTTACAGCAGGTGGGGGTGTTGGGTCCGATGCCTCACTACCTCCCTCTCAGCCATCAGATGACCCAGAAGAGGAGGTAGCTTCATCGATTAGGTGAAAGGGTTGTGATTGGGCCTCTTGTCGAGGTTGTGTAGATTCTTTTCAGAAATCTCCCGGGATGGGAGATATTCACTTGTGTCTGATGAATCGGCAGGAGGTCTAGTGAGGGTTTTCTTTTTGCTTATGATTATTTGAGCTGCTAAGGGCAAAGCCTGCTTTCCTTTTCCCTGGCCCCGGGAGGATTCTGCCCTCCCTTTTGATTTGTCTTCTCCTCCACGAGATCGCACCATTTTCTGCAACACACAATTGGTGAAAGATAATTAGAATTGGGGTTCAATCATGCCTTCAAGCAGTACAGATAAAATGAACAATAAGGCTTCTCAAAACAGGGAATCGAGGAACGCGAAAAAGTGGACGTGGCCACGGAATGCCCATCGCGGACCGCTAAAAAGTGAACGCGGCCGCGAAGAGGTCAGGTTCAGACTACTGACTCTCTGATCTTGGACACATGCGGACCGCAAAAAATTAATCATAGCCGCGAATGACCAATCGTGGACCGCAAAAAAATGAACGCGGTCGCGAAAGCAATTAACAGATTCTTTGAAGTTCACAAGCGTGGATCGCGAAAACTTGAACGCAGCCGTGAAGGAGCAACCGTGAACTGCATAAAAGTGACTGCGGCCGCGAACTCTTAGCAATACCTCAGTAACTAAAAGCTGGGATAGCGCGGACCGCGAAGAAATGAATGTGGTCGCCTACCCTATCGCGGACCAAGTAAAATGGATCGCGACCGTGAAATTCCAATAATATCAGTACTAAGAACACTGATAACTAGGGTTTTCACTAAGTGTGCAAAAATTAGTTCAATTAACCATGCAAAGTTACTAACCCCAACCCCCATTAGGCATATGAACACTACCCACATGTATTTAAGTATCAATTAAGCATTAATTTGAGATCATGGCATGCATCTAACCCTAACTAACAAAGAAAAATTAAAACAAAGAGAAAAGAAAAGAAAAAGATAAAATCACATCATGGAATTGAACATACCAGTTGTAAAATTGTAGTAGGAAATGAGCTCTTAATGTGAATAGGTTGAAAGTTGAGAGCAGGATTAGATGAAAAGTGCCTTTTTTGTGCGGTGAAACGTTAGGGTTCGAAAACTGTAAAATGTTTAAAGAATCCTTATTTATACTAATCAATTGTGGAACCTACCGCCTTACCTGAGCGCGGATGCGAAATTCTATCGCGGTCCACGCTATGTTACCTTATGTAGACCAGCTTCAAGCACATGGGCGCGGTCTGCGGAATATTGGCCACGGCCGCGAATTTCAACGCGGTCCGCAAAAAGTGGAGCGCGACCGCGATCTTTGAAGGATTTTTGACAGTCCAACTTCATAGAGTTGGCATTTTGCTCTTTCCAAGTATGCGTCCGCGGGCAAAAATGTGCTAGCATGAAATGCTCATGCGAACCCCGAAATTTTGGATGCGGTCTGCGAACATCCAACACTTAGTCAAATTTTTCCTGTCAAAATCCTGCACTGCACAACCAGTTCCTACATACACTTCACAACCAGTTAATCCAAAACAATGCCTAATCTAAGAAGAAAATCAAAAGAAAGAAAAACACATGGATTGCCTCCCAAGAAGAGCCTGATTTAACGTCGCGGCACGACGCATGTTACCATCATCATTTGAAATGGATCAATGCCACAACGTGGCTATCATCAATCTTGCTAAGGTAGTGCTTCACTCAGTGACCATTAACTCTAAAAAGCTCACCATTCTTGTTTTTCAAACCTAGACCTCCAAACGGAGTTACATGCACCACTTCAAAAGGGCCACTCCACTTTGACTTGAGATTTCCCAGAAACATCCGTAACCGAGAGTTGAATAGAATAACCAAGTCACCCTCCTTGAATTCTTTATTCTAGATATATTTTTCATGTAAGTACTTCATCTTGTCCTTATAGAAGGACGAGCTGGAATAAGCATGGAACCGAAACTCATCAAGTTCATTTAGTTGCTCTACCCGGAGATTGGCAGCTACATCCCATTCAAGGTTCAACTTCTTCAGCGCCCACATGGCATTTTGCTATAATTCAACCAGAAGATGGAATGCTTTTCCAAATACCAACCGGTACGGAGACATACCAATTGGAATCTTGTAAGATGTACGATAGGCCCATAAAGCATCGTCAAGTTTCCTTGACCAATCAGTCCGGTTTGCATTGACAGTCTTGGATAATATACTCTTGATCTCCCTGTTGGAGACCTCAACTTTTCCACTAGCTTGTGGGTGATAAGGGGTTGACACCTTATGATTGACACCATACTTAGAAAGTAAAATGTCGAAGGCTTTGTTGCAAAAATGAGAACCCCCATCACTAATGATAGCCCTTGGGGTGCCGAACCTTGTGAAGATATTTTTCTTTAAGAAAGCCACCACACTCCGTACCTCATTGTTGGGCAAAGCCACAACTTCAACCCATTTGGAAACATAATCAACATCAACCAGAATATAAGTGTTCCCGCATGAACTCACAAATGGCTCCATAAAGTCGATGCCCCACACGACAAAAATATCAATCTCAAGGATGGTGGTGAGAGGCATTTCATTCTTCTTGGAAATTCCACCGGCTCTTTGGCATTCATCACAATGTCTAACGAGCTCACTAACGTCTTTGTACAAGGTAGGCCAATAGAATCCATAGCTTAGGACTTTTGTAGAAATTCTCGCCCCACCATGGTGACCACCATAGGGCGAGTAATGGCAAGCCTCAAGAATACTCAATTGCTCTTCTTCCGGAACACATCTCCAGATAACACCATCATTGCAAATTTTGAAAAGATATGGCTCGTCCCAATAATAATCCAAGCAGTACCGTTTGAGCTTCTTCCTTTGGTTTGAAGAGAGCTCATTCAGGACAATGCCGGTCACAAGAAAGTTAGCCACATCGGCGAACCAAGGTGTCCCAGTCACAAACACGGAGATGAGTTGTTCATCCGAAAATGAATCATTAATCTCGAGGCCATCATGGGGCCTTCCCTCCTCTTCCAAGTGGGATAAGTGGTCCGCCACTTGATTCTCACTCCTTTTTCAGTCTATGATTTCAAGGTCAAATTCTTGTAGAAGAAGAACCCATCTTATCAACCTAGCCTTAGAGTCCTTTTTACTTATCAAATAACGAAGTGCCGCGTGATCGGTGTGCACAATCACTTTGGCACCCATGAGGTACGACCTGAACTTTTCCATGGTGAAGACAATGGATAATAACTCTTTCTCGATCACCGTATAGTTGACTTGTGCATCGTTCATTATTTTTCTTGCATAATAAACCGGATGAAATATCTTATTGATCCTTTGCCCCAAAACCGCTCCTACCGCAACGTCGCTAGCATCGCACATGAGCTCAAATGGTAAGCTCCAATTAGGTACGGTAATGATGGGAGTGGTAGTCAATCTATACTTGAGAAGCTCAAAAGCTTTCATGCAATCATCATTGAACACAAATTTTGCATCTTTTTCCAACAACTTAAACAAGGGGTTCACCACTTTTGAGAAATCCTTTATGAACCTTCGGTAAAACCCCGCATGACCAAGAAAGCTCCTCACTCCCTTGACGGAAGTAGGAGGCAGGAGTTTTGAAATCACTTCAATTTTTTCTTTGTCCACTTCAATACCGTTCTTTGAGATCTTATGGCCGAGGGCAATGCCCTCCTTGACCATAAAGTGGCACTTTTCCCAATTAAGCACTAAGTTGGTCTCTTCATATCGGGCCAACACTTTTTCAAGATTATCCAAACATTCTTCAAAGGAATCCCCCACAACACTTAAATCATCCATGAACACCTCGAGGAAGTCCTCCACCATATCTATAAATATTGCCATCATACACCGCTGAAAGGTAGCCGGTGCATTACACAAACCAAACGGCATCCGAGAGAATGCAAATGTGCCATACGGACAGGTGAAGGTGGTTTTCTCTTAGTCTTCAGGTGCAATGAGAATCTGGTTGTACCCGGCGTACCCATCCAAAAAGCAATAATAAGCACGCCCGGCAAGTCTATCCAACATTTGATCAAGAAATGGCAATGGAAAATGGTCTTTGCGGGTCACTTTGTTCAGCTTTCTATAATCCATGCATACCCTCCAACCGGTGACAGTTCTTATGGGGATCAATTCATTTCTATCATTTGTGATCACAGTCATGCCCCCTTCTTTGGGACACATTGTACCGGCGAAGTCCATGAACTATCAAAAATGGGGTACACAACCCCTGCATCTAGCCACTTGATGATTTCTTGCTTGACTACCTCTTGCATGGCCTCGTTCAACCTCCTTTGATGTTCCACGGAGGGTTTGGCATCTTCCTCCAATATGATTTTGTTCATGCAGAAGGCGGGGCTTATACCCCGAATATTTGCCAATGTCCAACCTATTGCCTTCTTCCTTCTTTGAAGCATCGCAAGGGTGGAATCTACCTGCACATTAGTTAAGCATGAAGAAAGAATAACAGGTAAGGTGGAACAAGGGCCTAAGAACTCATACTTGAGGTGTGAGGGAAAGGGCTTCAGATCCAATATTGGTGGCTCCTCGATTGAGGGCTTTGTTGGAGGAGTCTTTCGGTTCTCAAGGCCCAAGGAAAGTTTACAGGGTCCATATGTGTAGGATCCCATTCCTTCCAAAGAATTTGCACATTCTATCAAGCCTACCTTCTCATCATCCTCCTGATTCAACAACACAGCTTCCAGAGGGTCTTCCACATTTATCATAGCACTCGTGTCATCAACAATCACCTCCGTCACTAGATCCGCAAAAGAGCATACTTCGTTGCTATTTGGCTGCCTCATTGACTTGCACACGTGGAACACAACGTTTTCATCGCCCACCCGGAAGGTGAGCTACCCTGTTTCCACATCAACCAATACCTTCCATGTTTCTAGGAAAGGTCTCCCCAATATGATTGGCACCTCATAGTCAACCTCACAGTCAAGTATCACAAAATTTACGGGAAGTATGAACTTGTCGACCCGAACTAGCACATCATCAATTATCCCCAATGGCCTCTTTATTGTTCGGTCCGCCATTTGCAACCTCATGGAAGTAGGTCTTGGTTGCCCAATACCCAATGTCTTGAACACAGAATATGGCATCAAATTAATGTTTGCTCCCAAATCGCTCAAGGCTTTGGCAAAATTGGCACAACCGATAGTGCATGGAATTGTAAAGGCACCGGGATCTTCTAGCTTTGGATCCATGGAATGCACAATGGAACTTGATGTCTCATTTTGATAGTCTCACAATTCATTGACCTCTTCTTTGTTACCAAGTCCTTCATGAACTTGGCATATCCCGGCATTTGTTCTAGAGCTTCAACCAAAGGCACATTGATGGACAAACTCTTCATCATATAAATGAATTTCTTGAATTGGTTTTCATTGTTTTGCTTTGCAAGCCTTTGAGGATATGGTGGAGGAGGCCTTGGCAAAAGAGCCTTGGCTTTGGGCACTGTCATTTCCGGTATGTCTATCACGTGTTCCCTAGACGGGTTCACATCATTTTGTGTCTCCTCCACGTTGTCATCAATGTCTATCCTCACTTCATCATTCACATTATCATCATTGGCTTGTATCTCATCATCTTCTTGCACAACCAAATCATCATTCACAATTTTTCTTGGATTTGAGGTACTTGTATCTCCACCTCTACCGCTTTTTGTGGTCACTGCCATACCGTATCACTTGGTAGTGCCCCCTTAGGGCGAGTATTCAACGCTTGAGAAATTTGACCCATTTGTACTTCCAAGTTGCGGATAGAAGTATTGTGGGAGGCTATTTGGGCATCAGAGTCGGTGTTTCTTTCCATCATTTGTTTGAATATACTTTCTATCTGTCCCATCTCATTGTTGGAAGAACTTTTCCCTTGTGACGGATATGGAGGCGGGTTGTTGGGTTGTTGATACATCGGGGGCCTTAGAGGGCCCAACCCCCGGTTCCCTTGATTACTGCTGTTCCAACCCCCTTGGTTTCCATTGCCTCCCAAATTGTTATTATTGTTGCCACTCCAATTGCTATTATTATTTCATCCCCAATTGCCTTGTTGATTACCCCGATTTTGGTTGTTGTTCCCCCAATTGTTCGGATTGTTGTTGTTGCCACTATTCCAATTCTCTTGGCCTTGGTTGCCCCAATTTTGATTGTTTCCTTGTGATCTCCATTGTTGATTTGGAGCATTTCTCCGTTGACCTTGGTAATTGTTCACATATTGAACCTCTTCACTTTGATCGTCATAAGAGTCATCTTGGTTGTACCCACCACCACTTTGATCAAATTGATCCTGATTGTGTTGAACTTGTTGACCTCTTTGTCTCTTTTTGTTAACCATTACATTCACTCCTTCCATGGCATTTACTTGCTTTGGCCACTGAATCTGCTGAAGTTGTTCCTTGGCTAACTGATTCATGGTAGTTGTCAACTCTACTATGGCTTGTCCGTGGTCATGGAGTTCCTTGTGAAGGTGGATAACATTAAGGTCACCCTGAGGAACGTTGGCCCGACGTTGCCAAGCTGATGAGGTGTCCGCCATCTCATCTAATATTTCACATGCTTCTGAATATGGCGTGTTCATGAAGTTACCCTCTGCGAGCTGATTCACCACACATTGGTTAGTTGTGTTGATACCCCTATAAAACGTTTGCTGGATCATTGCTTCAGTCATATCATTGTTGGGGAATTCTTTACCATTGTCCGGTACCGCTCCTAGATTTCAGGTAAGGGTTTATTTGGCTCTTGTTTAAAGGCTAAGATCTCATCCCTCAATGTTTCCATATGACCCGGAGAGAAAAACTTTGCTATGAACTTCTCAGCTAACTCATCCCACGTGGTGATTGAATGGTTGGGAATCCTCTCAAGCCAATCCAAAGCCTTCCCTCTAAGTAAGAAAGGGAAAAGCCTCAACCTTAAAGCGTCTTCAGATACATTCGTCTGCTTACTCCCCCAGCATGTGTCTACAAAACCTTTGAGATGCTTATATGTATTCTGATGTCGAGCTCTGGTGAAGAAATCTCTTTGTTCCAATAGAGTAAGCATGACAATGGTTATTTAAAAATTGCCTGCCCGAATTCGGGGAGGGACAATTGCACTTGCGTAGCCTTCATTGGGCAACAACCGGTGTGCTGCCCTTGGAGGAGGTGTGGGAGGGTTTGGAACATTGTCATGAGGAGGGAGGCTACTTCTTTGTACTTGAGGTTCAAGATGAACCTCATCCACTTCATTTTCTTCTACGTCCTCCCCTGAGGAATATGTCCGAGGACCTCGTTAAGAGCCATTTGGTACCTAAAAGAAATTGACACACAAAAATTAGAAAAACGGAAGTAAAGAAAAACAAAAACACACAAATAGTTAGATATATAGATAAGGCCGTCTAACTCCCCGGCAATGACGCCAAAAATTGATCGGGTCCAAACCTACACCATTATTGAGTAGCAAGGATGGTCGATGCAGTTTTACCCAACAAGGTCGGGATCGATTTTCACAGGGAGTTAATTGATTTGGAATTAGGTATTTATCTAAATCTAGATGTGTGTGTTGTTCCTAATTGCACTTCCAAACATGATGGTGTTGATTCTATTTCTATTGTATGCTAAGATAAAAGGTAAGTACAATATTTTTTTGTGTTGGTTTTCAAGTGTTTAAACGGACTAGGGTAGTGACTTTCGCCTAGGTGGACATCTAACGGATAGTAAGAATCTAGGGAAAGCTTAATTAATTTGGGATCGTAATATAGCCATCACACCCAAGTACTCACTCTATATCTCTCGATAGTTTGAGTGATTTTTCCCAATTTGGCTTTCTCAAGTCCAACTGGGTATTTATGCAAGTCATGTGATATCAGCTCAAGTCGGGTATTACTATCTCTAGGTATAACCCTTTAATTGGGGCTATCAATTTCTTGAGTTCACCCCAATTCCTTGTTAGCCTAGTTTTCCCAGACTTAATCCTTTTTTTCTCAAGAAGAGACCAAATCATAAAGGCATGAATCAGTGTTTGCAACCACTAATTCTATAATTCTAGCAAGAATTAGGCTAAATATCACTAACCCATAAACATTCAAGTCCTAAAATTCAAGACCAATTAAATACCCATACTAGGGTTGAGTCACAACCCTATCTATGAGCCTAGCTACTCATAATAATAGCAGAAATCAAAGATAAGGAGAAGATATAATCCATAATACTACATTAAAATATGAAAATCTAATGTTATAAAGTAAATCTTCTACAAAATTGCCCAAAAAGGAAAACCTAGCCATCTCACGTGCTCAGCAAAAACATAACATAACCTAGAATTGATGAAAAGATCTATTTTTACTAAGCTAAAATTTTCGGACAAAAATACCCCTACGAAAGTTTCGCGGCCGCGTAATTCTGACCGCAGCCGCACACTTGCTTTTGTGGCTGCGTAATTCTGAACGCGGTCCGTGTTTCTTCATATCTGGACTTGGGTTGAACCTTATTTCGCGTGCTGCAAAATTTCTACGGCGTCTGCGTGAGAGATTTCCGCGGCCGCGTAACTTTGACGCGGACCGCCCTTCTCATTTTTTGCTTTAATTATGCACTCTCTGAACCTTAGCAACCGCGGTCCGTGAAATTCCCATCGTGGTCGCGCTGGTACTTTCGCAGCTGCATCTTCTTATTGCGGTCCGCGTTCATGTTTGTGCCTAAAAAAACCCATCTCTCTGATTCTTCATATCGCGGATCGCGAAATAATAGCCTCATCCGCGTTGATACTTTCGCGGCCGCACTTTTTTGTCGCGGTCCGCGCTCCATACCGCTTGGCCCAGTTTTAGTTTTTGTTCAAGTTTTGACTCCTTTATGAGTTGATTATAGCTCCTTTGGGTCATTTTTAATAATGCCTACAAGCAAGCATATTAAGTAAGTTTTCGGGAATACATTCACGCATTTTAGGCCCAAAACACAAGTAAAAGAGAGCAATTAATAGGCTAAAATTCCTACTTATCAGAAGTATCTTGATTTTTCCATTACCAACCTCCAACCAAAAAGTTCAAATAATTTATCCTCGATAGAATGAATACTAGACTCAAAGGCTGGAAAGAAAAACTCCTAACTCAAGCAGGAAAAATCACTCTCATTCAATCGGTACTTGCAGCTATCCCAACCCACTCAATGCAACTCAACTACCTACCTACTACCACTAGAAAATATATTGACCGCATTCAACGGGACTTTCTATGGGGATCAACTGTGAACAAAAAAAGGCTACTCCTAGTTAATTGGGATACTGTTACATCCCTAAAACAAGAGGGAGGCCTTGGGCTATCCAATTCAAAAGGTAAAAATCTCGCCCTCTTGTGCAATATCCTCTAGCGTCTCTACTCTAGCCCAAATAGCCTATGGGTTCAAGTGCTAGGCCAAAAATACTTAGCAAGAAGGGATAATAATAAATTCATTTCAAAAAACACTGACTCTTATGTGTGGAAAAATATCATCAAGGAACATCCATTCTTCTTGGAAGGACTAGTATGGAATGTCGCTACTAATGGTAGACATATTAGCCTATGGAAAGATAAATGGATACTTGTCCAGTTAACTCTAAGAGAACTTATACAAGGGCCCCTAACAAACACAGACTGCACTGAACACCTCTCATAAATAATTCACTCTAGCTCCTGGAATCTGAACCCCTTATCCTTTGAGCTCCCTATAGGTATTCAAACTCTAATCCTCAACACTTACCTACTTTTCTCTGACTCTACAAGCGACAACTTTTTCTGAAAAGCTACTGTCGATTGTTCTTTAACTACCAAATCAACTTATTCTTTACTTAGGAATTCCCTATCTCCAAATTCAACAAGGAATTTCGACGATTCATAGATTTGGAAAGCAAATTGCCACAATAAGCTCAAATTTTGTTGTGGTTTCTAACTCTAAAACGTCTCCCTACAACATTGATCTACTCCCATTCCATACTAAACAATGAGTGGAAGAGGTCGTTGGAAGAATAGTACCCCAACTATGAGTCGGGGCCGATTTTCTCAGGGAGCTAACAATGGGTGTTAGAGTGTATACTTGATGCGTGAAGACGAAACAACTTAAATACACGTCCAATCAAATTGGTTTGCAATTTACTTCTATAAACTACACTATCAATGCTCAATAAGAGAAATGAAACTAGCAATTGACTACTTATTTTTAGTTGTTTTCAAATAGGTAAAAAGCCTAGGGATGTAACCTTCACCTGGGTGTTCACCTAATGGTTTAAGTACATTAACACTTGTTTTATTGATTGGGGTGTATAATAGCTCTCAACTCTAAGTTACCCACTCAATAACTCTCGGTAATAGAGTGATTTTGCCCAATTTGGCTTTCTCAAGCCCAAATAGGTATCAAGCTAAATAGTTGATATGAGCTCAAGTCGGGTTTTACCTATCTCTAGTTCAAACCCTTTAATTAGGCTAATCAAATCCTTAAGTAGCCCAATTTCTTATTAGCCAAGTTTTTCTAGACTAGGACCCTCTTTCTCAAGTAAAGACCAAGTCAAAAGGATATGAATCAATATTTGCAATCATTAATTCTAACATTAAAGCATGAACAAGGCTAAATAACAAATACCCAATCATATACAAGCATTAAATTAAATACCCATAAGGTTTACACACTAGGGTTGGGTCACAACCCTAGTAAATGTCTAGCTACTCATAGTAGAAAATGAAGAAAATAAAGAAGAAATACTAATTACACTCATAATATAAAAATGATAAGCTATGATATTTTTGTCCCAAAATGATCACGAATTTTCTAAAATAGTAAACTACAACGGCGGCAACTGAGAAAACTTCAAAACATGACCTAAAATGTGATTCTCGTCTATTTATAGTGGCTTAAAATTCATTGACAAAAATGCCCATCCGGAGGTTTTGCGGCTGCACAATTCCATGTGCGGTTCGCACATTGCTTGAGTTTGCAGGGGAATGGAATCTGCAGCCGCACAATGTGATTTGCGGATTCAATTTAGCTTTTGCGGGAGCACAATTTATGTGTGGTACATACATCAGGCAAGGTTTAGTCTTGGTCATTTTTCACAATCTCTAAACTTTTTGAATTCTTATCAGTACAGACCATGTTCTGCGACCGCACAAATTGTGTGCTGTGATGACCCAAAAATATCATCTTTAATTTAAACATTCATTTCTGTGTTTTATGAAGATGTTGGGAGCTTACCTGCTATGAATTACGTATCACCTGAATAGTTGATGTTAATGTCATTCATTTTCTAGAAATATATTGCTTATGAGGCCACTGTTAGTATTATTTTCATGTTATGTTATGTTGATTGGATTATGTATGTGTTGTTAGGATTGGTTTCTGGGATTCTCTGGCAGGTGGAGAGGCCCAGTTACAAAGGAAACTCTGGCGAAATATTTGAAAATTTTGGGAGTTAGTAAAATTCGGGAAATTGAAATGTGCGAAAGAAGAGATAAGTTATGTTATGTGTTTGGGGGCGGACTCTACTTCTCATTCGAGGACTATTAACATGATGGAAACCTATTGGATATGATAATAAGTGTACGAGGCATATTATAAGTGATATGGGGTCTAAGGAAAGTCCTAAGTCTAAGCCAAGTTGGAAAATTTCATAATAGACTAAAGTTCCAAATGAGTACGCACAAGACCAAACTTTGGACGAGCATATCTACATATATATAAAGAGTTATGTGATGACCAGCCTATCAAATGAAAGGTCTTCGAGTCTAGTTTCTAACTCTTCAACCTATCAAATGAAATATCTTCAAATCTAGTTTCTAACGCTTCAAACCGTTCGTCATTTGGACACTCCTACAAGAAGTTATGACCAAATTACCAAATGCTGGCAGAATTTGTACTACCACGCCGCCACACGCCGCGCCCGGCGCGCCGTGCCTGTGGGAAATTCCAGAACGCTTCGAAATTTCATTTCCAGATACTTTTTGCACAGCCTCCTCGTGCCCCGCGGTGCCCCACGCGCCGCGGCTGTACAAAAATAGGTTTTTATGACCCGAACCCTATTTTATTTAACTCGATTGGTGTTCATTTTTGGGAAATTTTCTGGTGTTTTAGAGAGAAGGAAAAGCGATTCTAGAGAGAGGAAATAGGACAACTAAAGATTTCACTACTCTTCCTTAAATCAAACCTTGAAATCGCATCAAAGGTTTGCTAAGGCTTCAAAGAGGTAATAATTTCTTTCCCCAATTCTTCAATTTCGAAATCCAACTAGAAATAGTTAATTAGTAAGATGATTCTTGGATGTGAGAGTATTAGTTATACATGCTTGTACCAATAAGGTTTGTGGGAAGATTGTTGAGTTCAAATGGGTAAAGATTGGGTTGAAAATGGTAGAAATCATCAAAGACTTGAATTGAGGATTTGAAAGGCAATCCGATGTCGGAATTCGATAATTTTTGTATGGTTGAACCCGTATCGGAACGGGGTGTTCGAATTTCATGAGTTTTCTGGGATTCGAGACGTGGGTCCCACTGTCGAATTTTAAAATAAATTTCGGATTTTAATCCTGAAAATTAGTAAATTCATATGGAATTAATTCCTACAAATTATATTGAGTATATTGAATTATTTATGACTATATTTGAGAATTTCGGACACGAATTCGCGAGGCAAAGGTTTATTGGAATTTTGAATTTGGTTGCAAAGCGAGGTAAGTGTCGTGGTTAACCTTGACTTGAGGGAGTAGGACTTATTTGTCTATTTGCTACGTGATTTAATGTGCGGGTACAACGTATATGTGAGGTGATGAGTATTTATGCGTTGTGGTTGAGTCAAAGCATGCGGGTGGAATTTGTTTATTATGAATAATTACCTATTTAATTAAGATATTCCTGTTTAAGTTTATTATTGATTATTTGATCATTATTCATGAAATTATTATTCATTTAATTATTGTTGAATATTTTGGAAGATGAAGTTGGTATTCTGATATTGAATTGATTGATAAGTGCATATTCTCGCATTTAAATACTCTTCCAAATTTATATTATTATTTTCATGGTAAGGAAGAGTGTAAAAGCACGAAGGGTGATGACGTGTCATTTTTATTATTTATAATATCATTGTCATGGTAAGGAAGAGTGTAAAAGCACGTAGGGTGTTGCCGTGCTATTTGTGAGTGTAAAAGCACGAAGGGTGATACCGTGTCAAATGAGAGTAAAAGCATGAAGGGTGGTGTCGTGTCATTTTCATATCATCAGTTTCTCATTTTATTGTTGAGGAATTATTTGGCTGTTAAGTGATAATTCTCCTGCTGAAATTATTATATCAACCCCCTTCGCATATTCTCTCCCAAATTTATAAAGTGTTATTTATTATTTTATTGTTGCTTCGTATTTGTATATACTTGTACAAGTTGTTTACGTACGTGTCTTGTCATAGCCTCGTCACTACTTCGTCGAGGTTAGGCTCGATACTTACGGAGTACATGGGGTCGGTTGTACTCATACTATACTCTGCACTTCCTGTGCAGATTTTGGAGTTGGTCCCAGTAGCGTACCATAGACGTGCTCGGATTCAGCTACTCAGAGGAGGCTTGAGGTATAACTGCACAGCGTTCGCAGTTCTGAAGTCCCCTTCTATCTTATCTCAGCAGTGTATTATCTTTCAAACAGCTTGAATTTTATTCAGACCTTTATTTGTATTATTTTAGTAGCTCGTGCACTTGTGACACCAGATTCAGGGATATATTTTGATAATTTGGTATTTATGGCCTTCCGCACTTTATTTCAGTAATTGACTTATATTTAATTAAATTTGCTTTAAAATATTTAAGATTATTTTAACGTTGGCTTGCCTAGCAAGTGAAATGTTAGGCGCCATCACGATCCTGAAGGTGGGAATTTCGGGTCGTGACAAGTTGGTATCAGAGCACTAGGTTACATAGGTCTCACGAGTCACGAGCAAGCTTAGTAGAGTCTGAAGGATCAGTACGGAGACGTCTGTACTTATCTTTCAGAGGCTATGAAGTTTAGGAACAATATCACTTCTTTCTTAATCTATCATGCGATCTTATTCTATCATCGATGATTAAACTATTCTATTCTTATTCTCTGGTAGATGATGAGAACACGTAATACATCTACCAATAGACAGGGACCAGAGCCCCCGGTGGCAGCTATGACCAGGGGTAGAGGTCAAGGCCGAGGTCGTACCAGAGGCCGAGGCAGAGGAAGAGCTCAGTCTAGATCTCGAGTAGCAGCACCTGTTGTAGAACCTCGTGGATCTTCAGGAGGAGGTTCCCGTTCAGACTGTACCGGTTGGACCAGTTCAGGTCCCGGAAGGATTTATAGCTACTCCAGTGCTTCAGGACGCTCTAGTCCGTTTGGTGAGTCTTAAGGAGGGCGTGGCCCAGAAAGGTACATTTCTAGTGGCACCAGCCGTCTCACAGGCTGGGGGAGGAGCACAGACTCCCACTACTCCCGCTCCAGAGAAGATGGCTCCATAGTATCAAGATCCAGCAGCCCCATAAGTTGTGGTAGTTCAGCCAGTTGTTGCGGCATAGGCCGGTGATAGGGCCGCCATGTCTTCTGAGGCCTTATTGAGACTGGATAAGTTTACTAAGCTCTTTCCAGTTCACTTTAGTGGTACACCTTCTGAGGACCCATAGGATTATCTTGACTGTTGTCATGAGGTGCTGTAGAACATGGGTATAGTTGAGACCAATAGGGTCGATTTTGCTGTATTTCAGATAACGGGTTCCGCCAAGAGGTGGTGGAAAGATTTTATGTTGACCAAACCATCTGAGTCGCCTACGCTGACTTGGGAGCAGTTTTCACGGCTATTTCTAGAGAAGTTCCTCCCTATCACATTGAGAGAGGATTTCCGTATTCAGTTTGAGCGTCTCCAGCAGGGTAGTATGACTGTAGCCCGTCATGCTCTCCTTTTACTTCCTACTGAGGGAGAGAGGGTGAGGAGGTTTATTGAGGAACTTACTCATCCTATTAGGCTTCAGATGGCCAAGGAGACCGGAAGTGAAATTTCTTTTCAGGCGGTTGCTAATGTTGCTAGGAGGATCGAGATGGTTCTTGCACAGGAGAGAGGGCAGGGGTATGATAAGAGGCCTAGTCAGTTTGATGGGTTCAGTGGTGCCTCGTCTAGAGGCAGGGGTAATTTTGGTAGGGGTCATCCTCCCAGGTCATTTCATTCAGCACTCCAGGCATCCTATAGCGCACCACCAGCTCCTATCAGTGCACCTCCGATCCAAAGTTTTCAGGGCGGTTACTCAGGTCAACAGGGATAATTTCAGGGTCAGCAGTAACAGCAGCCAAGGTCCTGTTATACTTGTGGTGATCCGAGGCACATTGCTAGATTTTGCTCCAGGTCTTAGGGCAGCATGCAGCAACAGGGTTCTCGTGCTATGATTCCAGCACCGGTTGCTTCACCGCTTGCTCAGCCAGCTAGAGGTAGGGGTCAAGCAGCTAGAGGTGGAGGTCAGACCATTAGAGGTGGAGGTTAGGCCGTTAGAGGTGGAGTCCATCCAGTTAGAGGCCGTCCCAAGGACGCAGTTCAGAGTGGTGGGGCCTAGCCCCAATTTTATGCTTTTCCAGCTAGGCCTGAGGCCGAGTCGTCTGATGCCATAATTACAGGTATTGTTCCAGTTTTCCATAGAGATTCTTCAGTTCTATTTGATCCAGGATCTACTTATTACTATGTGTCCTCTTATTTTGCTTCGTATCTAGTGATGCCTCGTGATTCTCTGAGTGCTCCTATGTGTGTGTCCACTTCGGTGGGAGATTCTATCATGGTAGATCATGTCTATCATTCGTGTGTGGTTACTATTGGGAGTCTTGAGACTAGTGTGGATCTTCTACTTCTTGATATGGTAGTTTTTGATGTCATCTTGGGTATGGATTGGTTGTCACCTTATCGTGCTATATTGGATTGTCATGCCAAGACGATGAACCTCGCCATGCCAGAGTTATCTCGATTAGAGTGGAAAGGACCTCTTGGTCAATCTACCAACAGGGTTATTTTTTATATGAAGGCTCGACGTATGTTCGAGAAGGGTTGTCTAGCCTATTTGGCTTATATTCGCGATCCCAGTGCAGATGTTCCTTATATGGACTCAGTACCAGTTGTTCGTGAATTTCCAGAAGTATTTCCTGCAGATTTTCCAGGGATGCCACCCGACAGAGATATAGACTTCTATATTGATTTGGCTCTAGTCACTCAGCCTATTTCTATTCCACCCTACCGTATGGCCCTGCCGGAACTGAAAGAACTGAAGAAGCAGTTACAAGACTTGCTTGATCAAGGATTTATTAGACCTAGTGTCTCGCCATGGGGTGCACCAGTGTTATTTGTAAAGAAGAAATATGGTTCAATATGAATGTGTATAGATTATCGACAGTTGAACAAGGCTACCATCAAGAACAAGTATCCACTGCCAAGAATTGATGACTTATTTGATCAGCTTCAGGGTGCCAAGGTGTTTTCAAAGATTGATTTGAGGTTTGGTTACCATCAGTTGAAGATTTGGGCATCTAATGTCCCCAAGACAGCTTTTCGGACTCGGTATGGGCATTAGAAATTCCTAGTGATGTCATTTGGGCTAACAAATGCCCTAGCAGCATTATGAATTTGATTAATCGGGTGTTCAAGACTTATTTGGATTACTTTGTGGTTGTGTTAATTGATGATATCTTGAGCAGTCGAGAGGAGCATGAGCAGCATCTTCGGAGTGTGCTTCAGACTTTGGAAAATAATCAGTTATACGCCAAATTTTCAAAATATGAATTTTGGTTAGACTCAGTTGCCTTTTTGGGGAATGTTGTATCGGCAGAAGGTATAAAGGTGGATCCTAAGAAGATTGAGGCATATCAGAATTGGCCTAGACCTACTTCAGCTACAGAGATCCGGAGTTTCCTAGGTTTGGCAGGATATTATCGCCGGTTTGTGTAGGGATTTTTGTCTATAGCATCTCTATTGACCAAATTGACCCAGAAGGGTGTCCCATTCAGATGGTCAGACGAGTGTGAGTTGAGATTTCAGAAGCTCAAGACTGCTTTGACTACGGCCCCAGTATTGGTACTGCCCACAAGTTTAGGATCTTATACGGTATATTGTGATGCATCTCACATTGGGCTTGGTGCATTATTAATGCAAGATAGCAGAGTGATTGCATACTCGTCGCGACAATTGATAGTTCACGAGAAGAATTATCCTTTTCATGACTTAGAATTGGCAGCCATTGTTCATGCGCTGAAAATTTGGAGGCATTACCTTTACGGTGTCTCGTGTGAGGTATTTACTGATCATCGTAGCCTACAGTATTTGTTCAACCAAAAAGATCTCAATTTGAGGCAGAGAAGATGGTTGGAGCTGTTGAAAGACTATGATATCACCATTTTGTATCACCCCGGAAAGGCCGATGTGGTGGCCGATGCTTTGAGTAGAAAGGCTGTGAGTATTGGCAGCCTTGCGTATATTTCGGTTGGTGAGAGGCTGTTAGCTGCAGATGTTCAGACTTTGGCCAATCAATTCGTGAGGTTAGATGTTTTAGAACCCAGTCGGGTTCCAGCCTTCACAGTCGCTCGGTCGTTTTTATATGAGCGCATCAGAGAGTGACAGTATGATGATCCTTGTCTGTTTGTCCAAAAGGACATGGTGCGGCACGGTGGTGTCAAGCAGGTTGATGTGAGAGAAGATGGAGATCTGTAGATGCATGGTCATATTTGTGTTCCTAATATGGATGGGCTTCATGAATTAATTCTTGAAAAGGCCCACAGTTCCCGGTATTCTATTCATCCGGGTGCCGCCAAAATGTATCAAGATTTGTGGCAACATTATTGGTGGAGGAGAAGGAAAAAGGATATAGTTGCATATGTACCTCGGTGTCTGAATTGTCAGCAATTTAAGTACGAGCATCAAAGACATGGTGGTTTGCTTCAGAAGTTAGAAATTTCTGAGTGGAAGTGGGAGCCTATCACTATGGATTTTGTTGTTGGAATCCCATGAACTTAGAGAACGTTTTACGCAGTATGGGTCATTGTGGACAGGTTGACCAAGTCAGCGCTTTTCATTCTAGTAGCAGTTACCTATTCTTCAGAGCGATTAGCAGAGATTTACATCCGCGAGATTGTTCGCCTTCACGGTGTGCCCGTGTCTATCATTTCTGATCGAGGTACACAGTTCACCTCGCACTTCTGTAAGGTTGTACAGCATGTGTTAGGCATGCGGGTTGAGTTGAGTATAACATTTCATCAACAGACACATGGACAGTCAGAACGCACTATTCAGATATTGGAAGTTATGCTTCGCGCTTGTGTTATAGACTTTGGAGATTCTTGGGATCAGTTCTTTCCACTTGTAGAGTTTGCCTATAATAATAGCTACCAGTCGAGCATTCGGATGGCTCTATATGAAGCATTATATGGGAGGCGATGGCGTTCGCCAGTTGGCTGGTTTGAACCGGGAGAGGCTCGGTTGTTGGATACCAATTTGGTACAGGATGCCTTAGATAAAGTCAAGATTATTCAGGATCGACTTCGCACAGCTCAGTCTAGGAAAAAGAGTTATGTCGGCCGTAAGGTTTGTGATGTCGCATTCATGGCAGGAGAAAGAGTATTGCTCCGAGTTTCACCTATGAAAGGTGTAATGAGATTCGGAAAGAAGGGCAAGTTGAGCCCTAGGTATATCGGACCCTTTGAAATTCTTGAAAGGGTGGGTGAAGTAGCCTACTGGCTTGCACTACCACCTAGTTTATCAGCAGTTCACCCGGTATTCCATGTATCCATGCTCCGAAAATATCATGGTGATCCGTCCCATGTGTTAGACTTCAGCTCAGTTTAATTGGACAAAGATTTGACTTATGAGCATGAGCATGTAGCTATTCTAGCTCGGCAGGCCCATCAGTTAAGGTCTAAGAGTTATCCTTCAGTTTGGGTACAATGGAGAGGTCAGCCGATTGAGGCAGCTACCTGGGAGTCCGAGTTGGTCATACGGAGCAAATATCCACATCTTTTCACCAGCTCAGGTACTTCTCTAATTCCGTTCGAGGACGAACGTTTATTTTAGAGGTGGAGAATGTGATGACCTAAAAATATCATATTTAATTTAAACATTCATTTATGTGTTTTATGAAGATGTTGGGAGCTTACCTGCTATGAGTTACGTATCACCTGAATAGTTGATGTTAATGTCGTTCATTTTCTAGAAATATATTGCTTATGAGGCCACTGTTAGTATTGTTTTGTTTTCATGTTATGTTACGTTGATTAGATTATGTATGTGTTGTTAAGACTGGTTTCTGGGATTCTCTGGCATGTGGATATGCCCAGTTACAAAGGAAACTCTGGCGAAATGTTTGGAAATTTTGGGAGTTAGTAAAATTCGGAAAATTGAAATGTGCGAAAGAAGAGATAAGTTATGTTATGTGTTTGGGGGCGGAGTCTACTTCTCATTCGAGGACTATTAACATGATGGAAACCTATTGGATATGATAATAAGTGTACGAGGCATATTATAACTGATATGGGGTCTAAGGAAAGTCCTAAGTCTAAGCCAAGTTGGAAAATTTCATAATAGACTAAAGTTCCAAATAAGTACGCACAAGACTAAACTTTGGACGAGCATATCTACATATATATAAGGAGTTATTTGTTTTAAAACCTATCAAATGAAATATCTTCGAGTCTAGTTTCTAACGCTTCAAACCGTTCATCATTTGGACACTCATACAAGAGGTTATGATCAAATTACCAAACGCTGGCAGAATTTGTACTACCGCGCCGCGCCTGTGGGAATTCCAGAACGCTCCAAAATTTCATTTCCAGACACATTTTGCACAGCCGCCCCGCGGCACCCCATGGCGCCCCACACGTCGCGGTTGTACAAAAATGGGTTTTTATGACCCGAACCCCATTTCATTTAACTCGATTGGGGTTCATTTTTGGGGAAATTTCTGGTGTTTTAGAGAGAAGGGAGAGCGATTCTAGAGAGAGGAAAGGGGAGAACTAAATATTTCACTACTCTTCCTTGAATCAAACCTTGAAATCGCATTAAAGGGTTGCTAAGGCTTCAAAGAGGTAAGAATTTCTTTCCCCAATTCTTCAATTTCGAAATCTAACTAGAAATGGATAATTAGTAAGATGATTCTTAGATGTGAGAGTATAAGTTATACATGCTTGTACCAATAAGGTTTGTGGGAATATTGTTGAGTTCAAATGGGTAAAAATTGGGTTGAAAATGGCAGAAACTTTAAAGACTTGAATTGAGGATTTGAAAGGCAATCCGATGTCGGAATTCGATAATTTTTATATGGTTGAACTCGTATAGGAACGGGTGTTCGGATTTCATGAGTTTTCCCGGGATTTGAGATGTGGGTCCCACTGTCGATATTTAAAATAAATTTTGGATTTTAATCATAAAAATTAGTAAATTCATATGGAATTAATTTTTACGATTTGTATTGAGTATACTGAATTGTTTATGACTAGATTTGAGGATTTCGAACACAAATTCGCGAGGCAAAGGTTTATTGGAATCTTGAATTTAGTTGCAAAGCGAGGTAAGTGTCGTGGTTAACCTTGACTTGAGGGAGTAGGACTTATTTGTCTATTTGCTATGTGATTTAATGTGCGGGTACAACATATATGTGAGGTGACGAGTACTTATGCGTTGTGGTTGAGTCAAAGCATGCGGGTTGAATTTATTTATTATGAATAATTGCCTGTTTAATTAAGATATTTCTGCTTAAGTTTATTATTGATTATTTGATAATTATTCTTGAAATTATTATTCATTTAATTATTGTTGAATATTTTGGAAGGTGAAGTCGGTATTCTGGTATTGAATTGATTGATAAATGCATATCCCCGCATTTAAATACTCTTCCAAATTTATATTAGTATTTTCATGGTAAGGAAGAGTGTAAAAGCACGAAGGGTAATGTCGTGCCATTTTTATTATTTATAATATCATTGTCATGGTAAGGAAGAGTATAAAAGCACGAAGGGTGTTGTCGTGCCATTTGTGAGTGTAAAAGCACGAAGGGTGATGCCGTGTTATTTTTAGAGAGTGTAAAAGCACGAAGGGTGATGCCGTGTCAAATGAGAGTAAAAGCACGAAGGGTGGTGCCTAGTCATTTTCATATTATCAGTTTCTCATTTTATTGTTGAGGAATTATTTGGCTTCTAAGTGATAATTCTCCTGCTGAAATTATTATATCAACCCCCTTCGCATGTTCCCTCCCAAATTTATAAAGTGTTATTTATTGTTTTATTGTTGCTTCGTATTTGTATATACTTGTACAAGTTGTTTACGTACGTGTCCTGTCATATCCTCGTCACTACTTCGTCGAGGTTAGGCTCGGCACTTACAGAGTACATGGGGTCGGTTGTACTCATACTACACTTTGTATTTCTTGTGTAGATTTTGAAGTTGGTCCTAGTAGCATACCATAGACGTGCTCGGATTTAGCTACTCAGAGGAGACTTGAGGTATAACTGCACAGCATTCGCAGTTCTGAAGTACCCTTCTATCTTATCTCAACTGTGTATTATCTTTCAAACAGCTTGAATTTTATTCAGACCTTTATTTGTATTATTTTAGTAGCTCGTGCACTTGTGACACCAGATTCAGGGATGTATTTTGATAATTCGGTATTTATGGTCTTCCGCACTTTATTTCAGTAATTGACTTCTATTTAATTAAATTTGCTTTAAAATAGTTAAGATTATTTTAACGTTGGCTTGCCTAGCAAGTGAAATGTTAGGCGCCATCATGATCCTGAAGGTGAGAATTTCGGGTCGTGACATATGCGGTCCGCACTTCTCTTCGTTCCATCTCTGAGCTTCAACAACAGTCCTAGGGCCGCAAGGAGAATTCTGCAGTCCGCACTTGCTTCTACGGCCGTAGAAATACTTTTGCGGACCGCACTTTTGGTCTGTTGCGCCCCTTTTTGCCTTATAAGCCGGAACACTCCCTTTTGAGTTGGATTTATTTATTTTAGCCCAAATCTCCAACATTCCTGCAATTTGCACATTTTCATTAGTTTTGGGAACATAAATCAATACTTTCGGACTAAAACAAAAGTAAAAAGGTACTAATAAGTGGTCAAAATCCACACTTATCAACTCCCATAAACTTAAGTCTTTGCTTGTCCTCAAGCAAATAGATTAGTTCTCACCTCCTCAAAGTGAAAGGTCATTTCAGCGAGGCAATGGTAAGCCATCCATACTCATTTGGGACCAACAATTACCGACACTACTCATGCATTATCAACAAGGTGACAAGTCAAGTATCATGCACATATAGTTCTAATGTGACTTTTGAGCTTCAATAATTAACTTTACTCATCAAGGACGCTTGTTCTATCATGTAGGTCATGGTGGACCCCAAACTCTTCCTCCTATACCTTCCATTTGCCAAGCCCACTTCAAAAGTTAGCACTCAATCTTAAGATTCATGAAAGGTTCACTCTTCCCTCACAAGAAAATGTCACAAGTACGACTTCAAGTACTATAGGCTTGCCCTCATGTAGATCACCACTAATGTAAGCTCACTCGGTTCGATATCAAGTAGGATTTCTGTCGAGTTGTAATGAAGGCTTTTGAATTAGGGTAGGATACCATATGGGTAAGTGGTTACACCTTTCCTTAAGCATTTCACATTTTCATTTCTCGACTCACAATTACCAATTCTTAGAGGCATTTTCTTTTTATTGGGTGCTAGAGAGACTTGACATCACTCTTTCTTGCTCATTTCATTATTTTTCTCCCTTGATGCTCATGTTAGAGATCATTACCTCTTTTTGAATCCATCAACCCTTTCACTTCTTCTCTTTTTGCATTTTTCTTTTTGTTCTTTTTCTTTTCTTTCCTTCTCTTTTCGCAGAGATCATTTCTTTTCTCTTTTTGGTGCCTTGATACCTCTTTTAAATTCCTCAACTATCCCCATAAACTTATGCCTTAAGCCACTTATTTTACAAGAGTGTTAAGGAAGGTCCGGGTGCCAAGAGAAGATCATGACAAAACGGGTAAAGGCTTATAACATGGTTATCAAATGAGAAAGGCTAGAGGCTCAAATGGGGTTGACTAGGGATAACGACATTGGTTGGCAATAGAAAGCTCAAACGGGCCAAGGAAATTCTGCAATCATTTCTCAAATCAAGCAAAACTTAGGATTTCGCCTTGAAGCACATTCGGGGCAAGTTCTAGACTATTTGCACGTATACTTGGAGTAACAAAAACTCACCTCACCTCTCACGCAACTAGACCGTAAAAAAGGATAGAGTCGAGAGCCTACAATAACCACACTCAAGTATAAAGATCAATATGGTCCAATAAACCATTCGATGATTACCAAAGTCAACTAAAGAGTCTCAAAGCCACTAATTAGAGCTATTTTCTTTCCAAAAACCTTGTTTCAAACCATAAGAAAGTAGTTAAGTGTGTTGGTACCAAATGAAGCATGAATAACTCTTTTTCGAGAATGACTTGATTAGGCCTTTTATTCATTACTACTACTACTATTATTATCTAAACACAAAAACGAACTCAATCCCTTAAGAAGGTTTTCACGCCATCCATCGTTGGAACGAGTCACCCGATTCACACAAAAACTACCTTTGGAAAGAACCATGGCATTAAGAAAATCAAAGGCTTATTATCTACGAAAGCGTAAAAAAGAAGCTACTGACAAAACAAGAACTAAAGTAGAAAAAATAAAGAAGGTAATGAACAATAACTACTAAAGATAGATAACTAGATATAAGAAAAGGATTAGAAACATCCAATTATTACAGTCCAAATGTATCCAAAATGTGTCAATGTCAAATCAAATAAACTCTACCCCACCCTCCCCCCACCCCCCACTCCCACCCCGAATAAAAGTAAGCATTGTCCCCAATGCTTAAAAAAATAAGAGTAAAAAGAGGGAAGAGTGAAGAAAACTCCCTAAGGTTCCTTGGACATCTCAGTGTCCCCAGCAACATCATCTCCCTTTGGGTCAGCCAACTATATCTCATCATCATCAAATCTAGGTGTGGCGGGAGTGGTAAACATCACACGCACTGCCTCAGCAGTGTCGGCAGCAAGGTCTGGCTCCTTAGACTGGCTAGCTGGTGCAACCGGTGCAGATGGTGTTGATGGATCTAGGGCGGACTGGTTTGGGTCAAGTAACATATCAAAGGGTATATCCCAGCCGTCGCAAGTCTGGTCACCTCATTCCACAGCTTGTCAACTGATCTCTTGCTTGGCTGGGACTTCCTCATCTACTTCACTTCCTTTCCCAACTCCTTAATAATCGACATGTGTTGTACCAGAGTGTCCATGATCATCTTCTAGTTGTCCAGGATCTTCTTCAACTTCTCATCAAGATTAGAGGAGATTTGTGGAGCCTGTGTAGATGACTACGCTGCAACAGTACTAGATAAGTCAAACAACTTTGAAGTAGCTATCTACATCTAGTTGTTGAGACTTGCCAATGTCTGGGAGACTGGCAGAGTAGATAATGGAGCTGTAGGCATAGGCACTGGCCTTGGAGCTAGAGCAAGAGATGCCCTGCAAGCTATGGTAGGAGATGAAGATGATGGCAGAGGCATAGCAGCATCACTGGAAGAGGGCTCAGCAGAGGTGGATGGAATGTCAGCTGTCTCAGTAACTACCATTGTCGGCTCATCAGACTGGCCTGTGGTGGTAGAAGGCTGAGCTCTCTTCTTTGGGTTGGTCTCATCCATCAGTGAATACCAATCAAATGGCTTATTCTACTTCACCTTGGTGTCAAATGATCCCGGCTTTACCTTTGCATCAGTGAGGTACTGTGTGATAGTGTTGGGATAAGGGTAGGCCAAGTTAGTCTACTGTGCTATCAATGAAATGTTGGTTGACATCATGACACCCACATTAATTGGGTACCCGGCCATGATGGAATCCATAAGGACAGCCCGAGAAAGAGGTAGATGAGTCTCATTCTGGCACGGATCAAGTCTGCTACAAACAAAGTTTTGCCATCCCTTCACCTCGAAGCTCAATGTGTTCTGTTGAATGGGAAACCCAACAGTAATCCATGGTGGTGGTGGCCCTGGTGGTGCTAAGATCTCTGTCAGCCAATGTCGTACTTCTTCCTTCATTGCACATTTCTCTAGATACTCTTTTGGCACCAAGTCCTCAAACCCCAAGTATGCGTTTAGTGTATGCTGATCAAACCTCAGCTTGAGGTTGCGTACTTTGGTCACCTTCGTCCCCTTCTTGATGTGAGAAACATTTGCGTAGAACTCTCAGACGAGGTACTCCTTGGCATCCTCAACTTTCTTAGTAAACCACATCAAATCCTTTCTTGCTCTGAATTCCCTCAACATCACCGGGTTGTATTTATCCAAATCCTTTAATAGGAACTGCCGCTGAAGTGTCAAAGATCTCACTTGCCAGCTCATACAAAAATCAGTGAAGGCCGCCAAGCTACCAAACCTATCCTCCCATATCTCATTTTTCTTTGATCTCTCCACACCCATGGATGTACCATCTTCCCTTCTACCATCATTGGGGATATCATGTACAGTCTGTGCCTCTGTGTCTAGTGTATCTGCTGGCTCAAAGGTCTGGCTAGCACTCTCCGACCCCTCAGAAGTGTTGTGAGATGAAGTGTCCTTATCCCTGGGATCGAATCACCCATGTGGCCTACACTGCATGGTTGTCTGCTCCTCCTGAACAGAGGCTGAGTTTCCCTCTGAAGCTTCCCTAGACGGGACATAGGAACTAGACTCGAAGAGGTCTGCACCTCTCCCTTTTCCTGTTATGGCTTTCTTTCTGATGGTTTTGGGCTGGCCAAGGGGCAAGGTACCTCTACCTCGACCCTTAGAAGATTCACTTCTTCCCTTTGTAGTGTCGCCTCGGCCTTACGATCAAACCATTATCTGTATCAAAGCAAAGAAGACTGTTAGTTGCAAGTCATCATTTAACACATTCAAGACTTACGTAGGTAAGGGGGAACAATGTGGACACAGTAGGGTTATGACTACAATAACAGGTTTGCCTGTATTGGGTTCTACGGTCCGCATATTTTTTATGAGCGTCCGTAGAATGGAACTACGGTCCGCCAAATTTTGATGTGCGGTCTGCACTATTGTAAGTGTGGCCGCACTTTAGACATTCAAAGTTCAGAGGCTCAGAAGCCTCTCTGAAGATAATGTGAAGCATGAATTGCGGCCGCAGACGAAATCTGCGATCCGCACAATTTTAATTGCATCCTTCCTAAGGTTTTAGCGGTCCGCACAATTTAAGTGCGGTCACAGATGCACTTGCTTCACTAAGTTGCCTAAAACTTCTAATCTGCAGACCGCACAAATTCAAGTGCGGCCACAGATTTCAAAAACTACGTACAATCAAACTTTTCTACTTAGATCTTTTAAGTACTTGCGCAAATAGACATGGAAACATGGTATAAACATGAAATTTCACTAACCTAGTCCCATTAGAGCATGTATTATGATTGCCCAGTTCAGATCTACCCCACATGGATACATGGATGAACTCTAATAATAGATGGCCTAAAAAAAACTAAAATTTTAAAAAATAAACTATCACACAAATTCAACATGAAATGAAGCATACCAGATAGAGTGAGTGCACTGGGTGTATAAGCACAGGTGGTTGTGTGTGGGAACAGTGAAAATCTCTCAAGAAAGTTGCAAAGTAATAGTGATTTGCTAGGATAGGAAAAAGTGTAAAATGAACTCAAGTTTCCTATTTATACTAAAAGTCTTAAGAGGGAAAAGAGTCAAGTGCGGCCGCAGATTTTCAATTGCGGTCCGCACTCAACATGCTTTGCTATTAATGTGCGGTCCACACATTTTTGTGTGCGGCCGTAGATTTCATGTGCGGTCGCAGATTAGACTACGTACTAACAAGCTCAAACTTCAGAGAGTTAACATTTTTACACTTTCTCAATATTCCAATTGTGTGGTCCGCATGAGAAATGTGCAGCCGCGATTGCCCTCCTGCTGTGGCACACAGAAACGTGCGGTCCGCAGATCCTTGAACGCTTAGCGATACCTTAGTGCACCCTTCTTTCAAGTCACACCCAAACCTGTAGCACACTTCAAATCAAGTTAGAACACAAATAACACCTAACAACAAAAGAAAAAGGAAAAGAACATGGGTTGCCTCCCAAGAAGCGTTTGATTTAACGTCGTGGCACGATACAAAATACCCTCAAGTGAAGTGAATGACCGTCACCATCTGGCTATCTCCAACATTGCCCAAGTAGTGCTTCACTCGGTGACCATTGACTAGGAATACTTTATTGTTTTTGTTCTTCAAGTATAATGCACCAAAAGGTTTACACCAACAATTTCAAATGGACCACTCCACTTGGATTTTAGCTTCCCGGGAAACATTTTCAACCTTAAGTTAAACAACAATACAAGATCGTCTACCTTGAACTCTTTGTTCCAAATGTATTTGTCATGAAGATATTTCATATTTTCTTTGTACAATGATGAACTCGCATATGCATGGTACCGTAACTCATCCAATTCATTCAAATGTGCAACCCTCAAGTTAGCGGCTACATCCCAATCAAGATTCAACTTCTTTAGAGCCCACATTGCCTTGTGCTCTAGTTCAACCGGAAGATGACAAACGTTTCCAAACACCAATCGGTATAGAGACATTCCGATAGGTGTTTTATAAGCCGTCCGATAAGCCCATAATGCATCATCAAGCTTCTTGGACCAATCCGTCCAATTAGCATTCATCATTTTAGACAAGATACTCTTTATCTCCCGGTTAGAGACTTCCACTTGCCCACTAGCTTGTGGGTGATAGGGAGTCGTGACCTTGTGAGTAACACCATACTTGCCAAGTAAAGTGTCAAAAGCCTTGTTGTAAAAGTGTGACCCCTCATCGCTTCTGATTTCACGTGGAGTACCAAATCTTGTGAAAATATTCTTCTTCAAGAAGGCCACTACACTTCTCGCCTCATTGTTGGGTAAAGAGACAACCTCAACCTATTTGGACACATAATCCACCGCGACCGAGATGTAGGTGTTTCCACAAGAACTCACAAAAGGGCCCATGAAGTCAATGTCCCAAACATCGAAAATATCAATCTCTGTGATGGTTGTGAGAGGCATTTCGTTTTTCTTTGAGATTCCACTAGCCCGTTAACATTCATCACATATTTTCACCAACTCGTTGGCATCCTTGTCAAGAGTAGGCCAATAGAAACCACAACTAAGCACTTTGGTCGCTGTTCTTGATCCACCATGATAACTACCATATGGCAAAGAATGACAAGCCCCAAGAATATCACCTTGTTCTTCTTCCGGTACACACCTCCTAATCACCCTATTCGTACAAATTCAAAAAAGGTATGGTTCATACCAATAATAATCTTGACAATCCCTTTTGAGCTTCTTCCTTTGGATTGAAGAGAACTCATCCAGAATGATTCCACACACAAGAAAATTTTCCAAGTCCGCGAATCATGATACCTCTTTCATTTAAATTGCCAAAAGTTGCTCATCGGGAAATGAGTCGTTGATTTCAAGGCCATCGTGTGGCCTCCCCTACTCCTCCAAACGAGACAAGTGGTCCGCCACTTGGTTTTCACTACCTTTCCTATTTTGGATGTCAATATCAAATTCTTGTAACAAGAGTACTAATCTCATCAACCGAGCTTTGGAGTCCTTGTTGCTCATAAGATAATGAAGCGCCGCATGATCCGTGTAGATAATAACTTTTGCACCCATCAAGTACGGGCGAAACTTCTCAATTACAAACACAATAGCAAGGAGCTCTTACTCCGTAATGGTATAGTTGAATTGGGAACTATTCATGGTCTTACTAGCATAGTATACTGGATGGAAAATCTTGTTGATACATTGCCCCAAAACAGCCACCAACGCTACGTCACTTGCATCACACATGAGTTCAAAAGGTACACTCCAATTTGGAGCGGTGATGATGAGAGTAGTTGTCAACTTGAGATTCAACAATTCAAAAGCTCTGATGCAATTATCATTGAAATTAAACTTGGCATCCTTCTCAAGGAGCTTGCACAACGGGTTCACCACTTTAGAGAAATCTTTGATAAAGCACCGGTAAAAACCCGCATGGCCTAAGAAATTTCGCACACCCTTCACAGAAGTTGGGGGTGGAAGTTTAGAAATCACCTCAATCTTTGCCTTGTAAACTTCAATTTCATTCATTGAGATTTTATGGCCAAGGACAATACCTTCCTCAACCATGAAATGGCATTTCTCCCAATTGAGTACCAAGTTGGTTTCTTCACATCTAGCCAACACTTTGTCCAAATTTGCAACACAATCATCAAAAGAATCCCCAACCACCGAGAAGTCATCCATGAAAACTTCAAGGTAGTCTTCCACCATGTCCGTGAAAATAGCCATTATACACCGTTGAAAAGTTGCAGGTGCATTGCACAAACCAAATGGCATCCACTTGAAAGCAAAAGTACCATAAGGACATGTAAAGGTTGTTTTCTATTGATCATCCGGGCAATGAGAATTTGGTTGTAGCCCGAGTACCCATCAAGAAAGCAATAGAAAGCACGGTCGGCCAATCTATCGAGCATTTGATATAATAAAGGAAGTGAAAAGTGATCCTTCCTTGTTACTTTGTTGAGCTTGCGGTAATACATACACACCCTCCAACCGGTCACTGATCTTGTAGGAATCAATTCATTTTTGTCATTGGTAACCACCGTCATGCCCTCCTTCTTTGCGACACATTGAACCAGAGAATTCCATGAACTATCGGAGATGGGGTAGAAAACCCCGACATCTAACCACTTAATAATCTCCTTCTTGCATAGCCTCATTGAGTCTTCTTTGATGTTCAATAGATGGTTTAGCACCATCCTCCAACTTGATCTTATGCATGCAAAAGGCGATACTTATACCCCGAATATCCGCCAAGGTCCACCCAATAACATTCGTCCTCTTTTGTAACACCGCCAATGTGGAATCTACCTGCACGTTAGTCAAACAAGAGGAAAGAATAACCGGTAAAGTAGAACAAGGGCCAAGAAATTCATATCGAAGCTGTGGAGGCAATGGCTTCAAATCCAAAGTAGGTGGCTCTTCAATAGAAGGTTTTCTAGGAGGAGTCTTCCTATTTTCAAGATTCAAGGACAATTTCCGGGGTGCATAGTTATACAACCCCATTCCTTGCAAAGAGTTCACACATTCCATGAAACCATCCATCTCGTCATCATCAAAGTTGAGCAAGACGGCCTCCAACATATCAGCAACATTGATAGTAGCACTTGTATCATCAAAAATGACATCGGTCATCAAATCCACAAAAGAAAACACCTTATTGCTATTTGGTTTCCGCGTGGGCTTACACACATGGAATACCACTTTTTCATCACCAACCCGGAAAGTGAGTTCTCTGGCTTCAACATCACAAAGAGCCTTACCCGTAGTAAGGAAAGGTCTCCCAAGAATAATTGGCACTTCATAATCAACCTCATAATCTAGAATGACAAAGTCCGCTGGAAGAATGAATTTATCAACCGGACCAAAACATCTTCAATCACACCCAACGGCCTTTTCATGGTACGATCGGCCATTTGCAATCTCATCGAAGTGGTTCTTGGTTGCCCAATCCCCAAAGACTTGAAAACCGAATATGGCATCAAATTTTTATACTTGCCCCAAGATCACAAAGAGATTTAGAAAACTCGGCACTTCTAATTGTACAAGGAATCATAAAAGCACTAGGATCCTCTGATAAGTGGAAATTTTGACTACTTATTAGTGCCTTTTAGCTTTTGTTTTAGTACAAAAGCATTTAATTATGTTTTCGAAACCTGATGACATATGCTTAATTGCAGGAATATTGGAAAATGAGCCTCCAAGATGAAATCCAACTCAAGAAGGAATGATCTGAACTCAAGGACAAAAATAGACACAGAAGCTTAAAGTGTGGACTGTAGAACATCATCTGCGGCCGCAGATTGTGCAAAAGAACTTATCAGAGATCTATGAGAAGTGAGGACCACAGAAGCTAGGCAAGAGCAAAAGTTTAGAGAACCTACATATCAAGTTCAACGGAAGTGTGGACCGCACAATTATTGTGCGGCCGTAGAAGATCAGCTATGCGGCCGCAGTTGTATTTGTGCGGTCTGTAAAAGAGCCATGTGCGGCCGCACTCAGAAATGTGCGGACCATATAAAGAGAGAGATGCAGCCGCGGTTCAGAATTGTGTGGTCGCAAGATTCTAATCCTGTCAGGTTGAAGTAAAGTGTGGACCGCACATGGAATTATGCGGCCGCAGAACCTCCGAAAGGGCATTTTTTCCAAAAATTCCAGCTCTGTATAAATAGAAGAGTTTCACTTTTTTAGGTTAAGTTTTTGACATCAGCAGCTACAGTAGCCGTTTTTCTTTACTCTCTTTAGTAGTTTTGCCATTTTGAGCTTTTTAAACATAGATTTATTTATTTTAATTATCAATATGGGTTTAATTATCATTTCTTCTTCTATTTCTTCTGTCTTAGTCATGAGTAGCTAGATTTTCACTAAGGTTGTGACCTAACCCTAGAGTGTAAACTTAATGGGTGTTTGCTTTATTGCTTGTTTATGGTTTGGTATTTATTATTTAGCCTTGTTCATTCTTTTAGTTGTAGAATTAATGGTTGCAAATATTAGTTCATGCCTATTTGACTTGGTCTCTACTTGATAAAGAGAGACTTAGTCTAGAAAAGTTTGGCTAACAAGAAATTGAGGTGAATCAAGAGATTGATAGTCCCAATTAAAGGGTTGAATCTAGAGATAGTAAAACTCGACTTGAGATTTGTATCAACCATTTGTTCAACACCCATTTGGACTTGAGAAAGCCAAATTGGGCAAAGTCACTCTCTGACCGAGAGGTATTGAGTGGGTACTCAAGTGTTGATAGCTATAATACACCCCGACCAATAAAACAAGCTTTAAAGTTTACAACCCGTTAGGCAAACACCTAGGTGAAGGTCATAGCCCTAGGCCTTTTACAGTATTTAAAAAATAACAACAAAAATAATTTCTTAGTTTCATCACTTAATCTTGAAATCTTAAATTGGAATAGACATAGAACAAGCATTAGTTTGTAGAAGTGTAACTTGAGATAGTTCATACTCATACACTACAATTTATACTCTTAAATCCCACGTATAGCTCCCTGTGGAATTCGACCCCGACTCCTTGTTGGGTATTACTATTGCAACCGACCATTTCATAACCTTGAATTGGGGTGTGAACTTGGATGAGATCATCCTCCAACTTAGGAGCCATTGAATGAACAATTGCACTCACTTGATGAGTGACTTTGATAGTCTCAAAATTCATTGACCGCTTATTTGTCATAAGATCTTTCATAAACTTTTCATAACCGGGCATTTGTTCCAAAGCTTCGACCAATGGCACATTGGTTGAAAGACTCTTCATCATTTAAATGAACTTCTTGAATTGATTCTCACCATTTTTCTTGGCAAGTCTTTGAGGGTATGGAGGTGGAGGCTTAGGCAATGGTGCCTTTTCCTTTTGCACTACCGGCTCCGGTATGTTAATAATGTGTTCCCTAGATGGGTTCACCTCTTCTTGAGTCTCTTCCACACTATCATCAATATCAGTCTGAACTTCTTCATTTGGTTTAACAACCTTGTTCAGGATCTCTTCTTCTTGCATCACTTGGTCATCATCAACAAGTCGCCTTCCACTTGAGGTGGGTGCATTCCTGCCTCTTCCACTTCTTGTGATAACCGCCATAGCATGCCCCGTATTATTACCACCCTTTGGGTTTACCACCGTGTCACTTAGTAGTGCACCCTTAGGACGAGAATTTAGAGCTTGAGAGATTTGCCCCATTTGAACTTCTAGGTTACAGATTGATGTATGTGTGAGGCAAGTTGGGCATCTGAATCAATATTCTTTTACATCATTTGCTTGAACATATTCTCAATACGTCCCATCTTATTGTTTGAAGAACTTGAATCATGGGAAGGATAAGAAGGTAGGTTGCTCGGTTGTTGATACATTTGGGATCTTTGAAAACCCGATCCCTGGTTGCCTTGATTATTACCCCAACCACCTTGATTGTTCCCTCCCCAATTTCCTTGGTCGTTTCCACTCCAATTTCCTTGATTATTGTTGGTTTGGGCCTAAAGTTGTTTCTTTGCCCTTGAAAATTGTTCACATATTGCACTTCTTCCTCTTGCTCATTGTAATAATCATCTTGATCAAAACCGCTATCATCTTGAGCATAGTTCTCCACTAAGGTTTGCACTTGTTGACCCTTGGTCCTCTTCTTCTTCACCAAAACATTCATTCCCTCCATAGCATGAACTTGCTTATGGGCTTGCACTTAATTTAGTTGGACCTTTTCTAGTTGAGTTATGGTAGTGGTCATTTCGGCAATGGATTGCACGTGGTCTTGCAATTCTTTGTGAAGGTGGATCATATTCAGATCACCTTGTGGAACATTGGCCCGGAATTGCCAAGCTGACGACATTTCCGCCATCTCATCTAAGATTTCACACACCTCTGCATAAGGCATAGTCATAAAGTTCCCACCGGCTAGTTGATTCACTACATATTGGTTGGTTTTGTTAATCCCACGATAAAAGGTTTGTTGTATCATATTTTCCGTCATATCGATGTTGGGACATTCCTTAACCATTGTTGTATAGCGCTCTGATATTTTGCGTAGTGTTTCATTCGGCTCTTGTTTAAATGCCAAGATCTCATCTCGAAGTATAATCATGTGCTCGGAAGAGAAAAACTAAGAAGTGAACTTGGCCGCCAACTCATCCCAAGTGTGAATTGAATGGTTCGGCAATCGTTCCAACCAATCTAAAGCTTTCCCCGTAGAGAGAAGGAAAAAAGCCTTAGCCTCAAAGCATCCTAGAAAATATTAGTTTGCTTGCTCCCCCAACATGTATCCACAAAGCCTTTCAAATGTTTGTAAGCATTTTGAGTTGGAGCATCGGTAAAGAAACCCCGTTGCTCAAGCAAATTGAGCATCACATTGGTGATTTGCAAGTTGTACGCCCTAATACCGGGAGGGACTATTGCACTAGCATAACCTTCGTTGGGAATATCCGGTGTGGAGCCGCTTGTGGTGGACGTGGTGGAGATGGGGGTGGAACGGGCATATTATCTTGTGGTCCCTGACCTCTTCGTTGTGGCACTTGAGGTACCTCATCTACTTGTTCCTCCTCGCCATCCAATTCCCCCAAAGGAAAATTTCCGAGCTCATTGTTCACCATGTTTGTACCTATAATTTCTTAAACAAATTACTAACACGGAAGGGAAAGAAGATATTCCAAAAAATACTCAAATATATAGCTAACACCGTTTTAACTCCCCGGCAACGGCACCAAAAATTGATCTACTCCCAATCCACACTCAACAATAAGTGGAAGAGGTCGTTGGAAGAATAGTATTTAACTATGAGTCGGGATCGATTTCCTCAGGGATATAACAATGGGTGTTAGAGTGTATACTTGATGCGTGAAGACGAAACAACTTAAATACACTTCCAATCAAAGTGGTTTGCAATTTACTTCTATAAACTACACTATCAATGCTCAATAAGAGAAATGAAACTAGCAATTGACTACTTATTTTTAGTTGTTTTCAAATAGGTAAAAAGCCTAGGGATGTAACCTTCACCTAGGTGTTCGCCTAATGGGTTAAGTACGTTAACACTTATTTTATTGATTGGGGTGTATAATAGCTCTCAACTCTAAGTTACCCACTCAATAACTCTCGGTAATAGAGTGATTTTGCCCAATTTGGCTTTCTCAAGCCCAAATAGGTATCAAGCTAAATAGTTGATATGAGCTCAAGTCGGATTTTACCTATCTCTAGTTCAAACCCTTTAATTAGGCTAATCAAATCCTTAAGTAGCCCAATTTCTTATTAGCCAAGTTTTTCTAGATTAGGACCCTCTTTCTCAAGTAAAGACCAAGTCAAAAAGGTATGAATCAATATTTGCAATCATTAATTCTAACATTAAATCATGAACAAGGCTAAATAACAAATACCCAATCATATACAAGCATTAAATTAAACCTATAAGGTTCATACACTAGGGTTGGGTCACAACCCTATTAAATGTCTAGCTACTCATAGTAGAAAATGAAGAAAACAAAGAAGAAATACTAATTAAACCCATAATATAAAATTAAAATGATAAATTATGATGTTTTGTCCTAAAATGGTCACTAATTTCCTAAAATAGTAAACTACAACGGCTACAGCTGAGAAAACTTCAAAACTTGACCTAAAAATGTGATTCCCGTCTATTTATAGTGGCTCAAAATTCGCTGACAAAAATATCCCTCGGGAGGTTCTACGGCCGCACAATTCCATGTGCGATCCGCACATTGCTTGAGTTTGCAGGGGAATGGATTCTGCAGCAGCACAATTTGGTCTGCGGCTACAATTCAGCTTTTGCGGCCGCACAATTTATGTGCGGTCCACACTTCAGGCAAGGCTTTAAATCTTGGTCATTTTGCACTCTCTCTGAACTTTTTGAATTCTTGTCTGTGAGGACCTTGTTCTGTGGCTGCACAAATTGTGTGCGGTCCGTACTTCTCTTCATTCCATCTCTGAGCGTCAGCAATAATTTTGCGGCCACAAGGAGAATTTTGCAGTCCGCACTTGCTTTTGCGGGCCGCACATTTGGTCTGTTGTGCCTCTTTTTGCCTTGTAAATCGGAACACTCCCTTTTGAGTTGGATTTCTTTATTTTAGCCCAAATCTCCAATATTCCTGCAATTTTTCCACTTTCATTAATTTTGGGAACATAAATTAATACTTTCGAACTAAAATAAAAGTAAAAAGGTACTAATAAGTGGTCAAAATCCACACTTATCAAGCATCCATGCTATACCACAGGAAAATAACTACATCACCATTATGCCCACACTGCAATGCTATAGAGGACATGGAACATATCTTCCTCCATTGCCCCAGGAATAACATCGTCTGGGATATACTACATATCAACTACAACCCACCTGACTTCCTTGAGTGGGTAAAAGCATTGTGTACATTCAAATTCTCAACCACCCTCCCAAAATAGATTCAAGTCCCATTGTCCATTATCACCCAAATTATCCTTTGGAACATATGGCTAAACCATAACAATAATATTTTCAATAAAACCTCTGTAACTATTAACAGCAACAAAATTTTTGTCCAAGGAACTGAATACCATTGCCTCACTAACCAAAGACCAAACTAGCAGCAGTTTAGCAAAATTCAAATTCAGTGGGAACCACCACCACCAAACATCTATAAGACAAATATAGATGGTGCACACAAAAATAACTCCAACTACGGAGGAGCAGGAGGAATCATTAGGGATTCCCTTGGCAACTGGATAGAAGAATTCTCCAGCCATATCATGGTAGTTACACCATTTCAAGCTGAAATTACAGCCCTACTCAAGGGATTGGAGCTTGCTTTTACTAAGAACCTATTTCCACTCATATTGGAAACTGATTGTCAGGTATTGTCCCTACTTATACAACCTTCTATGAATAATGCTTCTTACACAAATTTAATACATGATTGCAGGTTCCTCATCGCAGCCATGGACCATCCACCAGTCGGGCATATCTACCGTGAAGCCAACTCGGTAGCCAATGTTTTAGCAAATTATGGAAGTACATGGATACCAAACGAGACTACTGAACGTGAAGACTTATTTTGGGCCGCAGTGCCTTTCACAAAGACCTTTCGGAAACTGCATCGATAAGATCAGTTCCATGGTGTAATAACTCCCTTTATTTTCTGCTCAATAAAATTTCGTTGTTTTAGCCACACAAAAAAAAAAGACAACATTTAATTCTTCCTTTAATTGCAAAGGTAAATTAAAATCAAGCACTCCACGGATATATAAATCTAGTCAAAAGTACCCTAAGGTTCTCACTTAATGCGTTTCCATGTGAACTTTTGACATCCTCAATCCATTAACCGAATATGTCTTTTCTTTTATAACCACTTTTTGGCTTTGAATAAGTCTACATCATTCAGATCTTGTAGAAGTGGTAGCTTGTCTGGTTAAATTTTCAAATTTTTTTTATTCTTAAAAAATATTTTTTTTATCAAAAGTACTTTCAAGCTGTAACAACTTGTATTTGGTTAAATATTTGAGAAATGCTTTTGTTGGTATTAAAAATAGTAGTTTATATTGACCAACCTTTCAAGAAAGTTCTTTAAGCATAAAATTTCTAAAAAAAAAAAGACATGTACACGATTTAATTTACAACTATATTATTTACAAAGAAAATTGGTTTCAGTTATTTATTAGTAGAGATTTTAATTATGTTTTTCAAATTCATTTAATTAAATTATCTCATCTTTTGCTTGAGATTTGGTGAGACCTGCGGAAAGAAAAAGTTGGGAGATAATGGAGAAAAGCCATGCAATGAAGAAGGAGAAGGGGATTTCCTAATGGTTGATTTTTCTTTTGAATTAATAAGAGGTACTTTTGTAAATAAAAATCTGTTTATGGATTTATAGCTTCTCTCCCACAACACAACTACTACTGTCATTCTAACGTCCTATTTTTATTTTGGTCAAACACCTCAAATCATAAAAAAAAAAATAATAATAATAATAATAATAAATAAAGTATTTTATTTTAAAGAAAATTATTTTTACTTTCAAAAAAAGCTTGGGAAAGAGGCTATTAGTTTGAAATGCAACAAGTACTAGGCACCAGCTGCACACGCAATTGATGGACCAGCCTCTAAAGTAATAAAATAAAATTGTAATTAATTGATGCGGCTATGCAACGGAATGGATCAGATTCACCTGCTAGTTAGGGATGTGGCAAAGAAAATAATTAGCTATTCAGTCTACTATTTCTACCTTAATCTCATTAGAATTCATATGGTTTAGCTAAAATTAAGTCCACATGTCACTAAATTAACTTTTAGCTTTATGTTTAAATCAAATACATATCTTGCAAAATGATTATTTGGTGATAATATTAGAAAAGTTCCATATTGAGAGCTTGTTAATCATAGACAACCAATCGTTTGACTAGACGGATTAGGGTCTAAAAACAACGAGATTTCAAGATTAACCTACCACTTTTAACTTAATCATATACAGTCTTGAAAAACTACTACAAGTTCAATTCTTTTTCTTTCACACTGTTCAGATTTGGAGTAATAACGTACATCGGAAAATTATGGTTAGAGGAAACATTAAATTTAATTTCGTATGTGTATATTTTGTACCTTAATGTATATTCTTTTAGAATTAATATTTTATATTATATTACCAGAGCTTGTGGGATATATTGTGTTTGTTGTTATTGTACCAGAACAATCTTTTAATATTTTGATTGGTAAATGGAAAATGAATAAGAAAATTGAACTATTGTACAATGAGTGATTCATTTATTTTTAATTGCGGAGATCATGGTATAAATTGTGGATTCGGAAAATTCATATTTGATCTGTAAAGTCCCTAGAGGAGCTTACAATTTCCTATATGTAGTAGGAGCATTAGATTTATATGAATGATTTTTCCATAAAGGACTCAGAGATGAGGATATTCATCCTTAATCTTCCATTTATGACAGATTATGTACCCTAGATCATTTAGACTTATTAAACTAAGTGGGGTACTATGACCAATAAGATGGAAGATCCTCCTGTGGTTCGAATCATCCTGAATGAAGATGTAACGACCCGACCGGTCGTTTTGAGTATTTTAGCCTCGATTCCCTAATTTATGCTTTCTCTATGTTATATTGTGGTTACGTGACTCGCCGGAGTATTTGGTTTTGGTTTCGGGTGAGTTTCGGAGTGACATGAGACGTATAGTCCCTAAGTTGGAAGTTTAAGTCGTAGGAGTTTACTGTAGTTTGTCTTGTGTGAAGATGACTCCAGAATAGAGTTTTGACGGTTCCAATAGCTCCATGGGGTGAGTCTGGATTTAGGAGCGTATCCGGATGTTGATTTGGAGGTTCCTAGGTCGTTTCGGCGTGATTGGCTGAAGTTGAAAATTGGAAGAATTTGGGAAGTTTGACCGGGAGTAGACTTTATTGATATCGGGGTCGGATCCTGATTTCAGAAATTGGAATAGGTCCGTAATGTCATTTATGATTTGTGTGCAAAATTTGGTGTCAATCGGAGTTGTTTTGATATGAATCGGCGTTGGTTTCGGAATTCGGAAGTTCATAGTTTATAGGCTTGAATTGGGGTTGCGATTCGTAGATTTGTGTTGTTTGATGTGATTTGTGGCCTCGAGTAAATCCGTTATGTGTTTTAAAACTTGTTGGTATATTCGGACGGGGTCCCGGGGACCTCGGGTGTGAATCGGCTGGAAATCAGGTCATTTTTGGACTTAAGGAATTGTTGAAGTGCTGCTGTTCTGGTGTCTTCGCACCTGCGGAGGGTCTGGCCGCAGGTGCAGTCTCGCAGGTGCGCCTTGGTCATCGCATAAGCAGAATTTGAGAAGGGGGCCTGGGACAGGACCGCAGGTGCTGTCTCCTTCTCCGCAGAAGCGGGCACGCATGTGCGAGCCATGGTCCAAAAAAGCAAAATTTTGAGTCGGAAGTGTTTTCCGCACCTGCGATGGTTTTTTCGCAGGTGCGGCGTCGCAGATGCGAGGATCGCTAGGCAGAAAAAGGGAAATTTGAGGGTTTTACTTTATTTTCATTTTGGGACTTTGAGAGCTCGGATTGAGGCGAGATTTTGAGATATTTTCAGAGAAAGTGTTAGGGTAAGAATTCTTGACTCGTTTTTGTCTAAATCCCATGAATCTACTGTTAATTACGTCTTCTAATTTGTGTTTGGGAGTTTAAACTTGGGGGAAAAGGTGTAGAAGTTCTTAGACTAAATTCTTGAGTTTTGAAAGAAGAAATGAGATCGGATTTGAATAATTATTGTATGGCTGGACTCGATATCGAATGGGTGTTCGGATTTTATAATTTTTGTAGGGTTCCGATATGCGGGCCTGGGTCGACTTTTTGGGGCAATTTTTTAATTCCTTGCTAAAATCATAATTTCATTATTTAAATTACTTTTCTATAGTTATATTTATAGTATGAAATTATTTTGGCTAGATTCAAGCCGTTCAGAGTTGGAAAATCGAGGGAAAGGCCTTCTAGTTGATTGATTTAACGTGGTTTGAGGTAAGTGACTTGTCTAACCTTGTAGGGGAGGGGGGGAATTCTCCTTAGGATTTGGTATTATTGTGATAATTATGATATGTGGAGGCCGTGTACGTAAGGTGACGAGTGTGTGCACGGGCTAAATATTGAAATTTCAGTTTTAGCTACGTAGTTTCCTTTTCATGCCTTATTTGAGTTACTTTAGAAAGTTATAGTCATCATGTTTAGCCTAACTTCACATGTCTACTTGTCTTATCTTTTATTTACAATTTGTACTACATGTTTAGTTGATTTACTTGCTTCTTCTTAATTCCGTATTCATTATTTAACTGTGGAATATTTTACTTGAAATTGCTATCCTTGAAATATCTTAATATTGAGTTTGGTGTTGAGTTGCAAAGACCGTGGTTTCTACTGAGGCAAGTTATAAGTTGTGAAATATCATTTTACTTAGTTGTTATGTTTCGCATTCGTGTTATTGTTGAGGTGATTGTTTGGTTGTTTGCACGAGCTTTCTGTCGTGTTGTTGTTATTGTTTGCACGAGCTTTCTGTCGTGTTGTTGTTATTGTTTGCACGAGGTTTTTGTCGTGTTACTGTTGCTATTTGCACGAGGTACCTGTCGTGCCGTTGTTATTATTGATACGCATACGGTGGTATAAGGTCTGGGTATTGAAACGCATACGGTGAGATAAGATGGGCTTGATACGCGTGGCTAGTAGGGGAACTACTAGAAGTCATGTGGTATGATAAGGTGGGCTAAAATGCGGGGTGTTATTTCGGAAAAAATAATTTTTAAAACTAAATATAAAGGCACCCACGGTAATATAAGAAAATTTTGTGAGTTGCTTTTATGATTTGGGACTACGAGGTAGTACCTTAGGGAGTGCCCCTGTTGATCTTTTCTCTATTTATTGTATTTGTTTGGTTGTTGTTTCTTTAACATATAAAATCCTCGTCTTCCTTTCGTGTTGTATTGATTGCCTTAATTCCGTGTTGTTAACTTTCCGTAAATTCATTATTATTTCACTTCCTTTCCCATTATCATTATATCACTATGTCTTCTATCTTGTTTTTTATTATCTCCCGTAGGGCCTTGACCTGACCTCGTCACTACTCTACCGAGGTTAAGCTTGGCACTTACTGGGTACCGTTGTGGTGTACTCATACAACGCTTCTGCGCATGTTTTTTGTGCAGATCCAAGTACATCCTATCAGCCCCGGTATTAGCGCGCTGAGTTGCTTACTTTTGGAGACTTCAAGGTACACCTGCCCACGTCCGCAGGCCTCGGAGTCCCTGTCTACCATGTCCTTCCTTATTTCTTTAAATCTTTATAGACAGTGATGTATAGGATTGTTAGGTACTGTATCTAGATCTTGTGACTTATATCTCGCAAGATTTTGGGATTGTACGTATTGAGTTTTTGGTAGATTCTATTTCTGAAATTGTTGGGATGTTCAAGTTTTAATCTCTTATTTAATGTTTTCGCATATTGTTAGGCTTACCTAGTCTTAGACACTAGATGCCGTCACGATATCCACACCTTGCGGCGGTACTTGCACGACGCTCCGTCATTCCGTTGCCAAAAACCAGTTGCTGCCACGAGCGGTGTCGCCACCCGATATTGCCCACAACAACCGATGACATTCAACATGTACTGAGCTTAGCCCCATACGCATGGCACCTTGCAGCGCTACTTGCACTACGCTCTGTCGTTCCGTTGCCAAAAGCCATGAGCTTCTACGAGCGATGCCACCACCAGACATACTACGAGCACACACGAGTACTTGATGACACGCTTTGCGAACACCGGGGACGTAGCATGGACAAGCCGTGCATGCCCCCAATGCCCACGCCGCATGCCAGCGTCCCCCATGCATGCTCGCCTCAGCCTGGAAGCAAGCACCTTGAGGTGCCTTCAACACCTTTACCCCCCTTATATATGTCTTAAAAAAAATAAGTAACATGAGTAGACATGTTTTGGCCAAAGAATCATAATAGACATGTACAACACCAAATTGCACAAACCAAAGTACAACTTAGCTAATACATTCACAAATGACTTTTAAACATTGTAAATGATATTTTTTACGAAAAATAATGTTTTTTTGAAAAATACATAAAACAACTACTAAAAATAAGAAAAATATTATAAATATAGAAAAAATAATAGAGAAACTTTCCAATACATCTAGTAATAATATAACACATAAAAGAGTAAATATTTTTATAAAACAAAGTAACATAAAAACTATTTAAAATTATAAAAATGCATAAATATTAAAAAATGAATAGGTAAAAAATAGCTAAAACATATAATATTATTATAAAAACATATAGATGAGCAACCACCAATAACCATGATGCACTTCCATTGTGACAACCACCATAAGTGATTCCGATTTGAAATCACCGTCGCAAACCACCAAGCATCAACCAATCGTCGCCGGTCACTACCGCTCGAACCACCGCAACTTTCCACCACCGCCACCCACGACCACCAACATCATTGTGCTTGATATGTTGCTAAGCATTGGCTAGCACTAAACATGGTGCGACACCGAGCGACATGGTGCGACATGGTGCGACATGGAGCGACGTGGTATGACATGGTGCGACTTGGTGTGATGTCGTGCCATGGCCATGCCCTTCCATGTTCTGCGTCATGCTATGACCTTGCCACGCCCGACGTCGTACCATGGCCATACCTGACGTCGTGCCATGGCCCTGCCCTGCGTCATGCTATGACCTTGCCCTGCGTCGTGCCATGGCCTTGCCCTGCGTCGTGCCATGACCACGCCCTTCCATGTCTGACATCGTGCCATGGTCGCATCCGATGTCGGGCCATGGCTACGCCCTGCCACGTCTGACATCGTGCCATGGCCATGTCCGATGTCGGGCCATAGCCATACCCTGCCACGCCATGTCCTACCTCGTGCCATGGCCACGCCCTACAACGTCCGACGTCGTGCCATGGCCACGCCCTGCCATGCCCGACATTGTGCCATGGCCACGCCCTGTCTCATGCCATGGCATCCTGCCATGTCCGACGTCGATCCATGGACACGCCCTACCACGCCCGACTCTGTGCTATGGGCAGGTCCTGCCTCGTGCCATGGCGTCCTGCCATGCCCGACGTCGTAACATGGCCATGCCCTGCCACGCCCGACATCATGCCATGGCCGCGTCCGACATCGTGCCATGGCCATGCCCTGCCACGTCTGACATCATTTCAGGAGTTGTTAGAGTTGCTTAAGGACTATGATATCACTATTGGGCAGCTTAGCATATCTACCGGTAGCAGAGATGCCATTAGCCTTAGATGTTCAGGTCTTGGTCAACCAGTTTGTTAGATTGGATGTTTCTGAGCTGAGCCGAGCCGAGTTTTGGCTTGTGTGGTTTCTCGGTCTTCTCTTTATGACTGTATCATAGAGCGTTAATATGACGACCCCCGTCTACTTGTCCTCAAGGACACAGTTCAGCACGGTAATGCCTAGGAGGTTACTATTGGGGATGATGGTGTATTACAGATGTAGGGCAGGCTATGTATGCCCAATGTAGATGGCTTGTGTGAGTTGGTTCTCTAGGAGGCTCACAGTTCGCGGTACTCCATTCATCCAGGTGTCGCGAAGATGTATCAGGACTTGAGGCAACATTATTGGCGGAGGAGAATGAAGGAGTACATAGTGGAGTATGTAGCTCGGTGCCTAAACTATCAGCGGGTGAAGTATAAGCATCAGCGGCCTGGTGGATTGTTTCAGAGGTTAGAGATCCCAGAGTGGTAATGGGAGAGGATTACTATGGATTTTTTTGTTGGGCTCCCACGGACTTAGAGGAAGTTCGATGCGGTTTGGGTGGTTGTGGATAGGTTGACTAAGTTAGCTCATTTCATTCCAGTGATGACTACTTATTCTTCAGAGTAGCTAGCTTAGGTTTATATTCGCGAGATTGTTAGGCTTCATGGCGTGTCAGTATCTATCATATTTGGCCGGGGTACGCAGTTTACATTGCGGTTCTAGAGGGTCATATAACATGAGTTGGGCACGGGGGTGGAGTTGAGTACAGCATTTCACCCTCAGATGGACGGACAGTTCGAGCGCACTATTTAGATATTGGAGGATATGCTTCGTGCGTGTGTGATGGAGTTTAGGGATTCTTGGGATCAGTTCTTGCCGCTTGCGGAGTTTGCCTACAACAACATTAATCAGTCGAGCATTCAGATGGCCCCGTATGACGCTTTGTATGGTAGGCGGTTCCGGTCTCCGGTGGGTTGGTTCGAGTTGGGTGAAGCTAGGCTATTGGGTACAGACTTGGTTCAGGATGCTTTGGAAAAGGTTAAATTGATTCAGGATCGACTTCGTACCGCCCAATCCATACAGAAGAGTTATGTGAATCGGAAGGTTTTCGACGTTGTATTCATGGTTGGGGAGCGGGTCATGCTTCGAGTTTCTCCCATGAAGGGTGTTATGAGGTTCGGGAAGAAGGGCAAGCTGAGCCCTATGTATATTAGACCTTTTTATATTCTTGAGAGGGTTAGAGAGGTGGCTTACAGACTTGCACTACCACCTAGTCTAGCTGCAGTTCATCCAGTATTCCATGTTTCTATGCTCCTGAAGTATCACGGTGATCAGTCTCATGTGTTAGACTTCATCTCAGTACAGTTGGACAAGGATTTGTCTTATGTTGAGGAGTCGGTGGCCATTTTGGACAGGCAGGTTCGAAAGTTGAGATAGAAGAACATTGCTTTAGTGAAGGTTCAGTGGAGGGGTCAGCCAGTCGAGGAGGCGACTTGGGAGACCGAGCATAATATGTGTAGCCGTTATCCTCATCTTTTCTCCACTTTAGGTATGCCTCTATACTCGTTCGAGGACGAACGTTTGTTTTAAGAAGGGGAGGATGTTACCACCCGGGAGATCGTTTTGAGTATTTTAGCCCCGATTCCCTAATTTAAGCTTCCTATATATTATATTGTGGTTACGTGACTCTTTGGGGTGTTTGGTTTTGATTTCGGGTGAGTTTCAGAGTAAAATGAGACACATAGTCCCTAAGTTGGAAGTTTAAGTCGTAGAAGTTGACCGTAGTTTGACTTGTGTGAATATGACTCCGAAATGGAGTTTTGACAGTTCCAATAGCTCTGTAGGTTGAGTCTGGATTTAGGAGCGTGTCTGGATGTTGATTTGGAGGTTCCTAGGTCATTTTGGCGTGATTGGCGGAAGTTGGAAATTGGAGGAATTTGGGAAGTTTGACTGGGAGTAGACTTTATTGATATCGGGGTCAGATCCTGATTTTGGAAGTTGGAATAGGTACGTAATTTCATTTATGACTTGTGTGCAAAATTTGGTGTCAATCAGAGTTGTTTTGATATGAATCGGCGTCGGTTTCGGAATTCGGAAGTTCATAGTTCATAGGCTTGAACTGGGGTTGCGATTCGTAGATTTGTGTTGTTTGATGTGATTTGTGGCCTCGAGTAAATCCGTTATGTGTTTTGAAACTTGTTGATATATTCGGACGGGGTCTCGGGGGCCCCGGGTGTGAATCGGATGGAAATCGGATCATTTTTGGACTTAGGGAATTGTTAAAGTGTTGCTATTCTGGTGTCTTCGCACCTGTGGAGGGTCTGGCCGCTGGTGAACCTTGGTCAACGCAAAAGTAGAAGAGCCAACCCAGTCCTAGGTTTGTAGGTGCGAACTTTTTAGCGCAGGCGAGCTTTCGCAGGCACGGCCCTTTTCTCCGCAGAAGCAGAATTTGAGAAAGGGGCCTGGGATAGGACCGCAGGTGCGGTCTCCTTCTCAGCAGAAGCGGGCTCGCAGGTGCAAGCCATGATTCAAAGAAGTGGAATTTTGAGTCTTAAGTGTTTTCCACACCTGCGATTATTTTTTCACAGGTACAGCGTTGCAGAAGCGAACCTAGGGCAGCAAATGCGAGGATCGCTTGGCAGAAAAAGGGGAATTCGAGGGTTTTACTTCATTTTCATTTAGGGACTTTGAGAGTTGATTGAGGTGAGATTTTGAGAGATTTTTAGAGAAGTGTTAGGGTAAGTATTCTTGACTCGTGTTTGTCTAAATCCAATGAATTTATTGTTAATTACATCTTCTAATTTGTGGTTGGGAATTTAAAATTGGGGAGGAAGGTGTGGAAATTCTTAGACTAAATTCTTGAGTTTTGAAAGGCGAAATGGGATCGGATTTGAATAATTCTTGTATGGTTGGACTCGATATCGAATGAGTGTTCGGATTTTATAATTTTGGTCGGGTTCCGAGACGCGGCCTAGGTCGACTTTTTGGGGTAATTTTTCAATTCCTTGCTAAGATCATAATTTCATTATTTAAATTACTTTCCTATAGTTATATTTATAGTATGAAATTATTTTGGCTAGATTTGAGCCGTTTGGAGTTGAAAAATCGAGGGAAAGGCCTTCTAGTTGATTGATTTAGCGTGGTTTGAGGTAAGTGACTTGTATAACCTTGTGTGGGAGAAATTCCCCTTAGGATTTGGTATTGTTGTGATAATTGTGATATGTGGAAGCCGTGTACGCAAGGTGACGAGTGCGTACACAGTCTAAATGTTGAAATTTTAGTTTTAGCTACGTAGTTTCCTTTTCATGCTTTATTTGAGTTACTTTAGCAGGTTATAGTCATCATGTTTAGCCTAACTTCACATGTCTACTTGTCTTATCTCTTATTTGCAATTTGTACTACATGTTTAGTTGAATTACTTACTTCTTCTTAATTCCGTATTCATTATTTAACTGTGAAATTCTTTACTTGAAATTGTTATCCTTGAAATATCTTGATGTTGAATTTGGTGTTGAGTTGCAAAGGTCGTGGTTTCTACTTAGGCAAGGTATAAGTTGTGAAATGTCATTTTACTTAGTTGTTATGTTTGGCATTCGTGTTATTATTGAGGTGATTGTTTGGTTGTTTGTACGAGGTTTCTGCCGTGCTGTTATTATTGTTTGTACGAAGTTTCTGTCGTGTTGTTGTAGCTATTTGCACGAGGTTTGTGTCGTGCGGTATTTATACTCATGCGGTGGTATAAGGTCTGGATTTTGAAATGCATGCGGTGAGATAAGGTGGGCTTGATACGCATGGCTAGTAGGGATACTACTAGAAGCCATACGATGTGATAAGGTAGTCTAAAACATGGGGTGCTATTTCGAAAAAAATAATTTTTAAAACTAAATGTAAAGGCCCCCGCGGTGTTATAAGGAAATATTGTGGGTTACTTTTATGATTTGGGACTACAAGGCGGTATCTCGGGAGTGCCATGTTGATCTTTTATCTATTTGCTGTATTTGTTTGGTTGTTGTTTCCTTAAAATGTAAAATCCTTGTCTTCCTTTCGTGTTATATTGATTGCCTTGATTCCTGAAGTTAGGCTTGGCACTTACTGGATACTTTTGTGGGGTACTCATACTACGCTTCTGCACATATTTTTTGTGCAGATCCAGATACATCCTATCATCCCCGGTATTAGCGCGCTGAGTTTCTTGCTTTTGGAGATTTCAAGGTACACTTGCCCATGTCCGAAGACCTTGGAGTCCCCTTCTACCCTGTCCTTCCCTATTTCTTTATATTTTTATAGACAGTGATGTATATGATTGTTCGGTGTTGTATCTAGAGCTTGTGTCATATATCTCACCAGGTTTTGGGATTGTACGTATTGAGTTTTTGGTAGATTCTATTTATGAAATTATTGGGATGTTCAAATTTTAATCTCTTATTTAATATTTTCGCATATTGTTAGGCTTACCTAGTCTTAGAGACTAGGTGTCGTCACGATATCCTACGAAGGGAATTTGGGATCGTGATAGAAAAGTGGGCGAGCAAGATGACTCCCCCATAATTGACCCCTAAGCTCGGGGCATTGTGTTGCTAGGTGAAGCTGCCCGAATGTTGCATCCTAGATGGCGAAAGTCCAGTGTGGGAGCTAGATTGGTCCAATTTTGAGTTAAGTATTTCACCTGCGGTCTTAGTCGTTGAAACTTAATTATTCAAGAAGCATTGTAACAATGGTACAAGATGGTAACACTTGCTATTCTCATTTGATTGAAGTTTGCATGTTAATGTTGCATGAGGCTGACCCAGATATTAAACACATTTTCAAAGAAGAAAACCAATTTGTTGATGACTTGGCAAAGTATGAATTCTACAAACTGAAGTTTACTGAGAACTTGAAAGTCTACTTTTAACGAGGGAGAATTACACATAAATACAACTCACGCACATATATTACAACTAAATGGCCCATATTTAACTTGGCAAAGTTGTAGCCCAAAAATAATAGGCTAAGATTTAACATTCAACTCCAAATAGGTTCTTGAAATTTCTATTCAATATTTAAAAAAAACAATTCCCAAGTTTTTAATCTAATTTTTGAATCAGTAATTGTGACTCAAACATTAGTTCAACAAATCAAATCTATTTGGTGGCGAAAATTAGATTTTTAAGATAATCCACCATAGTCAAACACGCTTAAATAAGTGGATTTAAATTTTGAATATGGTTTTATGAGAAATTTGGAGCGGATGTTGTTTAGACTTGTTAGAAATAGTATAAAGAGGTTGTATACAAAATTTGAAG